>NW_027228750.1:3333333-3636363 GCF_037783145.1 Equus przewalskii
CTCTCTGCCTCCATTTATGGAGGGAAGAGGAAGTAAGGAATGTTCCTCTGTCTGGTGTCCTGCGAGTAGCTCCATTTGAAAATAAAGGGTGCAGCACCAAAGAAAGGGCCCCAGGACTCTCCCCTACCAGCCTCTAATCAAGAAAGGAGTATTTAATTTCAGCCAGATTGCAAACCAGTTGGTTTTATTTGTTTTCATCTGGATTTGAGCCAAAGATTCAACTTTTCCTGCTCATTTCATTAAAAACTTTATAAACAGCATTAATAAATAGATATAAAACTGCCACATAAATGACAAACAGAGGGACTAAATGAAATTCCCAAGGGCCAGCCATTGAATGAGTAACAGAATCATGTCCTTGCACCATCAGATTCCCGTATATGCAAATTAGGGACAGTGCTTTACCACAGAGTGTTTTAATTAATATTTATAAATCAGTGCTGCAGAAAGGGCCAGTAAGCTATTTATATTGTTATCATGTCCCACAAATAACACTTTGAAGATTGCTGCCTGCTTTGCATTTTGATCTGAGAAATCAGCGAGTGTGCTGTATGTGTCTCCTCTGCAGGTGTAGTGTCCGCACAGCGGCAGGTGGCGGTCCAGGAAGGACCCTTGTACCGCACAGAGGGCTCCCACATCACCATCTGGTGCAACGTGAGTGGCTACCAGGAACCTTCTGAGCAGAATTTCCAGTGGTCCATTTACCTGCCCTCCGCCCCAGAGCGTGAGGTCCAGATCGTCAGCACCATGGACTCTTCCTTCCCTTACGCCATCTACACCCAGCGTGTCCGCAGTGGGAAGATCTACGTGGAGAGAGTCCAGGGGAACTCGGCCTTATTGCACATCACCGATCTCCAGGCCCGGGACACGGGGGAGTATGAATGCCATACGCCCAATACCGAGAAGCAATACTTTGGGAGTTACAGTGCCAAGATGAACCTAGTGGGTAAGGGGAAACTGTTTTCACGTGGCCAGTGCCCTGCCTGAGTGTCGTCGTCTGTTCAGACTGCTCTATCAAATTACCATAGACTAGGTGGCTTAAACAAAAAAGTATTTATTTCTCACGGTTCTGGAGGTTGAAAGTTCAAGATCAGGATGGCAGTTCTGGTGAGAGCCCTCTTGTGGGTAGCAGACTACTGTTTTCTTGTTGTCTCCTCACATGGCAGAAGGGGGACAAGAGAGCTCTTTGTAGTCCCTTTATAAGGGCACTAATTCCATTCGTGAGGGCTCCACCCTTAGGAGCTAATCACCTCCCACAGCCTCATCTCCACGTGCCATCACTCTGGGGATTAGGTTTCAACATAGGAATTCAGAGGGGACATAAAGGTTCAGTCCGTAACACCGAGTCACTTTTTTAATAGTCCAACTTTATTGGACTTAAAAAAAAAAACAACAAAATCTCCCCAAATGTTTTAGAGGTCAACAGGGAGCACAAGTGGACAAAGTTTGTGTGTTCCCTTGTAAATAACAAAAGGTTGAGGCTGAAACTTAAGAAAGATCTAATGCAGATGCGAAGAATTCTGAGGAGGTTAACTGACCCTCTAGCTCATGAAAGTGGATATGAAAGTGTAAGGCCAGGATGTTTGTGGTTGATAATCTAAAGAAATGACGTGGAAGGTGAAGCTTGTGACATCAGCTAGAAGAGGCAAAACGTCTCGGAAATGACAGGCGTTGGAGGCTCTGAGACACCTGGGGCTGCTGAATCAGGAAGTGAACGCAGCTGCGGGTCCTTGCTCAGACCTGGTGTGCATCTGTAGGTCCTGTGGCTCCATGAGTAAGAGCTGTGCACGAGCTGTCTCCCTCGGCCCTGGTGCTCCCTGAACGATAGAGGGAGCTTGAGCTAGAGGCACTGGGGAGATTGCAATGTGGATGGCGCTGGACCACAATGTTTGTCAAGGTGAAGGGTCAACAGTATCAAGGCTGCTGTGTTTTTCTGCCCAAGTCATAATTTCCAGGCTTAATTTATGATAATAAAAACAAGGATTGTTGACCCTTCACCCTGGCTAAACATTGTGGCCCAACGCCACCCACATTGCATCTTCCCACCCCCTCCTCCCCCAGCTTCCTTTGGTTGCTTTGCTCTCTCGGACAAGTCTGCATCCAACAGGAGGCCTGAAGATGCAGTCCTGAGATGGAAAGTGAGGAGACACACACTAGTTGCGATTGAGGGGGTGGTCCTCAACAGTCAGAGAGTGGGTGGTCTTTAGTCTCCACAATAAAATTCTGACCAAGGGGCCACAGGAGAAATCTCTTCACTTGCCTGAATTATCCCCATACGGTGGCTTCCTTCCCACGTGGACCACTTTGACACATGAATTATATTTAAATTAAACCTATTAAAAAATTGAAGATCCTGCTACTTTTCTTTAGCAAAACCTTTTTTTTTTTTTAAATAGCCTTCCTAGATGCATTGCTGAAGTCAGTTGGGGGAATACAGAGGGTTGGGTGTCTAGAGGGAGGAAATGAGGAAGTTGTGTAGAAACATCAAGCTCCCAGTTCCGGGAACTATTTCCTTTTGAAGATGAGTCAGAAGCCAAGTTAAAATATCTTGACGCAATACCAAAATGAATAGCAAAATCTTACTTGACCTAAAAGAAAACGCTTTTTACATAATATTTTCAGGGAGTTCGCTTGTACAAAATACAACTCCCCTTTTATCTGAGTATTATTAAAATGCCAAACAGATAGATGTGTAAGTGCCAAAAAATTGCAGTCCAAATCCAAACTGAAACTTCCCTCTGTTTCTGTGCCCTCTGGGGTCCCCTGTGGCCGTGCAGCGATGGCAGAAGGCTGCGTGGGCTGGGAGCTCAGCCCCGTGAGTGTGGGATTCTGTGCTTTGTGACTGTGCCCTTCGGATGTTTCTGTGTTGCAGTGATCCCAGATTCTCTGCAGACCACCGCTGTACCCCAGACGCTGCACAAAGTGGAACAGGACCCTCTGGAGCTGACGTGTGAGGTGGCCACGGAGACGTTCCAGCACAGCCACCTGTCTGTGGCCTGGCTCCGGCAGCGAGGCGGCGAGAAGCCGGTGGAGGTTATCTCCCTGAGCCGCGATTTCGTGCTTCACTCCAGCAGTGAATACGGCCAGAGGCAGAGCCTGGGGGAGGTGCGGCTGGACAAGCTGGGGAGCACCACCTTCCGCCTCACTGTCTTCCACCTGCAGCCTTCCGACCAGGGCGAGTTCTACTGCGAGGCCGCCGAGTGGATCCAGGACCCAGACGGCTCGTGGTATGCCATAACCCGAAAGCGTTCTGAGGGCACCGTGGTCAACGTCCAGCCCACTGGTCAGTCTCTTGTCCCCATTCTCTACCTGGTGGGGAGGGTTGTCACACACTGGGGCGGAGTGCAGACTCCTTCTTTAGTGACCTCTAATAAGCGTCTAGGTTTTCATGAGAAGTTACAGATGGCCCTGCCTGAGGACCAGAGGAAGGTGAGGGATGGATCAGGCCCAGGTCTCCTAAGGCCTGAACTTCTAGCGAGTCACAGAGAGGAGCCGCACAGACTGAATCCTGCTTATAGACATGGTTTCTTTGACCTACATGGAGTTTTACATTTTATTGAATTACAAACCCTGTTAAAAATTGGGAGATTTCACATAAACTGTTTGTGTCTCATACCTGGGTTCCCATGAGCCACAGTGGCCACCCCCTTTGATGACATTGCCTGTGTCAGGTACCAATCCTTTTTCATTTGTAGAAGACATTTGAGATTATGAGCTTTCCATCGTAGGTATAAAATGGTGAACTAGAGAAATTTTGGCTTATTATTTTTTAATGAATAATATTTCTTTGGTGGTTTATAATTTCCAAAATGCTTTGTCACATATTACTTCACAGTCTCTCAGAAGTTCTTCGAGGTGAGTGGTGATAGGGAAGATGCCAAGTGCAGATTGCTTTATGGTGGGGCCCCAGGACGTCACAGGGTGTGTTGTTGAGGCCAGCCCAGAGAGTGCCAGGTTCCACCGTGAATGCCTTCTATAGGGAAAGACCTGGAAAGGGGGTTCCCTGAGGAGGTCGAGTGACATGTTTATAGTTGGGGCAAGATGATGAACAGAATGTGAGTTGGGATTCTCCCTGACTCTTTGTATTATTCTCCCACAATCTCAGACTGCACTCTCCAGGCCCCCGAGTCCAGTCATGAGCTGAGAGCTCTTGTTGGCTGCCTTAGCTGGGCTGGGGCAGACTCTCCATGGCCCCTTAGTCCCCTGGCTTTGCTAGAGGTGGTCTTTTTTCTGTTCCTGAGGTGCAGTAAATGGCCCAAGAGCCTGTCTTTGTGTTGCTGCTCACCTCTGGTGAGGGGCTACCATTTTCCTGGTGAGTGAAAGTGAGGTTTGTGGGAGATGAGCTGGGGAGTCTGCGGTACAGGTGGGGTCCCCTCTTCAAGACCTGACTGTTGACCTCCCTATCTCACTTGCTACAGTCAGTGGTCTTGGTCTTTGCATAGTTCTTCTGCCACTGCTTCTTTGGCCATCCTAGAGCACTGTTTCAGACTTACCTACCAGTACAGATGCCTGAATCAGGTTCCTGGGTGGGACCTGGGAAGCTGGATTTCCAATCCATTTCCCAGATGATTTCTTGCACTGTCTGCGTCTTGTCAGGCACAACTCTAGAGGTAATAGGGCAGACATGATGCTCTGGAGGTCTAATGGATATGAAGGCTTTTATGAGAAGGGTTGGGCTCCTGGGTGGGTAGCACTTTACCTGCACTGTGAGACCCAGAGCATTTAGCAGCTTCTGGATCTTCTAGTACTAAGAAATCTATGGAAGGTGCTTTATTTCATATTTATCCTTTCCCTTCCTGGATGGTTTTAAGATCAGCTTCAAAAGTCTGAACCAAATTTTGTCTTAATGCTTTTAAATTAGGTTGCATCAGTTAATCTTCTTTATTTTAATCTTACCAATTTGGAATTAGGACTTTTTGAATTTGCCCCCCAAATGTATCCAGACTGAGCCAGCAAAGGGAAAACAAGATGAAAAAAAGTCGATGACTTCACTCTGTGTCCCTGTGCTGTTAGGTTCAGTGGCCGCAGCCCCAGCTTCACCCTTGTCTTAGTTCATTTCTGTAAACATTCAGGGAGTCTCAGCAGTGTTGAAGGTGTGGTGAGGGGCACTGGGGATTCAAAGATGACCACCACTTGCTCCTGCGCTCAAGGAACTTGCAGATGTGAAAGGCAGTGGCTAAGTGCTGTGATAGTGTTGCGTATAGAGTGCTCTGGGAACTCAGTGAATATGAAATGTTCTTGCAACAGTAGGTTTTCCTGGATGGGATAGTTAAGGCAAATCCAGGAAAACCAGCAAATTTGGTGACTTGAGCCAAGTCTTGAAGCTTGAGGAGACATCAGGAGGAGAAGCATAAAGGCATAAAATTGTTTGACGTGTTTGGCAAGCAGAGAGAAGTCAAGTATGAGTGGATGTTGAGTTCCGAATAGGAGAGATGAGAGGAGAAGGGGAATGCTGTAATGTGGAGCTTGGTCTGGATTCCGTAGACCAAGTGTTTTCAAGCTGTTCTTCTTGGAATCTTAGGAGCCCCTTAGAGGTGCTGAGAGGTTGCATGTGGGTGTGGGTGTGTGTTGGAGTGCAGGCATGCATGCCATGGGGTGCTGGAGGAAGGCATGTGAGTGTTCCCCCCTTGTGTAAACCAAATGTTTTCTCTGTTGGGCAGCAAAAGACATTGTATGAAGAAAGAAGTCCCCCCTCCTCTGCCCCCCTCCAAGAAAAGTTTGAAAACCACTGCAGCAGACATGGGGGGCGGGGGATGGATAAAGATTTACAAGCAGGAAGTGACACAATGGGGTCTGGATTTTAGAAGAAAAAACCATGGAGGCCACCTAGAGGTTGATTAAACAGCTTGGGTCTGAAGTCAAGAGACCAGGTGGGAAAGAGCTAATAAGGCCAGGGCTAGGTCAGTGGCAGTGGCCTGGAAAACAGACAATGAGTGCTAGAGACAAAAGGATGGGGAGCACTGTGGAAGGAAGAATCCAACTATGGGAGTCCTGAGGCTGGGGCTCTGGGTGATTCCTTGAACTGTGGCAGGGAGGGGGATAAGAAGATAATGAAGATGTGCAGAGTCCTGCTTGAAAGTCTGCTTCCCCATTAGTGGCAGCACTGGTTGTCTTTGCTTTTGTTTTTGTAAATTTTGGTCAATGAGGCCATCCTGCAAGCAGACTCTTATAAAGACGCTTGGTATATGAAAGACCCAGTGGGTCAGTGGACATGGAGCTCAATTAGAGGCTGAAATTGGGAGTGGTGAGGGCCCAGGAAAAGCCCATGGGGTCAGACTAGGAAAGGGCCCCGGAGAACAGCAGCAGTAAGAGGTGGTCAGAGGAGCAGGTCCCACCGTGAGAGAGAAACAGACTGGTCAGGCAAGCAAGAGGAGAAGCAGGACCAAAGGTGTCGTGGAGCCCAAGGGTGAAGAGCAGGTCCAGAGGCTGAACCGTGCCTGAGAAAAGCCTCTAGTTGTGATGGGGGCTGGGAAGTCATTGGTGACATTTGCTAGGTCAGTAAAGTGTGAGAGAAGGTCCAGAAGCCAAATTGCCATGAGCTGAGGAGTGAGGGGATATCGGAAAAGGCATAAATCAATTTCTAGAGGTTTAATCCACTGGGTATAGCCAAGGGCAAATGGCTATGCAGAAAGGAAGGTGGTACGCTGTAAATCAGGTGTCTTCAACCTGGGAACGTGAAGGCTTTGCCAAGCCACGGTGTGTTCCCACAAGTATGAGTCTTTGGCTGCCAAAAGAAGAAAGCCACAGTTGCAGCCAGGCTAACTCTGAAGAAATGGAAAGCTCTGAGGTCCAGGGCACCTGTTCACATGTCTTCACTGGCATTTCTGTGGAAGGGGTACTTTTTTATCATTGACGTTGAGGTATACCTTACTGTAATTTCGTTGATCAGAACCAGCATCTGGCAGACAGCATGGGCATAAGTCCCATGTGGGTGTGTTCATCTAGGCAGAGGGTGGTGCAATAAAACCTACTTCTTCCAACCCACATCTCCTAGGACTGGTCTTTGGGGAAAGGGAAGCTGAGGCAGCTGCTTTCCAATTGGCAGTGAGGCCCCAGTGTGGTTGAGTGGTTGCTCTGTCAGGAAGTTGAGATAATAAAGGAAGGAGCTACTTTGCTGGAGAAAATGGGTGTTTAGGGCAAGACACTGGCCCATGTGGGAGGGGAGGCAATGAGCCTGAAGACCAGGTGAGTCCAAAGCCAAGCTTGGGCTGGAGAACAGGAACGTCAAAGCAGTGCACTGATGATTCCTGTGTTTTCTCGGGGAAATGAGATTCTCATCTGCTTGAAGAGGCATGGGATGGGGGTGGGAATGGGCAAGCGTCTTGAAGATAGTGGTAAAGGCTTGGAAATGCCAGTGTAGGGAAGGCAGTTGAGGTTGAAGCTATCGAATCAACAAGGAATTCTAACATCTCTGCAATATGGTTTTCCGTCAGTGTTCTCTTTCGAAGAACAGGGCTAGAACTGGAAGGAAGAGGACTGGGGCAGTGGTTATGGGTACAGCCTGTCCTCCCCAAGGCTCTGTGGCTCACCTTTCCAGGACAAAAGTTTTCTCCAATGCTTCACTCCTTTGTCTTTTACCCCCTACTTCTGCTGTGTGTGTGCCTATGAGATACGATCACTGTCTTGTAGGATTGACAGTCACTGTATGCCATAACATGGTGTGCGGGTCATTGTTCGTGGCGATGCCTGATGACATACCCAGCTCTTTGAAGGGTGCTTGGGTTCATTTCCCCTTTCAGAGGTCATCTGGCTTTCCGGGGCAGTAGGTCTTGCCCGTTCCGTCTTTCTAAAGATTTGACCTGACAGTGGTAGACTAGTGAAAAGACATTAATTTTTGCTTTTTCTATGTAATTTTGTTAGAGCTTGTCTTACCTGTGTCTTATTTCCAGTATTCACTTGAGGGTAGAGAATGTATTTCAATATATTTTTTTTAGTATTTATTAGAACTTGGGTCAGCACCTAGGCCACTTGGTAATTTTGTCTCACAAACCTCAATGGGGTAAGTCCTATAATATCTGCTGAAAATATATGTAATCCTATTGCTTCAATGGAGTTCTGGGAGAATAGATCAAGGCTAGACCTTCTCGATCTGCCATGTCAGTGATGTTAGGAGTGATATTCCTCTTTGCTCTCTGGGGTCTAAGGGCATTGTAGGCTGCAGGCAGAGCCCCATGGGTCTTGACTGGGATAACGAGCCCCTTAGACTGTCTGGGTGTAGCCACCTTGGAGTTCTCTGATATTTGAGAATTACTTTGGGCCTTAGATCCCCTGGATGTGAGTTGGATTTTTCTCTCAAGATACGGGTGGTGGTAGCCTTTCCTGTAGTTAGCAGTGTAAGGAAGCATGGGTGATGGGAATTGGCTGATACAGTTTGGTAGCTGGGACCCTCATTCACCAGAATGCATCCGTTTTGTTATTTGTTTTCTCAGACAAAGAGTTCACCGTCCGGCTGGAAACGGAGAAGCGGCTGTACACGGTCGGTGAGCCGGTGGAGTTCAGATGCATCCTGGAGGCTCAGAACATTCCTGACCGTTACTTTGCTGTCTCCTGGGCCTTCAACAGCTCACTCATTGCCAGTATGGGGCCTAACGCTGTGCCAGTCCTCAACAGTGAATTCACCCATCGGGAAGCCAGGGGTCAGCTTAAAGTGGCCAAAGAGAGCGACAGTGTCTTTGTGCTGAAGATCTACCACCTCCGCCAGGAGGACGGCGGGAAATACAACTGTCGTGTGACAGAGAGAGAGAAGACAGTCACTGGGGAATTCATCGACAAGGAGAGCAAGCGTCCCAAGAACATCCCCATCATAGTCCTCCCCATCAGTAAGTGGAGAGCTCTGCTGCTCCCTTCCCCTCCCACTGGTCTGGCTCAAGAGCTAGCAGCTTTTAAGGCAGACAAGAAGAGCTGTGGCAGAGGAGAGGGCAGAGGAGGGGAGGGCAGGTGGAACTCAATGGTTCAGTCAGAGCTTAGCAGCCCCCCGGGCAGGCAGAGCGTCAGGGCTGTGTTTGCAGGCTGCAGAGGGGCCTCGCAGATCCGAGCTCTAGCAGCTCTGTGTGAGTGCCAGCTCGGCTTGGAGGAAAATCAGGAATCCAGGACAGCTGTTTGCTCCCATGTGGGAGTTAAGCCCCAGAAGAAGTGGGTAGATGCCTAACTTGAAATCTCACTTCAGAGAGTTGGTCTTTTACAGGAGGATTTTGAATCATAAAGCACATTATCAAGAAGGATTTGCTGTCTGGGTTTTTGGGGTGTAAAGGCTGGCATTTCCCTAATTATCTCCTCCTTATCGAAACTGTGTTTTTAAAAGTCTGTAGGTGGGACCCTTCAGGTCTCCTGGAGCATAGACTTAGAAAGCTTAGCTGATGTCTGAGGCTGCTTCGGTGGGCTCCCTGCCTCCACGTGAGCTGGCCAGTGTTGTCTGGGTGGGTAATGGTCATGGCTGGGGACGCTGGGGACCACCTTTGTTTGCTCATGTTGTGTTAATCATCCATAGATTCAGGATGTTCTCATTAATATCTCATTTCTCTCATAGTTCTGTTTTTAGTAAAAAGAGAATTAAAGCTTATAATGCCCTGATTTTAAATAAGATGGTGAAGTGTTTAAACTAACCTTTAACCTTTCTCAGCTGCTCAACTGTTCTTTCTCTTAGCCTTGTCATAATTCCCTTCACGTTTGTATTTACACTTCTACATTTTTAATATAGTTCTCTTCAAGTGTGAAGAAAAAAATAGACACAGGGGTCTTGCTGTTCTTTTTTCTCACCAACAGGATTACTTTCTTTCATCCTTTTTCTACAATTTCACACACACCCCTAATTCTCTTGACCCCCTTTTGCTTCTTTTTTCCCCCTGCAATGCCTAGCATGGTGCTTTGCGTAGGACAGGTGCTTGCTGAATATTTGTAGGATTAAAATTATTGACTTGAATGCCCACTCTCTTTCCTGTTTTCCTGTTGGTCTGTGCTTGCCGTAACCACGGACTCTCTACTTTTAAATCTGCAACTAATTCTTCATTGTTTTGTAAGGGTCCAGTGAAGGGCAGCCACACTGTTTCCTTCCTCTATCTTCTGTACTAAGAGATTTCCCCCATGCCCTTCCGAGAACTTGTTTGATGATCTGTGGCCTGCTGTATTGCTTTTCCAGCAGATAACTGGGTAGTTAAAGTCCCTCAGCACCACCAGATGCTGCCCCAAGGCCACTTGGGTAAGTCTACCAAAGAACAGCAATGATCACGTCGGTGATGGTGATTTTACCTGGGATTTGAAGGGCGCTTTTCCTCTTAAGATCCCAAAGTGCTTCTGCATATATCATCTCCTTCTCCACCCTGACCCCTCAAGTCCCCAGAGAGGCTCACATGATATCCATTCTACAAATGAAGAAGCCAGAGCACCAGACAGGGAAGGGGCTGAGCTGGGTCCGTTAGTGGTTGAGCTTGCATCGCCTTAGAAATATTTGCTTCTAACTCCAGATCCACTGCCCTGCGCTTGGCCTGTGCTACGTCATCAGCCTCCTGGTTTGGAATTTCATTTGTGGATGTCTACACAGATTCTCATTAGTTCTGTCCTAGTTTTCACTTAATCCAGAGTTTTAGATTGTCGGCTGCCTTTTCTCAGGCCTGAGCGCACTTGCAAACAGTCTGAACGGGCAGTGCAGCTCTGCGCCTGTATCGGCCTTTGCCTGGGCTGCCAGAGTGGTTTTTCCTCTCCTAGTTCCACATTCCAACTGTGCGGGTTTTCCAGGCTCGCGTGAGCCACAGAACACCAAACAGCAGCCCTTGTAATAAACAGGCCAGGGCTCATATAAGAGTCCCCTGGGGTGACACTAGGGGATGAGAGTGACACCCTCCAAGTCAATCTTCTGCTTGAGGCAAGCAAAGGGATTTGTCCCTTGATGCTGAAATTGCCCTTTTAATCCCTCACTTTGAATTCATAGTAGTACGGATGTCTTTAATTCAAAGAGGAACAGTGTTATTTTTAAAGATGATGATGCAGAAGAGTTACCTTATCTGCTCTCAGTGTTGTGACCCTGAGAAGTAGGAACTATTGGTATCTCCATTTTGCACATGAGAAATTGAAGCTTGTTTAGGTTAAGTAAGAACCTCAAGAGTTAGGAAGTAGTAGACTGGGCCTCGAGCCCTCTGCTTGCTCCAAATCCATGTTCTTAGCCACCTGTGCTGTAGATATTGGCTCGCAGGAGCCTCATCATCTCCATGAACCATGTTGATATGGCTCCGGGGAGGTTGCCCTACTGGGAAAATTCCTATTCCCCACCTTGTCCAGAACCCTTTATTCACATGAAACAAGCCAATGCAGAATAGGTAGCAGGCGTACTTACCACAACAAGAGCTACACGCTGGGGTTCCATGCTCATCTTTGCCTGTTTCTGCCTGTGGGGAAAATACAGGGGAGAAATTCATGGATTGATTCAAATGCATGGTTATTTCCCCTCGGTACTTGGGTATGCCTCTTAATCTGGGATTTGATTTAACTGATTGATTTAAAATTGTCACATGTGTTTCATGTGGGTGGTGCCCAGAAAATTGGAGCCAAACTTTGGGTTCTTTAATACTTACTGGCCTTTTGAACTCAATATAGGTAATTGTACAAAATAATATGTGCATAATTAAGATAGTTTAGAATATTTGTGATGTTTATAAGAACAAAGTTATTGGGAATAGTAAAATTAATGATGATGACACATTTTGAAAACCTACTATGTATTAGGTGATTTCTATGTGTTGTCTCATTTACTTTTCAAACTTTAAAAAATTGTACAATATAAATAACACTCTCCCTATCTTACAGAAGAAGACATGTAGAGTTTAAATAATTTGATTGAGTTCGTGTTGCTCAGTGAGTAGCACAGGCTACTCCTGAGGCAGTGAAAGGAGTGGAATCCTTATCCTAAACTTTGGTTGGCAGGATGTTTCAAGGTCGAGAGCAGTGGAACCCCAGGGCTGAATGTGGGTAGGCAGGATGGCGAGCCAGTGGCTCTGGTCTATTACTCTGTGTTAATGAAAGTGTGAAAGCTCACTCCCCACACCCTGTGATACTAGACCATCTGTGCTCTGTTATTATCCACACCCAAGCACACGTTATCTTCCAAATACTTCTGTCGTTTTTTTTCCTACTTCCTAATACTGCCTTGAAGGACTCAAATGGCACATTATGGATGTTCAGCTTTTATTTGACTGCTGTAGCACTGAATGATGGGAAGATTGAAGTGAAGTAGAAGTTTTGAGTTAGTCAACTTACAGAAAATCCAAGCTGAAAATCCTTGCACCCCGATCTGAATCTGAACAGATTACCCGATCTCTAGTTTTATGCTCTAGGTGTAATGTCACTGGGTTGTATTTCTTAGGTTCTGATACAGTCTCAGGTCTTAGACCCTCACTATCCTAGTCCTCTGCACACACACAGCAAAGGGCCTCCCAGGATGTCAGAGCTAAAGTCATGGGGCGCAGTGCCTAGAACCAGCCAAGGCTTGCAGCAGGAAGTGTCAGATTGCTTTTATTCTCGGAGTTCACTGTACTTGAATAGGGTGACATATTTGCACCCATCATCCTTTTACATCTGTAAGGAGGGTGCAGTAGAGAGCAGAAGGCCCCAGCGTGGCACTCTCTCCCTCTTCCCAGAGAGCAGCATCTCCGTGGAGGTGGCCAGCAATGCCAGCATCATCCTTGAGGGTGAGAACCTGCACTTCTCCTGCAGCGTCCGCACGGCTGGCAGGCCACAGGGCCGCTTCTCCGTGATCTGGCAGCTCGTGGACAGGCAGAACCGCCGCAGTAACATCATGTGGCTAGACCGGGATGGCACTGTGCAGCCAGGGGCATCCTACTGGGAGCGCAGCAGCTTTGGGGGCGTCCAGATGGAGCAGGTGCAGCCCAACTCGTTCAGCCTGGGCATCTTCAACAGCAGGAAGGAGGACGAGGGCCAGTATGAGTGCCACGTGACCGAATGGGTGCGGGCAGTGGATGGCGAGTGGCAGATCGTGGGGGAGCGCCGGGCCAGCACCCCTGTCTCCATCACGGCTCTCGGTAAGTAAGCGTCTGACAGTCTTTCAGTGGTAATGTTAGGGAGGCTGCTCCCAAGTCAAGACCCTTACCCTGAGTTTTATCAGTCAGAGTCCTGGCAGGAAACATTCGGCACCTCCCAAAGAGTTTAATTGAAGGAACCCTTTATGGAAGTGCAGGTGGGGTTGAAGGAAACAACAATGCCTGGTGGGGCCCCTAGGGACTGGCGACAGCTGGGAGCTGTCACTACTCCTGTGTCTGGGTGGTGGGAGTGAAGTTATAAGAGTTCTGGCCAGGGGATCAAGGCCACTCAGCAGAGTGGTGACCCCGGTAGAGGAACGTGGCCCCTGCATAAACTGTCCGGGAAGAGCGAAGAGAAGCCTCTCCCTCCTGTTTCCCCAGGCTCTCCTGCCTTGCTGCCGGGGCTCACCCTCCTGAAAAGCTCAGAGCAGAGCAGATGCGGGTAGAAAATCACTTGTGCCATTTATTTAGCATTTACTGCGTTCCTGGCTGAGTCTAAGCACTTTAGCTTAATTGTCCCTTTAAATCCTCACCTAGCCAAGAGGTAGACACTTTCATTTTACCAGGAGACTGAGTGAGACAGGTTAACTGATTTGCCCAAGGCTACAGCTTTTATTTATTTATTTTTTTCTGAGGAAGATTAGCCCTGAGCTAACATCTGCCAATCCTCCACTTTTTGCTGAGGAAGACTGGCCCTGAGCTAACATCCATGCCCATCTTCCTCTCCTTTATGTGTGGAACACCTACCACAGCACAGCTTGCCATGTGGTGCCATGTCCGCACCTGGGATCCGAACCAGTGAACCCTGGGCCGCTGAAGTGGAACATGCACACTTAACTGGGCCAGCCCCCAAGGCTACAGCTTTTAAATGACAGACTCACAGTCTGAACCCAGGAAACCCACCACGTATCATAATTTTTTTCAAAGCCTGTGTTTTCATGTCCTCTGTAAAGCCCCTCCTTAAGAAAGCCATTTCTTCATTAGCATGAAATTAACAGATACCTTGAGATTTGCTAAAACCAAAGAATATTAGATTTGCTTTTCATGAGGTAGTTAAAGAGGCTTCTGTCAACATTTATCTGCCTAATGTAATCAGTATATTAAATTTTAAAAGGCCAGTCTGCTAGTTCGCTGGAAAGGCAACTTGTCATGTTAGGTCTTCGTGTTTATCAGGACACTGTGACATCACTTGTCCTCAGGGACTGTGTCTCCCACTCCTTGGACCATGTTGTCCACCTTCCTCATATGTAGGGCCGGTGGTACTTTTGCACACACCCCAGTAAAGATGGCAGCCCCCAGTGGTTTTGCCCTCAACAGAGTCCTCGATCCCCAATACCCCATCGGGATTAGAATTACATTGACTTTCCAAAAACTTAATCCCAAAGATTGACCTGCTCTCTGTGTAATCATACAGCTCAGATTTCTGCCTCTAGCAACTTCGTCCAGTGGTTGAGTTTCCAGTCAGCTCAATCTGTGTGCCTGTGCTCACGCCAGTGTGGACCTGTGGCCATGGAACCTGTGAGGAAAGTTCCAGGTGTCCAACAGTGGCAGTGTTTCCTGTTCCGTGAGGTCAGGAATGTCCGAGGGGTGGTTAGAGTTAGTCAGGATTGTTTCTCTAGAAGTAATGTTACAGTATCAGGTTATCCCCTGAATTTTTTCATCCTCACCATATGTTTGTGGTTCCCACAGCCAGGGGATGCCAAGGGGCTGTGAGCTGGGATCCTGGGGCCTGGTTCTGCTCACCTGTTCTCCACCCCTGGGGTGCCTCTGGCTAAAGCCATAATCAGGGTGGCCCAAGGGGGTGGAACAGGGAAGAGTGGGAGGGCACGCTGGGGTTAAGTCACCTTGTAGTCTAAACAATGACACGTGAATTTTCATATTGGTACAGTTAGGTCCAGATCCCCTCCCAGCAGGGAGGTGACAAGGACAGGTGCCCAGGTGAGATAATAGGCGGGTACATCCTCCAGCCGCACATGGGCCGTTATAATCATTCAGTTAGGGTAACTTCAGTGCTCTGTGCGCCGTGGACATGGCGTGTGCCGTGTCAGGCCTGGACAGAGTCATTTGCTTGGAGAAGCTCTCTTCCCTTCAGGTGTTGAGGCCAGGAACACCTGGGGCAGGTCCTGTCCCCCAGGTCCTGTGCTCTGCCACCATCATGGCAACATTCTGCACACAGGTGCACAAGAGGCCATCACAACGACTTAATGTTTAAGGATGGGCCTCTGTGTCTCAACTTGTTCTTTTTAAGGACACATAAAGATAGCTTCTGAAGTTGAAATTGAAGGTCCAGAGTTTTCAGCAACTTACGCCTACCGCTTTGCTGACTTAATCTCCCCATGTAAAGCCAAAAGATTCATTCTGTGCCTAGTCTTTTACCTACAGAGTTTAAAGGACTTTCCTTCATGTCTGTTTGTTTTTTTAGCAAACTACATATTTAACAAGATATATGCTTTGTGCCAGGTACTATTCCAAGTTATTTTATAAATACTAACTCATTTAATCTTCACGAGGACCCATTTTACAGATGGGGAAATAGAGGCAGAGAGAAGTTAACTAACTTGCTCAACATCACACAGCTAGAAAGTATTCAAGCTGGGCATCTGGCTCCAGGCTCTATGCCTTTACTCTACGCCTTTACTGCCTTCTGCTTCCCAGCGGTAAAGGGACCTAATAAGGGCCCTGGAGTCAGTTACACACAGGTTTGTAGCCTGACTCTGCTATTTACTAGCAGCTTGATAGTGGGCATTTTGTTTAACCTCTCTGTGCCTCAGTTTCCTCATCTGTAAGAAAGGGATGATAAGCCCATCTGTCCTACAAGGTTGCTTTGAGGACTCAGTGAAGTGTGGTGAGAGCAAAGCAGTTGGCCCATACCTGGCACCGTGATAGTGCCCAGTAATAGTAGCTGCTCGGGTTTAGGATTATAACCCATGCGTTACTATGAAGTGGTATCCCAAGGCTGTAGGACTCTGATCGCTCATGCTGAGGAGTCAGTGTCAGGGATTAGTGATGCTGCCCATTCAGTAAGGAACATTGAGAGACTCACAGCCTGCTGTGACTGCAGAACCCCACCTCACCCCAGGTCCCCACCTGCTGAAGCTCAGCCCTTCCTGCCGTGGGTCCCTCACTGCCTTCTTCCCTGGATTTCATGAGGAAGATGGAAAGGGACTGGCGAGCAAGGCCACACTGCCCATCCCGGGGAACACAACCCACCTCCTCCATCCGCCTCCCCTTTCTCCGGAACCGACGCATTGGTGGGCCAGGCAGAGGAGGCGTCGTCGGGGCTGGGGGCATGCGGCTGCCTCTCGCAGATAAAGGAAGTTGGCTTTGGGGCTTTTTTGTTCTCCTGTTTTAACATGGAATCCCAAGATTTCTAGGAATGGCCCTGCCTACATGTAGTCAGTCCCTGGGAGGGGGACGGATGGGATGCAAATTGACATGAGGGTTTCATCGGGAAGGGTTTGCTGGGGCTGCTTAAGGAGGATTGCCTCTGGCCTCTTTCTCGGGGTCTTGTGAACTGTTGGGTTTGTGCCTCAGCATGATAAAGTAATATTGACCTGCATCAAGAGGGACCCGTGAGCCCTGGCCCTGCTCTGCTAGCTTTTGCCAGGAGCCCCACTGCCATGTCACATGGCCCGGAGAAAGCCAAGTGTCTCCTCTGGCTTGAGTCTCTTTGCTCTCTCCCCAGAAACAGGCTTCGCGGTCACAGCCATCTCCCGCACGCCGGGGGTGACCTACAGCGACTCCTTTGACTTGCAGTGCATCATCAAACCCCATTACCCAGCACGGGTCCCTGTGTCAGTGACATGGCGGTTCCAGCCGGTGGGCACTGTCGAGTTCCATGACCTGGTGACCTTCACCCGGGATGGAGGAGTCCAGTGGGGGGATAGGTCCTCCAGCTTCCGAACTCGAACTGCCATCGAGAAGGCTGAGTCCAGCAACAACGTCCGCCTGAGCATCAGCCGAGCCAGTGACACGGAGGCGGGCAAGTACCAGTGTGTGGCCGAGCTGTGGCGGAGGAACTACAACAACACCTGGACGCGGCTGGCCGAAAGGACCTCCAACCTGCTGGAGATCAGGGTGTTGCAGCCAGGTGAGGGTCTCGGGGTCACATGTGCTTGCACCAAACGATGAGACATGCGGGTTGGGGGGAGAAGTGAGCATTGAGCCAGGGCATGGCGTCTTTCATTTCTCAACTTTTTAGTTTGAGAAATTTCAAATCTATATAGTTGCAAGAGTCATAGTCCCTTTTCTTGATGGCCAGTTGTTAACATCTTACAGTATTTGTTTTCTCCCTCCGTGTGTATTGTTTTGTTGTTTTTGAAGCATTGAGGGTAAGTTGCAGAGGGCAGTACTCTTCCTCCTGCACACTTTAGTGTGTCTCTGAATAGCAAGGGCCTTCTTCTGCCCAACCACACGCCGTGATCAGACTCGGGGAATTTAACGTGGTTATGGGACATTATCACCATTTCCCCAGGTGTCCTAATAATGCTCATTTTATAGTTTATTTTTCCTTCCAAACCAGGATCCAATTGGGGATCACATATCATTTTTAGTTGTCATGTCTCTTGAGGCTCCTTTAATCTAGAACAGTTCCCTAGCCGTGTGTGTACTTGTGCACATGTGTGTGAAGATGTTGACGTTTGTGTGATGTTCAGGCTGTTTTGCGAAAGCTTCCTCTCTTTATTTAATGCCATCTCCTATAATCTTTGCAGCAGTGATGTGAACGAGGTACTGTTGCCCCCGATTTGCAGACAAGGAAGCTTAGAGGGGAGTGGGAAGATAACAGGCCCTTATAGAGCATCTGCTCTGTGCTCTGTGCTTAGGGTCGTTTATTTTATTAGAATTTCACCACAGCCTCAGGAGAGATGAAGTGGCGAGCCCAGGGTCACGTAGCTGGTAAGTGGTGGAGCCAGGGTTTGAAGTCTTGTCCATCTGTCTCCCACGCTGTATCCTGACCCAGGCCCTGTCCTTGTGGGCCGAGTCTGAGCTCCCTTCTCCTGTGGAGGCTGTGTCTCACAGCAGGTGGTAAGGATGCGCTGATCTGGGCAGTTCTAGTCAGGGGAGCTGTCTGCCAACACTCTCACCTTCATCAGGCCGTTCCCCTGACATGGGGAGCGGTTACGTACGCGCTGCTCTCTGGTTTCCTCAGTGTCTGTCCTCGGCTCCTGCGGTTGGCGCCTGGTGGCGGGTGGAGCCCAGGCCTGGGTCCTGCTTCCCTCTGGTTGCCTGGCCTCTGAACACAGGCACCCACACGGTGAAGGGTAGGGGTTGGATGGGAGGTGGCTTGACAAAGACTTATTCTGACTTTCTGACCCACCCACTTTGCAAAGATGGTTTGAACATCTTGCAAAAAGGATTTTTCCGCCCACTCACAGCCATGATCAGTGCCCAACCCTGTCTGCTTGACCACTCCAAGTACACACAATGTTGTTTTCATAATGTTAATGTTTGACTTTATCCTTTGCCTCTTCTAACCCTCTATCAGAGTCCTCTTCTGTACCAGAGTGTGGAGTGAACAAGCTGTGTAAATGATGGGATGGTTCCTTTGCCAGTTAGAGCCTAAACCTGGACAATAAGATGCTCAGGGGAAGAGGCTGTTCTGCTTAAGTGGATTTTCAGGTTAATGGAGGGTTAAGCAGAGACCCCATTTTGTGTGAACCCTTGTTGTGGAAAATGCCAAGGGACCCACTTGCTTGCCTTGCTGATTAGAACATCATGACGGTAATTACGCATTTTGTGGTTTCCTCTGGCCCCCAAAGTCGGCGTGGTGAGCCACGGCACCTGTCACGTGGTTCTGCAGCTGTAGAGGGTGAGGAAGTGCTGACCCCAGGACTTTGCCTGACATTGCCTTTTGAGTAAATCCCTAATATGTGCTTGTCTATTGCTGCTTGGATTCTAAGACTGGAGCGCCTAAGGGAAGAATGAGGAATTAGTTCATGGAAGGTTCAAGTTGTTTAGATTCTGATTAATTTATGGTGTTCCCTCCCAAAGGGGAAAAGAGACAAAAATGTATGGAGTACCTCTTGGGTGCCAGGTTTTATGCTTAATACTTATATTTTCTTTTTAAATTCATCCAACAGTGAAATCTTGTAGATGTTTGTATCCTCATTTTGGCTTCCCCACGAGGAAACCAAGACTCCAGGTGTGTAGGAGTCTTGATGGAGGCAAACCATCTTAGCAAGTGTAAAACTGGGGTGGGACCTGCCATTGGAGCCCAGGTCTCTCTCCCTTTCATATATCTCCATTTTCTATTATACTGTGTTATTGCCTCCTGGGTAGAAAAAGTAGCTGGACAGTTTGCCGTTGCAGGAGCTGCTCCGAGGACTGTCTTGTGTGGCTTTCACTGTGTCGGTTTGCTTGTTTTCACTGTAAAGTGACAACAAGCAGCGGCTGTGGTGCTCACAGGTGCACAGTAATGCACCCGGGGCCCTCTGGAGGCTGCAGAGAGCGAAGGCAGGTGCTGCGGCCGCACTCCTCCCGGGGAGTGGCTGAGGCCCCGGGGAGTGCATCCCCTTAAGTGTTACTCTCTCTCCCTTATTAAATATTTATACATTTAGCACTTAATATTTTCCAAAGAGCTTCATGTTCATTTTTACTCTTTTTGCCCCCACACTGTGGTTGAAACTCGTGCTTTTTATTTTGGGGAAGTGGAAGTGGAAAAATACCAGTGGGCTGACTCTGTGCTGGCGATTGTTTCAGATACTTGGTGTTTACCATCTCACTTCATCTTCGCCACAACCCCAGGAGGAAGGTACTGCTTTCCCACTTTATAAATGAAGTAACCGAGGCTCAGAGAGGTTCTGCTTTGCCAAAGTTGGATAAAGAGTGAGTGGGAGGTTGGAATTTGAACCCTGGTGTGCCTTATTAAAAAGCATTTGGGGTGGACAAAAGGGAGACTTTGACCTTTTTTAAGGTCATATAATCAGAAATTATTCTTTGTGCCTTCAGTTAGTCTCAGTAACAGAAGAGGTTTCTCTGTAGATGGCTGATGTGGAGGAGTCCTAGCCCTGGTGGTGAGCATAGTAACAAAGCAGCTGATATTTGTGGAGCATCTTGCATGTCATCACCATCCTGATGCTTTGCATGTAATCACTTACTTAATTCTTACTTAATCCACGCAGTGCCGTGAGGGGGTACTGACCCGCCCATTTTATAGATGAGGACACTGACACAGAAGTAAATAAATTATCCAGTGATCTGTAATAAGTGGCACAGCCAAGATTCAAATCCAGACGGGCAGTCTGGCTCCAGAGTCCAAGCTCTTAATCTTATTATATGGTGGTATTTTTCTAGACATTTATCTTTGTTCTCAGGAATCCTCTTTGGTAGCATGAACTTTTATTTATTCTCTCCTGTCTCTGGTTTACCATCCCTGATTTCCTGATCCCCTTTAGCAAATACTTAAATTTGTTTTTGTAAATTGGAGTCACAAGGTAGACCCCAAGGTTCCCAAGAACCTGTAGAGGTTCCCAAGACACAGTTGGCTAATGGCATAGGAGTTTTATTTGTGCCACCTCTGACTTCTCTATTTCTTCTAACTTCTGCCACAAGATGGCTCTAAGACTTGGGGATACCAGTCCTCAAAACCAGTGCTGGCTTCTCTTCTTTCTTCTCTCTGTATGTACCTTGCCCCACAAAACATGGGTTCTTATCCCTGCTTTGGTGAATGTCTCCCACTTTAAGAATATTTTGTCAAATATTCTGATTCCAGCAGAATCAAATAGAAACCCAGGGGCTGTTGGCTCACTCATGTGAGTGATAAATGGCTGGTCCTCCCACTGCTGCTGTCATCTTCTCCCAGGAAGGCCCTGTGTGTTCTGTGTCCCAGACCAGCCCTTGCCAGAGCCACTTGCTGACCTGACCACATCACAGGTATTTGATTCATTCAACTCTCTGGCTGGATGGCACTAGTGACTTGTTATGGATCTGTTATTGACCATTCTATATGTGTGCTTCCTGTTCGGTATGCACATCTCCAAGGAATCTTCAAGGAATGCCATCACTCCCATTCTGTTGTTGGTTTAGCTTAGCCTCACTCCCATTGATCAAAGAGTGTGACCCCCAAGGGGCGTTTAGGCAAGACTTTAAGCCAGTTCAACATGTTCGATTCTTAGTTCTTAATCAATTCTTTTCTCTTTTAATTTCAAGGCATTGCTTTGCTTCCTTCTGATTTTCTTTAACACCAAAAACACCCTCCAATTACATATCCCTAAATACAGAAGCAATAAGGGAAATGTCAGCACTCATTTTCCAAATGTTTACGACCATATCTTGGTCTGGCTATTAAATATTGCACATTAAAATTGACAAAGCAATAAACAAGCCTCCAGGAGGACAGCCTCCGGTGTAGAAAGCCGACTTGTCAGTGGGTGAATTCTGCCGGGATTTTACTGATGGGTAGGCAGGATGAATATTCAGTACCCTGTGGATGCTGCCAAATCTGTTTTCTCCAATTTCTTAGTGCTGACCTGGCAGATTGGGAGAGCTAAGGGCTTGTTCTTTGGCTTCCATGAGTCCAGGGCATGTGACAGTGGCTCTCTTTGTCACAGTCTAGTAGGTGACTGGCTGCCTCATTCTTCAGAGGGATTGGTCCCTGCTTTCTTTCAGGAGAACCTGGGGTTCTCTTTCCATCCCGTGTGCATGTGGCTTCTGCCTGCTGGGTGTTCAGAGATAGAGTGAGCATGAGTGCAAGAGCCCTAGAGGGGTCTCAGCCCTCCCCCCACCCAGGCCTTTTTGTCCTGGTGACACCAGATGCCCCTGTTGGGAGTCAGCGAGCAAGGGTCACTGCTCTGTCTGCAGACAGGTAAAGCCAACAGGACATGGCTGGATTATTCCGAATTAGCTGTTCCTGCCTCTGAACTTTTGCTGTTCTCCTTACTCCTCCCTCCCAGTCCCTTCTGCAAGCATGTTTGAGCACCTACTGTGTGTCAGTTTCTATGCCTTCTGCAAGCATGTTTGAGTACCTACTGTATGCCAGTTTCCATGCTATGTCCTGCAGCTGCAGAGATGGGTTTGTCACATTTCCTGCCTCATGGGCTGTCTGGAGGCCTAGGAAGAGAGAAGGGCAGGGAAGTTTCAAGGGTGGTGTAGAGCTGACCCAGGGTATGGGTCATTGGCCTGAGAAGGGAATTGTTTTGCGTTGGGGCTCAGAACAGAGTGTGAGTAAAGAACATCACAGAGGGAGGAGGCAGTGTGCTTGTTTTGATGTGACTGAAGCATGGGGTCCAGGAGGGACCCACCTCCCCAGGTGGGTTGGCAAAGGCCAGGGGAGCCCTTTGGTGCACCGAAGCATGAAGGGTCACCATCTGTGATGGCTAAAAGTGAGGACAGACCAGACAGCCTGGATTTGAATGCTGGCGCTAGCACTTACCAGCAGTGTGACCTTGGACAAGTGTCTTTTATAAAATTGGGGACAGTAATATTTATTTCATAGGTCTGGTGAGGACCAAATAGTTAATATTTATAAAGTGCTTAGAATAGTGCTCAGCACATAGAAAGGATTATATAAATATGTTAAATAAGAATATTCTAAACTGAGAATTAGGATTTTAGATGACAGATCATATACTCCTTTTTTATAACAATTTGGATTAGTCCCCTTACACCCTAAAATGAAATTCATAGGCAATATAACATTCCTATTCACATGATCCTAAAAATTGTTACAATGTCCTAATTGTGGAGGAAGGGAGGAATTTTTTAAAGAGTAGTTACTAATGAATAATGTGTTTTAACCTGTCAGTGCTCAGGGACGGCTGCACCAGGGGGCACAGCACCGAGGGCAATGCTGCAGGTGGGCGACACCGACTCAGCGTGTCAGACGCACCACCCCATGCGGCACTGGCCACTGGGATGGAGTTTCTGAAATCCTGAGCAGCTCTTGCGACAATCCTGAGCAAGGCAGAGGAAAATCCTCCCTTGATTGACCTATTAAAACTATGCAAAAAAAAATATATATTGTGTTAATAGTAAAATGAAAGTAGGTTCTAGGCTCAGAGAGAGAGTTTTCACCCGTATGAGTGTCATTTGAAAGCCACGCAGGACACGAGGCAGAGATGTGTTGCATGGAGTCATCCCAGATGTGAGTTTACATCCATCACGGGTTCTAGTCCCTTAAATACCTCCCCCTCCTGCCTTGTCCATGTGGCCATGAAAGACCTGCCCACAGATTTCCATGCTGGTCCTGGGGCGTGGCCGCCTCGTTGAAAATTGTGGTGGGGAGCTGCTGGCAGGCTCTAAGATGGGAGCAACAAGCTTCTGCTGGCAGTTTAGGAAGCTCTCCCAGGTGGGGGCTAAGCTGGAGGCCTGAGAAAGAGATCATTAGGGGCTCAAATAGCCCGTGTCCGCGGGGAGAGAGGAGCCGGGGGGCTGAGGGCCGTGTTAAGGATGTAGGGTCTCTAAGGTGGAGTAAGTACTGGACTGGCAGATGCCTTTGCCACCTCCTTCCCTGAGAATGGGGCACGATGTGGGTGGTGGGAGCTTCCCAGGTGGCTCTCCCTTCATTCTCTCCCAGTCTCTTGGCTGACTTATTTCCCTCAATTTGAAAAATTTCTGCTGTCTAGCCACTGCCCCCGCATTCCTGACGTTACTGATTACTATCACAGATCTTTAATGAAGAACTAGTGTCTTCCTTCTCCCCCTCTCCTCCCTCACTGCCCCTGTCTCCTCACCAGCTACCCTCTGGCTTCTGCTCGCACCACTGCACGGAAACTGCTGTCTCCAGAGTGACCTGCAGCCCCCTCACCACCACACCTGTGGCTTCTGAACATAGTGTGCAGCAGAATCACCTGGAGGGCTAACGCAGGTCGCTGGGCTCCACCAGCAGCGTTCTGATTCAGTGGTTGCAGTAAGTCCTCAGGTGATGCTGGTGCTGCAGGTCCACCGATGGCGCCCTGAGAGCCACAGGTGGTCGGGATCTGGTCTGGAGGGTCACAGGTGCACGCTCCAGGCCCCTCGCAATCTGGCCGAAGCTTTCTTTCTAACTTCATCTCCTGCTCCTGACCGCTTCTTGTCCCTGAATACTGTGCACAGAGAAGTTCTCACCTCAGCTCACCTGTCCCCTGTCTCCAGCGTGCCCTTCACTCGCCTCGTCTGCCCGGCGAACACCTCCTCCCTTGTTTTTCAGGGCCCAGCTCAGATGTCACATATTTTCAACACATTCCCTCCCTCCTGTCACAATCAGAATTAAATGCCTTTCCTTAATGTTCCCATACCTGCAATAAAAGATAAATCACATTTATTCAATCCTCCATTTATTAATTTGTTCAGCAAATGATTGGGTCATAGTCTCTGCCCTTTGGTTGCTTATAATTTAGTAGGAAAGATAAGACCTTTAAAAAATTAACTTCAGGGGCCGGCCCTGCAGCCAAGTGGTTCGCGCATTCCGCTTCAGCAACCCAGGGTTTCACCGGTTCAGATCCTGGGTGTGGACCTAGCACTGCTCATCAGGCCACGCTGAGGCAGCATCCCACATAGCAGAACTAGAAGGACGCATAACTAAAATACACAACTATGTACTGCGGGGCTTTGTGGAGAAGAAGAAAAAAAAGATTATCAACAGATATTAGCTCAGGTGCCAATCTCTGGAAAAAATTTAAAAAGAATTTAACTTCAACATAAGGCAGCCTGTAGCAGCTCTAGCAGGGTTTAGGGAATCCTTTATTGGTGGAAGGAATGAGTTTTGAGTGAGAAGCACACACACAAAGCGGAATCCGCAGGATGGGTAGGTTGACGAAGCAGCCGCTCTTCTCTGCTGCCGAGCTCCTCCTCCCTCCTGCTGTTTCTCGCCTTCCTACCCCCTGTCCCTGCTGGAACACAGCAGCCCCTCCGATAATGCAAAACACACCATTCACCATGCTTTATTTTTAAAGATTTTATTTTATTTTTTTCTCCCAAAGCCCCCTGGTACATAGTTGTGTATTTTTAGTTGTGGGTCCTTCTAGTTGTGGCATGTGGGATTCCACCTCAGCATGACTTGATGAGCGGTGCCACGTCACCACCCAGGATTTGAATTGGCGAAACACTGGGCTGCCGAAGCAGAGTGTGCGAACTTAACCACTCGGCCACAGGGCCAGCCCCATTACCACATTTTGATCAGAGGCCTAGGAAGGAAACTCCAGATGCAAAAAGAAAGGATCCTTTCCTTAAACAGGGTACAGCCCGGCTCTGGGAGTGTCCGAGAAGGGAGCTGCTGGTGTGAGCCGGAGTCTGGGCTCACAGGTGGCGCTCTTACAGGTAGGGCTCTCACAGGTGAGGCCTTGTCTGTCTGCAGCCTCTCTTACCCTTTTCCTGCCTCTTCTCCTGCTGATTCATTGTTGGGGATTAACCAAGCCTCAGTCCTCAGCATCTTTTCTTTCACCTCTGTGTTTATTGCCTAAGTCCATTCACTCACACAGCCAAGTCCACGGTTTCTCGGGCTTTCTTTTTGTTTTTTTTTTTCCTGCTTTATCTCCCCAAAGCCCCCCAGTACATAGTTGTGTACTTTTAGTTGTGGGTCATTCTAGTTGTGGCATATGGAACGCTGCCTCAACGTGGCCTGATGAGCGGCGCCATGTCCATGCCCAGGATCCAAACTGGCGAAACCCTGGGCCGCTGCAGCGGAGCATGCAAACTTAACCACTTGGCCACGGGGCTGGCCCCCTCTCAGGCTTTCTTTAAGGTGCATGTGAATCACCTGGGGATCTTGTTAAAAGGCAGATTCTGATTTTGGAGGTCCGGGGTGGGGGCTCAGAGTCTGCATTTCTAACAAGCTTCCAGGTGACACTGATGCTGTTGGTCCATGGACAGCACTGTTCATAGCAAGTTTGCCACTGATGTTTGATGGTTCTCTGATGCTGAGCTTTGACTGTGGGCCTGAGCCCAGAAACCAAAAGAAATGGGAACAGTGAAAATGTATTGCGTGTTTATGATACCCCAGCCTTGTTGCTAAACTCTTTCTGTGGACTCTTGCTTTTAATCTGCCCAACACCCCGATGAGGTAGTACTATGACTGTCTTCATCTTGGAGATGAAGACACCTACAGTCCTGAAGGGGGCTGGGCTCTCCTAGCTCTGGCGGAAGGTGATCCGTATCACGCTGCCCAGGGCAGTACTGGGCAGGATGCATGAGTGCTTCTTAATTAGTCCTGGAGGCTCCAGTCTCCCCTGGGCTTCAGGAAAGGTCCTCCCTGCCCTTGAGATGTGGGAGGAAATTCAGAGCGTAGAATAGCAGCTGACCCCTCGCCCACCTGTCAGACATGCACCAAATTTCAAAAATACCTCTCTTTCAAGCTTTTCAACACTTCACAATATTTTGACATGGGAAGGGGAGAAATGGAAATGCTTTGAAACATTTCTCCTCCTTGGATTCTTGTCCTGAGACCATGTGACTGTATTGAAGTTTAGTCATAGGACTCCTGTTTAACATATGCAGTTACTATAGCAATTGAGGTTTCCTTAGTAACAGTTGCAAAAATAATCTGGCCCCAATTAATAATACATTTTAAAGCTCTTTCTACTCTACACTGAACAACCCAGTTTTTTTGGCCAAGAACCAGAGAATTCAGGTGGTGTCATTTGCACTGATATAGATGTCATTTGCGTGCGGTGAATTGGGTTGGAAAGGAATGAAAAGGGAGCTGGTTGTTTCAAGTACTATAGGAATCCGATCTGAAAAGTCGGCTGGCAGGCTAATGGGAATCTAGTCTCCAGAGCTTGGTAGCTTACTGGTAAACCCTGCCCTGGACCAGTGTGCCCCTGGGAACTTTGTGCGTTTGAAGAAGGGAGAAGGCAGGAGACTGGGCTTTTCACAAAATAATTGAAACCAGAAGGGAGGGGCCTGGGATGTGGGGTTTCTCTCGAACCTGTGCTTGGTGTGTTCTTGATGGCTTGAGAGGGCCTGTAGGTATGTGAATTCAGCCATCCTTTGTGTACAGCGTCACCTCATTTACCACGGGAGGCGTCCTCAGAGTTGCTTTTGCAGTAGTGGTGTTGGGTATCAGATCCTGCCACTCCTCTCAGCCACTCAGAACTTTTGTCTATGTGGTTGTGTCCAGGCGCCCAAGTGACAGTCTCTGCCTTTCAGAAGTTTCAGTTGCCTTGGCGCATGGGACCCAGACCTTCATGCTGTCTTTCTACACCAAGCTCTAAGCGAGCCAGCCAGCCACCCTGCCAGAGGAGGCCCAGGCAGGACTGGTGGGCTCAGTCCTGGTCTGGATCAAGAGACTGACCAGCAGGGGTGCAGACTGGGGCTCAGGCAAACCTGCCAGGCCTCCCTCCAGGCAGGCGCGTCGCAGGAGGCGCGACTCGCTCTCTCTGCCGCCTCTCTGCCTTGCCCTGGGTCTCCTTCTCAGCTGGTGAGTGGCTTAGTCCCTGAAAATCGAAGTGCAAAGAGGGCTGGAGGTGGGATGGTGCTTTTATTATTAGCTCCCTAAGAGGAACTTGGAGTTGTGTCTTTTTTTCCTTTTTTTCTTTTTCAGTAGGGGGAGGGCGGAGGGTAGGGGGAAGCAGAGCCGAGTGTAATCATGATGGAGTGGGTGAGGTCTCACATTACCTTCGTAATATATATATTCCTTCGTCGGATATATTTCATTAGATCTTGGCTTCTTGCCACCTTAAGGGTGAGCGTAGTCATTAGTTAGCAGGTAGGGTGGCGCTCCAGAGTCTGCCCTCCCTTCTGGTTTTGGAGCAGGATAGCGAGGGGGGACTCTGTTCTGTCCTATTGCTTGTCGTTGTCTTCTCAGCCTCTCCCCCCTCTCCCCCCAGGAAGATCACCCCAGCATCCTAACTACCTGCTACCATATTTCTGCAGCACACTCTCACTCCCTCACCCACTTACATATCTCAGCAAACATTGATTGAACACTTTCTGAAGCCCAGGCACTGTGCCATGCTCAGGGGGTGTGGGGAGGAGAACATCCACAAGGCAAGACTGTCTTCTTCAGGGCATCCTCAGCACTTAGCATCATGAGGGGCACAGAGTGGCACACTCTAGATATTTGCAGATTGAATGGAGAAAGCTTGATCTCTGCCCTGGGGGAGCTCACAGCCTAGGGGAAGGAAAAGAGAGGGTGCTGATGAAAGCACAGAGGAGGGCCATTTGGCCCAGGGAGGTGGGAACAAGGGAGCGAGGACTGACGAGGAGTAGAAAGAAGGGTCGGAGGGGAGATGGTGGAAGGAGACAGGCAGAAAGGGCAGCTGAGCAGAGAGCAGAGGTCAGGGAGAAACTCCCTGGGTGGGTGTGGGTGTGGGAGGTGAGTCATGGAGATGAGTGAGGACAGTCGGATGAGGGCCAGATCCTGGAGGGACTTGGTTGTGGAAAAAGGAATTTTTTTTCTTTATAACCTATAAGCCGTTGGGAGCCATTAAACTTTTTAAGCAGGGAAATGATATAGGCAGAGTGGTGTTTTAGCTGGATCCCCCTGGAGGCCATGTGATGGCAAGGAGAGCAATCAGGAGAGTAGGAGAGATGGTGAGGGCCGAAGCCGGGGGCGAGGCAAGGAGGAGGCAGATGGAGGGATGTCTGGAGTGGAATCGGCTCCATGCTGTTTTCCTCACACTGAGCCATTGTGTGAAGGGAACCCAGCACTGTCCAATCCTCTAGGAACTGTGCTGGACAAAGGTGAGATTTGGGATGGGCCCCATTTCCAGGAGGGTATGGTGATTCTGCTGACTGCTCTCTTTTCCTCTGCAGTGACAAAGCTGCAGGTGAGCAAATCAAAGAGGACCCTCACCCTGGTGGAAGACAGGCCCATCCAGCTGAACTGCTCGGTCAAGTCTCAGACCAGCCAGAACTCCCACTTCGCTGTGCTCTGGTATGTCCACAAGCCCTCGGATGCCGACGGCAAGCTCATCCTCAAGACCACCCACAACGCGGCCTTCGAGTACGGCACCTATGCGGAGGAGGAGGGCCTGAGAGCCAGGCTCCAGTTTGAGAGGCACGTGTCTGGGGGCCTGTTCAGCCTCACTGTCCAGAGAGCTGAAGTCAGCGACAGCGGCAGCTACTACTGCCATGTGGAGGAGTGGCTGCTGAGCCCCAACTACGCCTGGTACAAGCTGGCAGAGGAGGTTTCAGGGCGCACGGAAGTCACTGTGAAGCAGCCAGGTAAGGATAGAGGGTACAGCCATCCTGGGTCAGTGAGTTTAGTGTAGAGAGACTGCCCAGCGGGGAGGGGGCACGCAGGGCTCTGCGAGGTCCATGCTGCATGTGGATGCAGGTACACAGACCATCATCCTGCTGCACTGCGGGCCCACCCACCTTCCTGTAGTGGGTCCTGGTGCTGATGGCAAACTTGGAAAAGCATCCCTGACTCTGCTATTATGGGCAGCATCTTCCCCGGAGAGGCCTGAGGGGCAGCTGGCCGGGAGGATATGGCAAGGCAGAATTCCTGGCAGCTCCTGCATCTCTTTCTGGGTTTGTAGTTTATACCCTACATCTCGGGCTGGTGCCAGCTCCATCCCCAGGTTTCCTGCCCAGAAGGCATTTTATGGTTTCCCTCATCTGCCTCCCCCTCTGCCTTACCACCCATCCCCTGCCCAGGGATGAGGCCTTCCTGTCCCCAAACTGAGTCTCCCCCTCCCCCTCTCAGTCCTTGTGGGTGCAGCCTTATTCTGCTCCAGACAGATGGCATCTGACCATGGCCAGAAAGCTTCCAGGGAGGGCGAGCTGCCTACCTCCGCAGGCCTCAGTTCCACTTTTGGATGGCTCTGGTCATTGAGAAGTCCCCCTCCCTGTAATTCCCCTCTCGGGTTTTGGGTCTGCACCTAGAACAACCCGAGACAAATTTGGGTCATTTCCTTTCAAATATGTGAAGGGAGCTCTTGGATGCCCCTGTCAGTCTTCCATCCTCCTTGTTAAAGAACTCTGGTTCTTTGAACATAATGTGGCCTTAAGCTCCCACTCCATCATTCTGCATGCCCTACAATTTGTTGGCATTGCCTGTGCTTCCTGACAGGCTACTGTGGGATGCTGTATTGTCACCCCAAGTCCTATCTCCATGCCTCTGCTTATGCTGCCCTCTCCACCTGGAATGCGCCTCTCCTGCTGCTTCTTGCCTGTCTTCACTCCATCCCTAAGACTTCACTTAGTACCGCCTCCAGGAAGCCTTCCCTGATCTCTCCTATAATACCAGGGGCTCCTTATAAAACACATAGTGTAATAACTGCTCATTTATATTTGTTCTTCACTATACTGTAGGCACTTTGAGGACAGGGCTGTGTCTTTGTATCTTCAGCCACTGGCATGGCACCCTTCATACATAGTGGTTGAATAAGGAATGAAGGTTGCTTTCCTTGAATGCCCCAGGGCCTTTGTACTTGCTGTCCTCTTAGCCTGGAACATGTTGACCATAGATATTCATTTCATTTGTCTCGTTCTTCCTCAGAGAGGCGTTCTGGCTTATTTTAACTAAAATAGCACCGTAGTCCCTCTGCATCCCCTTCCCCATCCCCTCCATAGCACATACACCACCTGGCATCTTGTTTATTTACCTATCCATATGGAAGTAGTTAGGAACTACTTAATCATATTTATACATATGGAAGTTCAGTTCTTATCAGTTATTTATTACTTATTCATTTATATATTCTCATATCTATACATTTGTTGTCTGTCTCTTCCCCTGGACTAGAAGCCCTCTAAGTGAGCACAGGACTTGGTTTTCTTCACTATTTTCTTCCCACCACTTGTCTCCCAGGAGGCCTCCATGAACGTTTGTTCAGTAAGCAAACGGAGCCACACACAGGTCCACGTGCAGCCTGGCCTGCACTGACTGCCTGGGACCGTTCCCTCCTTTTCCTCAGGATACTGTATTTCTAAAACCGCCCCAATCCAGGGATTCTCATCGGCCTCCCAGCTACCTTCCATGCCAGCCCTTCCGGCACATTAAGAAGGAAGCTCTGGTCTACATGGTTCCTGTTGGTATTTCCAGTGACCTTCAGGCCAGTCCCTGGGACTTTCGACGGGAGGTTGTCATTTGGCCCACAGATGCTCTTTTGGGTTTCTGTTCTTCCTCTGTTTTCAGTTCTGAACGTTTCTCTCCTGGGAGAACAGGACAACCCTCCTGCCCGGCCGTCCTGCTTCATCGCCGTCTAGCCTTTCCCTTTTGTTTGTTCCAAAACCAAGAACTTCTTGGTGGAGCCTGAATTGACAGAGGGAATCTCCCCACCCGAGACTGCAGACTCACGTTGGCGAACTGGGGCAGTGCAGAGGGGCTGTGAGGATCCTCATCAACACACATTCAGGGAAATCTCTGTTTATGGGGACTGTTAGCGCTATAAACAGGAGTCTCACAGGGCACAGATTAAATCAGCATGTTCCCCTTTTCAGCTGAGATTTTTGGTTGATATGTTTTTCTTCTTTGTTTTTTCTTTTTCCCTGCTTCTGGTTCTTTTTCTCCCCGCCCCCCCACCCCCTCTTTTTTTTTCTGATGAGAAATCATACCCTTATGGAACTTTTGGAAAGTACAAAAAAACCACAAAAAGAAGAAAATCATATTTCAGTCCAGAGACAACCAGAGTTAACTGGTTTAAAATATATATTGTTATTTCTAATTTTTTGACTTTGTAATTACAAGCATAATCACGTGCACTATAAAGCACTCTGACAGTTTTTAAATGTATGAAGTGTACACTTTGAAGTGTACAAAGGCCTCGTTGGGGCCTTTGATGAAGCTAGGTTTCTGCCGTCAGGACACACCGTCGTTCACGACACTTCCCCCGGAGGACCTCCCTGGCTGAGTTTTCAAACCACCAGTTCCATCAGTGTCAGTCCTTTCTTGACTGATGTCAGATCAGCTCGGTTCCCACCTTGAGCGAGAACCTGTGTGGGTTTTTTGTAGGAAGGTAAGAACTGCGATTCTTAGGGCCAGCTCGTGGACATATTAAACTGGGTTTCCTCTGCAGCTGGTTGACAGCCCAGCATATTCCAGCCGTCACATGGTCAGTTTTGAAAATTTGCTCATGCTTTGAGAGGGTTTGCCACATGCCCTTTCCTGTCCCTTCCCAGCCACCCCTCCAGTCAGCCGTACGTGTCATGGTCAGCTGTCATTGGGATGTACAGGCATCTACAGCTCCTGCTTTTCCTCTCCAGGCGTCTGAACTGATGGGGTTATAGACTGGGGGACGTGCAGCTGTTAATGTAACAGTGAACTCCTCGAAACTCAGACCCTCGGACACAGGGTCAAGGGACTCAGCATGTTTGGGGTGCCACGCCTGAGAAGTGTTTCTGCTGTTTGAGTGCACTGCTGTCCTTCTGTATTTGGAAGGCCCCCCTTCACCTGTGCTTGGAAAGGGTACGTGCAAGCTGCTTACTTTCTTGTTGCTGATATCTCTTTGCTCGCCTTTCCAGACAGCCGCCTGAAGCTCAGCCAAGCACAGGGGAACCTGTCGGTTCTGGAGACGCAGCAGGTGCAGCTGGAGTGTGTGGTCGTGAACCGCACCCGCGTGGCCTCCCAGCTCGTGGTGGAGTGGTTTGTGTGGAAGCCCAACCACCCGGAGCGGGAGACCGTGGCCCGCCTGAGCCGCGAGGCCACCTTCCACTACGGAGAGCAGGCAGCGAAAAACAACCTGGAGGGGAGGCTGCACTTGGAGAGTCCTTCCTCGGGCGTGTACCGGCTCTTCATCCAGAACGTGGCAGTGCAGGACAGCGGCACCTACAGCTGCCGCGTGGAGGAGTGGCTGCCCAGCCCCAGTGGTGTGTGGTATAAGCGGGCAGAGGATACTGCTGGGCAGACGGCTGTTACGGTCATGCGACCAGGTGAGAGTTAATGTCCCCACGTCTCCACGGCAGTCAGTGCTTCCCCTGTGAGTGTAATATTTTATGCACTGCATACAATTAATTTGTTAGTTAATAAATTGTTTGCAGTTCAATATATGAGCATTTACATTTTGCATTTGCATTCGAAATTGTCTCCATTTTTTTTTTTTCTAATGAATGCAAAATTGCACATCTGGCTTTGGCCTAAGGTGATTCTGTGTCTTAACTAGAATAACATTTGTCAGTTATTCCAGAGCACAGGCTATTTTCTTTTTAAAAAATACCTTCAGATTTGGACAAGTGGTGTTTATGCAAAAATCTTGAAACAGCAGCCGTGTGGTTCAAAAACTTAAGTTTGTGGATTTTCAGTGGAAAAGAATTGATTCACACGCTTTAAATAGAAAAAGATGAAGTATCTGCAGCCTTCACTCTCTCACTTCCTACTAATTTTCCTGGTACTAATGACTGTTCTGTGTGGCCTTTTGCTTTGCTTGTCTCTATTGTTGTTTCTAAAGTACCTCAATGCATGTAATAGGTGTAACTATTGTTACACATTAAAGCACGTTATTAAAGCTAAGATTGCAGGATCCCTGTGTCCTTTGCAGCATCACACCATCGTTCATCCGTATCGGAGCAAAAGGACGTGGAGCAGCAGTGAACTTGTGAGCCACGTCAGTGTGCATGCTCTGTCTTGTCTGCTTTCTGAGCATCCCGAGGTTCTTGTTCGCGGTCGTTGGTACTGTTGGAAGCCTTTGTACTGTTTTCACGTCTGAGCAGAGCAGCTGTTTTGGTTGGTGGGACATGGGCGCTTCACATCGCGCCAGCCCCGCAGGTCGCAGGACACACTTCTGGGAGCGGACACACCCTCTGTAGCAGGAACGGGCATTGTCTCACTCCCCTGTGTCTTGCCAAGCTGGAGGGAAGTCACCTCTACTTTGAGTTACTCACATTTCCCATGACCTTTCTCCTTCTTGTTTTTATCTTGCCTAAAAACTGCTGCTTGTCTGTTTGCAAAGGTAAAACTTTACAAATACAGACACTGAACACCCTCCTCTGCCACCTCCCACCCATTTTGCAGATCACCACACTGAGGCCCCTGAGTGGAGTGGGAGGAGACAGATGTTTATGGAGTGCCAGCTATATCCCAGCCACAGTTAGGCGATTTATGTTCAGTCCTCACAACAACCCCGACGGGTAGATCTTACTAAGGAGCGAACTGAAGGGAAGCACCACACGCTAGTGCGAGCAGACTGCACGGGTCCCCCAGCTGTCCCTCCTGCACGCTCTGCGCTCCCGGCGTGGCCCAAACCTGTAACCCCAAACCTGTAACCCCAGCCTGTCTCACCTTTCAGCCAAAGGAGCAGCCTGGATCGATCTTCCTCCCTCCCTCCCTTCCTTCCTTCCCTGATTGTATAAGCTGATCATGTTAATAACAAAACATTTGGGAAACAGAAAAGTATAGGAAAAGAAAAGTTATCTATAATCTCACTACCTATGTATCTTCATATTCCCTCTGTCTCTCTTGGTGAAGTCAAGATCTCACTGCTTTATGCAGATGTATTCAAAGATTTTTTTCTGAGGTATAAGTTGAACATATAGAAGACTTGAAATAATATAGCTCTAATAGTTATGTTAAGAAAATCATTGCCTTGCGTGTTTAGGGTCAACCATAGTATGAAGTACATCAAAGACGGGCTCCCCTCAGTGAGACTATAGCCGAGAGGTTGTATTTGGCTCAACACAACTCATCACATACAGACCAGACACAAGTCGGTAGTCCAGGTAACGGCCATGGGAGCAGATAGCATGATGTAGAGGGAGGGGCCGAGATGAGCTGCCTTCCTGTCGCTTACACCTGCAAAAGGAAAGTGTGTTAAAGTCTGAACAGGGAGATGATTTGGCCTTTTCTAGAAGGGGACAGACGTGAGGAACCAAACTGGTAGAGGAGGGGTGTTGTGGGAAGGTGGAAATTAATTTCATTCAAAAAACTTATATCGAGTCATTCATGCAGACAAGGCACTTGAACGGGCCAGAAAAAATTTTAAGTGGTTAAAATAGAAGAAAGCAAGGGGAGAGTAGATGGGGGAAAGAGTTCCTTCTGGGGAAATGAAATGTCCTAATGGTCTCTGACCACCTTGCCATGATGGATCCATTGCGCACATTACCCAGGGCCACCTCCTGTGACACACTGGCCACTAGGAGCTTTAGGGACACTGTTGGACTCTGGAGGGCAAAAAAGCATCTAGACCGCCCTTGGTCTGCAGCATTTCTCTCTAATGGCTTTGGGGGTTCCACATCAGCCGTGCTCTCTGGAAGGAGAAGCTGATGAGCAAGGCAGTTTGAGTCGCCTAAACTGATTTCGTCTTCTCTGTCCTGCTGTTCTGCCTTCCAGCATCTTCTCCCCCACGAGAGCTGAGCTGATGCACCATGCCCGCCACTTGTAGCCAGTTCCTAAGCCTCTGTGTGCCAGCGGTGCACACCGAGATTCCAGATGGGCCGAGGGGGATGTGGAGGGGCTTGGCGGAGCCCCACAAAGTGGTAGGAACCCCAGCTTTGTGCTCACCTGCGAGTGACATTAAGCCAATTCATTGAAAGCCCAGGATAATACTTGGGAAATGCTCCTAATTGGTCTTCATCCAAGTAGAATCCAATTTAGTATCTGTAGTTTTCTTGATGTTACGTTGGCATCTTTCATGAGCATTTCATAAACAGAGCCAAAGGGAGGCCTTTTAGGAGCTAGTGAATGAATTATTTGTTTAGGACTTACCCCAGTGAGCCAAAAAGAAGGCAACAAAATAAAGAAACAGATTACAGCCTGTCTGGTGGCCTCTGTGAGATGTGACTCACCTGCTCAGGTTGCTCTCCATGGCTCAGTTGGGAGGACACTGTCCATGTCATCCTCCTGGGAGAGCCACGCTGAGGGCGAGGGGCCCTTTTAGGTCTGTTGGCTGTTTGGCTTCAGTCCTTGGAGAATATTTAGCTCCTTGGGTTCACTAAGGCATGAGCAACAATCTACGTGCACACAGTTTAAATTCAAGAGCTGCCGAGGAGTGAATTTGTTTCCCAGGGCTGCCATAACAAATTAGCACAAACTTGATAGCTTAAAACAACAGAAATGTATTCTCTCACAGTTCTGGAGGCTCCGAGTCTGAAATCAAGGTGTCAGCAGGGCCATGCTCCCCCCGAAGTCTCTAGGGAAGAAGGCTTCCTTGCCTCTTCCAGCTTCGCATGGCCCCGGGTGTTGTCTGCCTTCCTTGGTCTGTAGCTGCATCACCACAGCCTCTGCCTCCATCCTCACATGTCCTCCTCTCAGTGTGTTCCCTTCTCTACTTATAAGGACACCCATCATTGGATTTACCCTAATCCAGTATGAGCTCATCTTAATTACATCTGCAATGACCCTGTTTACAATTAAGGTTATGTTCTGAGGTTCCAGATGGACATGAATTTTGGGGAGACACTGTTCAGCCACCAACGGGTTACAGTGAAAATGTGTCCCTCCCTCCCTGGATTCCCCATAAGCAGCCACGTTACCAGCTTCTTGTGAATTCTTCCACAGAAGAAAGTCAGAATAAAATGTATTTCTTCTGCATACAATGATAGGTGGACTACGCAGTGTTCTGTCCTCTAACAATGTTTCTTAACAATGTTTCTTGAGTCTCCTCCCATGTCTCTGCACATAGCACCACCTCATTCCTCTCAATAAGTGCATAGCATTCTATTGTATGGATGTTACTATAATGTATTTAGTGATGGACATTTAAGTTGTTTTGAGCAAAGAAATTAAAACAGCCTTTTCTTCCTTCTTTGTCCTTCATTGCCCCCAGATGCTGCCCTGCAGGTGGATACGGTGGTCCCCAACGCCACGGTGTCCGAGAAGGCAGCTTTCCAGCTGGACTGTAGCATCGTGTCTCGCTCAAGCCAGGACTCCCGCTTTGCCGTGGCCTGGTATTCCCTGAGGACTAAAGCTGGAGGGAAAAGGGGCAGCCCTGGCCTGGAAGAACAAGAGGAGGAGGGGGAGGAGGGAGAGGGGGAGGAGGAGGACCCAATGGAGCGGATGGCCCTGCTGAGCGTGGGCCCAGATGCTGTCTTTGGCCCAGAGGGCAGCCCCTGGGAGGGCAGGCTTCGCTTCCAGAGGCTCTCCCCATTGCTCTACCGGCTCACGGTGCTGCAGGCAAGCCCCCGAGACACGGGCAACTACTCCTGCCGTGTGGAGGAGTGGCTGCCCAGCCCGCAGAAGGAATGGTACCGGCTCACGGAGGAGGAGTCCGCTCCCATCGGCATCCGTGTTCTGGACACAAGTGAGTTTTCCCAATTTACAGAGGAAGGATGTGACTGTTGATTCCAACTGTGTCTGGGGGATAAATTCAGACCTTGATTATGGGTTAATAAGCAGTTTTCTTACCTGTCACGGGCACTTAGGATTTGACCAACCATCTTATATAATTGACCCTTGATAGCTCATGCAAAAAAGTAGGGATAGAGTTAAAGCCATCATATCCCACCTAATCTTCATAATCAACTTGATGCTCCACCAGATTCTATTTTAGTAAGATTTCATTATACAAGCACATCGTTAGATGCTACTTTGTTACTCTTTAGAATATCCAACCTAGTCTCTCTTTAGCACTAATTAGTAAGTGCTTCGGACTCATAAGGGAAAGAAAAAAATTGAAGCCTGAATACCTCACTGTCATTCTTTCTTCTTCTCAAATTCCTGGGTCGTTTTTATTTTGGAGGGTAACTTGGCGGTTTGGGTGGATTTTGCACAGTTCGTTGGGAAGACCAGCCTAGAAGGCCAATGATGTTACAGGGCATCTGGGAAGAGCTTCACACACCCCAGTCCCATCAGCTGTTGCTGCAGAATAGTCCAGAACTCAGTTTTCATCATTCTGAGGGACTCTGTGAACAGAGACTGCAGGAAATACTTGCTGACCTGAATTACTTGTTCTAACAAGGCACTCTTTTGGTTAGCCCTCTGTCAAAATGTGGAGTATATCAGACTGAAAATGGTGTTTGTTATAGTGCATTAGCGTATAGTGTAGAAATTAAAAAGTTGCTTGAAATTTCAGCTTCTTTTCAGTCAAAACATTTTGCCAGATCTTTTTTTTTTTGAGGAAGAGTAACCCTGAGCTAACTACTGCCAGTCCTCCTCTTTTTGCTGAGGAAGACTGGCCCTGAACTAACATCCGTTCCCATCTCCCTCTACTTTATACGTGGGACGCCTACCACAGCATGGTGTGCCAAGCGGTGCCATGTCCACACCTGGGATCTGAGCTGGCGAGACCTGGGCCACCGAGAAGTGGAACATGCGAACTTAACCACTGTGCTACCGGGCAGGCCCCTTACCAGACCATTTTGATTTGAGTTTTTGAGTTTTGTCACAAGCTGCTGCTTTTCTTTGATTACCTCCTGTTTACACTGTGTTAGAGAGAACCGTATGAAATTGAGCTTTTGTAGATCACAAGTGGTTGACTATCAGCAATTTCATACGCTTTGGAAATCTAATAAGTGTATGTTAAATTTTCTTAGTCATACTGATGAGCAACAGCACGAGTAGGAGGGAGAGCAGAAAAAGACCTAAATCGTACTCAGACCCCCTAACAAGCTACTGAATAAAAGTACACTGTCCAAAAGGGCAGGGGGTTAGGCCACATTTTATCTGTCCACTGTGGACATCCATGTTTATTAAGCTTCATAGAACAGAGACAGCATCCGGCAGCCTTACTTTACAGAGAAGATGCAGACTCCAGAGGCTGAGCTCCCGCCGAGGTCTCAGAGGTCATAGAGCAGTTCTCCACTGAGTCTGGGGCACGGGGTTGCATTCTCCTCCATATCCAGGAATAATTAACACTGCGTTCTGTGCAGCCACAGACACTGCGGACATTTGTAAATGGTCCATAATGACATTGTCATTGATAATGTTAATGAACTAAGCATCATTTCTGGTAAAACTGCTCTCAGAAGCTGGTGGGGAGGGAACGTGTTATATCCCAAAGAGGAACCTTCAGAGTAGAACTAAGCACAGAGGGACATGAGAAATAGAGCTGTGCAGGAGGTTCAGGCTGAGCTGGAGTCAGCTCCTTCCCCATCCTAGAAGCAGCTGAGTTCACAATCCATACACCACCTTTTAGGATGTGGCTTTCCAAGCACTAATCCTGGCTCTTAGGGGGAAATGGAAGCACTGCTTTGTTTGAACTGACGGCTGTGAATTGGAAGAGGGGCTGTTGTGAGAACAAGAAGAGAAGGGCAGTCCCCCCACCACGAGTGGCAGTAGTGGAGAGACAGGATGGGCGCCGGAGTTCCACCCAGTCGCTTCCGTTGGGTTGAGCGAGGTCATGAGGAACAAAAGTCAACATCCAAGTTCTCAGCACTCACTGTCTTGTCTCCCTTGTGGTCCTTTTCAGGTTCCACCCTGCAGTCCATCATCTGCTCCAATGACGCTCTCTTCTACTTCATCTTCTTCTACCCTTTCCCCATCTTTGGCATCCTTATCATCACCATCCTGCTGGTGCGCTTCAAGAGCCGGAACTCCAGCAAGAACTCTGACGGGAAGAATGGGGTGCCGCTGTTGTGGATCAAAGAACCACACCTCAACTACTCCCCCACTTGCCTGGAGCCCCCTGTGCTCAGTATCCACCCAGGAGCCATAGACTAAGGGGATCCTAAGAAGACATTGGCCACGGAGGAGCAGAGGAGCTCCCTTGCTGCCTCTTGCTCTGCAGTCAGACAGCGGATAGCACCCAAACTCGGGAGTGCTCGCGCAGAGAATTGTCAGACTTGAGAAGTGTTTCAAGTCCCCGTCAGTCACAGAGACAGACTGCCTTTAGGTGGCAGTCCTGGTGGTTAGCTATTTTTGAGCAGATGCCGTCATCCTGCGGAATTAGGTTTGTTTTTATTTTTGGTAGCGTACTGAGTAGCTCCAGGTGCCACATCTACTCACTGACTTAGATAGTATTCTCAGATCGATGTTACAGGGGCTCTTCTTCTTTGTAATGGACTCTTTTTAAATCCCTTTGGCTTCCCCTTTTTTCTGTAATGTTGTGGACGAACTTCTCTTACATACAACTGATGGCAAAAGGAAGGACGAACTTTATAGCGCAAAGGAATCTCTTCCAAGACTTTTCGTTTTTGCACACTTGAAAATGCCGCCTGTGGATCAAAATATACCCAAACATTTTTTACTTTCTTAACAAGACTTGAAAATTATGTGTAATGTGGGCCCAATTTGTATCTTATCTTTTCCCTCAGCTGGAGTTCTTGGAACCACTTTGGAGCCGAAATGAAAGCATTGAATTTTGCTTCAAAGAACTGTCTGTACAAGAGAAATCCTGCATAACCCCATTAGGAGTAGATGGTGCCCGGCCAGACTGTGTTAGGGAGGCAAAAAAAGGCTTCATCCCAACCTTGCCAAAAAACAAGAAAACTTTCTTGGAGAACAAGTCAGAAGCTCCAAACAGCACACACTTTCCAAGTGAAAGGAGGCAGAGGCTGCTTTTAGCAGCTCCCAACTTTCGGATCCATCAAAGCCAGTGATTAGTGAAGGAAGGAGAGAGAAGGCTGGTTGTTGGCTTGATGTGTCCTGCACGGACAGTCTCTGATAACTGCGAGCAGGTGGCCTCTATTTTAAGGTGCTTTGCCAAACTCTAAAGTGGAAGTGGCCACTGAGCCTGGAAGGGGGACATCTCCGAGCTGAACACACGGGGCCCAAGCAGCCACCGTGTGCACTGATGGAGGGCACTGGGGCTGACAGCTGTTCCTTGAAGAGTGGGCCAGCCAGGGGTGGGGGGGGTGTCCCGGGCCTGACGTCGGAGAGTGGGGAGGAATAATTGCCTCTCTGGAGGTATGACGACTAGGTTTTTCTTCCTTCCACTTAGATTTTCCTCAAAGATAATTCTGTCTTCCTTGTTCACCATTTCTCTCTCCCTGCATCTCACTGCCATGAGAATATCAGCCCAGAGGAGGTCCAGATGCAGCCCTTTGTAATCCTTTCGGCTTACCTAGTCTCAGCAGAAAGTGATCACCTGCTGTTGTGTGTGGGTTTTTTGCCCTTTGTTAGATCTTGTTTGTGGTTTTTAGTGATTCAGTTCATTGTGATGGCAGCTTTTCATTTGAATACCCTTAAAGCCCAACAAGGGCTGATATCATACTGTTATTTTACACTGTTGGGCGAGATGCTTGGCTCCCCTGGAGCATCATCAGTTGCCAGTATTTCCTTTTGCTCACTCCCTGAAGATGTTTCTATGCCCTGGATTTCCCATATTTTGCTGGCCAAGGGTGGCAGCTCCCTTCCTCTGTGAACTTGCCTCTTGAATCCCAAATGATTTCTCAATTTGGAAAAAGCCACTAGGCCTTCTGGAACTAAGTGTGACTAGAGAGATGGCTGCAAAACTCTGTTCTGAGACTGAACAGACTCCCGAGCAGGCTCTGGGGTTCCCCAGGCCGTGTGGGCGCTGATCTTGTCGGGGTCTGCAGGCGTGCAGGTGGCCTCGGGGCTCAGTGGATGCGTTGTGCACCACAGCTGAGGGGAGGCACGGCGATTGCTCAGCCGCGTTTGCATAGGCTTCCAGTACTCTTAGGAGACAGTGTGGGTGCCAACCTCAGCCCCGCTGCTGCCTAACATGCTCATTTCCATTTCTTATGCTGCAGCCGTGCTTTAGGGGTACAGAATCAGTCAGCTCAGTGGTGAGGAGAGAAAGCAGTCTTTTGCCCCATTTCTTCATTTCTGGGGTGTGGGCTTTCAGTGGGAAATTGCTGACCCCTAATTGATAGAATGAGTCACTGGGGGAAGATGACTGATTTTTCCTCTGAGTGGAATGATGCTGGAGGGCTGGCTGGGACTGGGATGGGTAATGAAGGTTCGAGTTTGAATTAGTTCACAGCCGTAGAAAAGTAGGCATTGCACATAATTATGTGAAGCAGTTGTGGGAAACTTGAAAGAGGAAACCGAAGCCAGTATTTTAATAATTGCTTTTTCTGTGTATTTTCTATTGGGCTGGGGGATACCCTCCAAGGGGCAGCTTTTCCAGCTTTCAGTGAAAATCCCCAGGACCTTGTTTCTTTGGCCATTTCTATGGAAATGTGTTGTCAGAAGAATGGTAATGGTGCCCCCCAGTGGCTGCAAGACCTCACTGCACATCGCCTCCTGGAGCTTTTGTCCTCTGAGACGGGAGCAGAAAACTGCTGACTGCTCTCTTGACTTATCGACATCTACCATGTTGCATTCATGAAAAACTACACTGTGTGAGGCCCGTTCCAGGACATGGATATGACCACACCCTCTTTCACCAGGGTGTTTCTGTAGCAAGTTTTCATATTCTTTACAAACAATGGTTTCTCTGCGTTAATTGTTGAAGAGAAAAAAAAGAAATGGGGTAAGAAAACTACCCATGCATGATGTAGAGAGCTGTTGATTTGATTTTGTTTGTTTTTTTAAGGAAAACTATTTGTAAGATGTTGCACTAAAATGTTTTATATACACTTCAGAGACCTGTAGTAAATTATGTTGAAAATATGGCTGTTTGCATTGACTGGAGTCCACTGTCCTTCTTTCTCCTCACATAATCAGCCACTCTCCTCTGTGGAACTTTGACCCAGGAGGCCTGGAGATCTGTCCCTGACACTGGCCTACTAGGCTCAAGGTTTGTAAATTGCAGCCCTTATCATCACGCCCCACCCCCAGCCTAAATGGTGCCTTTGTACAAAAGATGGAGAACACCCCTTACTCAAGACACTTTACTGCCACCTGCTGAAAGTGTATCCTAATAAACGTACACAGCTACCTGACTGTCAAGGCGTTGCTGTCCCTAGAATTGTGCAACACACAACACACCTGGAGGCCTGATAGGCAAGTTCAAAAGGCAGGGGTTATGACCGCTAGCTTTCTTTTTTAGGGGGGAGGGAATGGGCAGGATTGGGTGAGAGGAGACTGATGGAGAAGAAGAGCAGGAATATAGGACAACTTTCTCCTTGGTCTTGGCAGCAAGACCACACAATCTTTCTCAAACCGTGTAGTATTGCCCCGACTGTGAAATATTCAGCAAGCATTTCCAGAATGGAGGAAAGAGCAGGAGCTGTGCATTCCTGTTCCGTGAGACCATGCAACACACCAGTCTCTGTTCCCTGCACACCTCAACTGCTGGTGTGTTTGGGAGGAGTTCACCACATCTGCAAAGTGAGAAGCATGAGGGAACGATGAGAGCCGTAGCAGCGTGACATTAGTCAGAACCCATCTGTAATTCTTTAAAATTCACAGAAGAATATGCAAAAGGAACTAGACAGAGGGTAGAAAGCAGAAGGAGGTGCTTCCTTTTCTTTGTCTTTTTCAAACCCAAGCCTTTCAAAGGCTTGACTGTGTGTTTTCGTCAGCCCCATTTGCTGCATTCTTATCAACTTCGTGCAGCTGTTGGTTTGGCCCGGAGTTGATATGTGACCATTTATCCCTTGGATACCCAGAATGGTTCCATGTTAAGTCATGTATTATTTTTGCCTGATTTTTTCCGAATGCTCTCTTTCTGCCAGGGAACATTTTGAAAAAGGAAATAGAGTGTTATGGAATAACATCACCCCTCCGTGCCCTGGAGCGAATATGCCCCGTGCTCATAAATGAAGTGAATACCTTTCCACAGGAGGCAAGGATGATTTTCATGTATGTGGGCTTAGGAGCAGTGTTTTGCTCTCTCTGTGCTCAGATTCCTACGCTTCCTGGGGGTGGTTCCAGGGTTGGCAAGAAGTAGAGCCAGAGAACCAGAAACTGGCATGCCAGGAAGAGCAGCAGCCCCATGCCACGTGAGCAGGCTGAATGAGGCCTTCTTTCTTACCTGCTAGTCCGTGATTATCTACGGTGACAAGCAGATAAAACTGGCTGTCTCAACACTGGTCACAGGATGAAAAATGGGACAGCTCTCCTTTTGGTGGTAAGTTCCCAGTATATGAAAGGAACGTTTTGGCTGTCTGCCTAACGCACTGCGGGTCCAGCCTTTGTGAGCCACTTTTGATTCATGAAGTCTGCTAAACTAAGGCATATAAGCGTTTCTAAAAATGCTTGATGGAAGCACAGCATTTCTCTTAATGAAAGAGCTGGCACTGCTTGCTGGTTAGAGAAGCATCCAACCAAGGAAGACCTAATGACTCATTCCTCCCCCAGCGGCTGGACACCATGGCCTGGGTGGTACTTCCCAGCCACAAGTGACTGGGCAGTCCTCTCCTCAGCCCTCCTCTTGATGGGGTTGGCAGCTCCTGCTGGTCAATCCAAACTGCAGCATGGGTGCTGCTCCAAAATATGCATCCTACTCCTGTATGAAAGGTAAGCATGGCGTTTTGGACTTGACCTTATTTGGACTCCCAGTTCTGCCCATTACAGTGTGTCCTTGGGCAAGTCATTTACCTTCTCTGAGTCTGTTTCCTCATCTGTAAAAACAGGGACAATAAGGTTAAATTAATCCAGTTAATGCACTTAACACAGGGCCTGGCTCATAGTAAGTGCTCAACAGATGTTTGCTGTTATGTCACTTCCCAGTTCAAAAACTTTCAGGGGCTCCCAGTGTCTAAAGGTCTCACCCCACCCATCCTTCCTTTCCAAGTCGACCTGAGTTCCTACCAGCCCGGGGCAGAGGAGACACTTGATTTCTCACATTTTGCGCTACCTGCTGCACCTGCCTGTGTTCCCAGTGTCTATAGGTGATGGGGAATGTCTCAAGGTAGCAGGCTTCATGGTGCAGGACATTGGTCCCAGAAATTTCACTGATAGAGATTCCTATTAAAATTTTATGGCCAATTTAAATAATTCATGAATTCTGACAGTATGGGTCAAATGTCTTGAGTGGTTTGGGAGGAAGGAGATGACAGCAACAAGAAAGCTCATTTCCACTCACTTTCATGCTGGTGTTTATTAAGACAACAGGGAATCCTGCTCATGGGAAGACGATCACTAAGAGTTCCCTCCACCCCACAGCTGGGCAGGGGCAATCCTGGCGCTTCTCTTTGAAAGAAAGGAGGCAGACAGGGAGTAATTTGGTCTGGGATCTGATGCATTTGAGGGGAGGGCAAGCCCATCAAGAAGACTAACCCGGCAGATGGAGAGTTCCAAGTGCCTGTTGCAGCTTGGGCGACAGAGATGTGGGGAGGCCAAAAACGGTAAGGGAGTGAAGGGACCTGACAACTCAGCCTGAGGGAAAGTCCATGGTTGAGAGGAAGAGGAAAACGGGAAACTTGAGATGGAAGAAATCACAGGCTGGAAATTCCAGCTCCGGTTTGAGGGAGCTATGGGGGTGGGGGCGAGGCATATGAGCTGGTGTGCACTTGAATGAGGAAAGACAAGGTCTTGGGGCGGGGGCGCTGCACCAGGCAATCCCACACATTCTAGGGGTTGTCTAAAATGTTCCGTTTCCGGTTGTTTTAATATTTGAGGAAAGAGTGGTTCAAAGAGACTGTCTAGTCCGGGGTCCCTATAGCTGAGCAACATGCAGGAAAAGCAAGCTCTGTGCCGTTTCTAGAAAGCGCTGGAAGAATACAAGACTTCGGAGCCTCCCTGGCCCTTGGCAGGGTTCTCCTGTCACTTCGGGGGCCAGCCAAAGTGGCGCGCACTTCCGGGGAGCAACAGCCTCCGTCCCCACTTCCCAACAGACACCCTAGCGACGGAGCTGCCTCCAGCACTTTGCAAACGTCAAAAAAAGTGCGGGAGGAACGAAGAGGAACTCGTTTTTAAAAACGCATGCGCTTTTAGGGGAGAGCTCCACGGAGCAGAGGCTGGGCGGCGGGGTGGCCGGAGGCACAGGGCCGGGGGACCGGCCTGTGTTCCGGGGAAGGAGGAAGGAGCGGGCAGACACCGGGCCAAGGAGCGATGAACTCAGTGGCTGCTTTCCCGGGAAAGAAGCTGCGCTGGGGGCGGGCCGGGCACAGAGGAGCGGGGCGGGGGGTCGGGGCGGGGCGGGGCGGGCCGGGCAAGGAGGAGCGGGGCGGGGCCTCCGGGGCGGGGCGGTGCCGAGAACTGAGGGTGCGTCGGTTCGGCCGGGGCCGCGGGGCTCAGAGGCCGCCCGACGCGCCATGGCCGCAGCGAGCGCCCCTGGGCTGGCCGCGGGGGTCCTCGGCGCGTTCTGCCTGGTGCTCTGGTTCGGTGAGTGGAGGCCCTCTCCGGGGTCCCCGGGGGTGACCGTGACCCGAGGGCTCCTGGGTGGAAGGGCGGGGCTCGAGGAGGTCGCGAGCTGGGTTGGGCGGCAGTAGGAACGCGGCCGGCGGGCCCTTGTCGGGGAGAGAAAGTCGTCAGCTCGTCCCCGAGTCTCCCTTGGGCGATCGGGAAGAGACTGAGCGGAGGCGCCGGAGTCGTGTTCCGGGACAAGAGCGCGGGGCTGCAGCGCGCTCCCTGTCCTGCGCCGTTTCCTCTCTGGGAATGCCTCCTGCCCACTTCCCAGCGCGCCCTCTCACCCCCGCCCAGTGTTCTCCGGAAGGGTGCGCCTGTTCCGTGAGACTCCTGGGCCTGCTAAGTTACTTCTCGGGCCTCCCGAGCGACTATCGGGCGGACCTTATCGCTGCCTCCTCGGCTTGTGACCTCGCCGGACCCGGGGTCTGGGCAGCTGGTCGCCAGCGCGTCGGTCCTCCCCGCCGGGAGGGCCAGCTCCCAGAGCCAGGGATTTCCAGCCTCGCCGCTGCGGGCCTTCTCCGCAGGCGAAGACGCGTTTCAGGATTGCCCCGCAGCTGGACGGGGAAAGGAGCGGGAGAGAAGGGTCGGAGGCGGCGGTGGCCTCGCTTCGGGATCCCTAAGTAGTGCGGCAACTGCTTCTTCCCCCTCCCTTCCAAACAGAAAAGAACTAACATGTGAGTGTGTAGAACTGACTTCATCCCTCACACTTCTTAAGCTAAATCGTCACAACAACCTCATGCGATAGGTATCTGTCTCCATTTTTACCTCCCCACCCTCAAAGACCCCTCCACACACAGGCCCCTAGTTAAGTCCTAGCCAAACCCTTGGAGCGCAGCAGTAACCCCCTTACCTAGTTCTCCTTTCCTTGGGTGTTTCCCATTGGCCCCCTTGCACATACTACCAGACGTATCTTCCTTCTCCATTCTGCATTCAGCGTTTATTGAGTGCCTGTGGGGTACATACATCATGGAGAACAGCTGGGGTGGGGGTGGGGGGGTGTTGAGTTATGCTCAAAAATACCTCCCTTGTAATGCACACAAGTTAAGTGCGGTAAGAGAGGTTAAACGAAGTGCTCTGGGCCTGCAGAGGGAAGAAAGCAATACCTTTGGACGAATGCAAATATCTTTTGTGAAGCAAAGACTTTACAGAGGGAGGGTATTTGAACCCAGCCTCCCAGGACAGGTGGTTTGTGGACACACTGTGATGTGGGAAAAGACTCCAAGAGGAGGAGAGGAGGAGATCAGGTCCAAAAGACGGGGGCAGCAGGGTACAGGGTGAGCCTGGGGCCATAGGGAGTCCTTCAGTGTCACTGGAGAGTAGTGTGCCCACAGGAGCTTGAGGCCCCGGGTGGAGCCCTGAAGGTCCCCTTTGGGAGTTTAGATGCTCTTCTGCGGGCAAGGAGAACTGTTTCCGGATCAGAGCATCCGTTTAGGAAGAGTCATCTGACCGCAGTAAAGAGGGAGGATTCCAGTCGAGAGGCATTGGAAGCAGAGAGGCGAGGGCAGACTCCCGTCACGGGGCCCAAAGAGCTGGGAGGTTTCATATGCTGGTGGCTGTGGGAAAGGGTGAGAAAGACATGCAGAGGTTGAATGGCTGGGCTCTCTCTCCTCCAGATGAGCTGGTCTCCCTCTGGTCCCAGAATGCACCTGTTGTCACTGCTGCCTGTACCTGTGCCCTGTCTTCCACTGAAAACCCAGTTTAGCCCTCCAGCCCCACCTCCTCCAGGAAGATTCTCTGAACGGTCTCCTCATGGTGTCTCTCTCACCACTCATGTATTCATTCAGAGCTCATTTCATTCAGCAAGCGTGAATACACCTGCTCTGAATAGGCCCTGCGCTAAGGACAAGGCTGAATGAATGGTGCAGCCCTTTGCAAGGTGAACCCTTTGGGGGCTGAGCCTGCTTCACTAGGGAAGCTGCCTAACACGGACTAACAGCATCAGCTCGAGTCAGATGCCTGGCTTCAGACCCTGGCCCTGCCCCTCGTCTCAGTTAGGAACTTCTGTAGGTTACTTAACTTCCATATGTCTCAGTATCTTTGCCTTTGAAGAGAGAGAGAGCCACTCACGTGAAAGGATAAAATAGTATCTCATCATAGAATGACTATGAACATCAATCGTTCACCAAATACTTACCGAGCGTCAGCTCTGTGTCAGGCACGGTACAAGGGCCTGGGGATACAAGGAACAGACTCTTCCCGGCCTCTCTGCAGCTCACATTACAGTGGGGGAGAGAAATGGTAAATAAATAAATGAGGAAATATGTAGACGGGTGGTGGTAAAGAAAACATTTGCTAATACAGAGATTAGTAAGGCAGGAAAGGGGAGTGGGAGTGGTTAATATTTATTCTGAATTTTTTAAAACTTTGCAACATATAGAATCTTTAGAATAGTTGCAAAAATAGTACAATGAACGCTTACACACTTTTCTCCTTGAATCACCAGTTATCATTTTGTCATATATGGTTTACTTCTCTCTCATACACATGCTTACATTTTATTTTATTTTATTTTTTTTGCTAAACCACTTGAGAGTTGCAGATTTTATCATGCCTTACTCCTAAATATTTCAAATATCTCTTCTAAGAATAATAAGTCTCTAGTAAGCCACAGACCGGTTAACACAGTCAGGAAATACAGCGTTGTTACAGTACTCTTTTCTGACAGACCAGAAGCCAATCCTGGATCACATCCTGCATTTAGTAGTGTGCCTCCTAACCTCCTTTCATCTAAAACTGTTGCCAATTTTGTTTCATTTTGTGCTTTATGACATGGCTGTGTTTGAAGGGTCTGGGTCAGTTGTTTGCTGCGATGTCCCTCTGTTTGGATTGTCCCTTTCCTCATGATTAGATTCTGGTTAACACTTCCAAGGGCAGGACTTTTTCATGGGTGTGTGTGTCCTCAGTGCATCTCCTTGGGGGCAGATGCAGCCCCTTTGTCCCATGACTGGAGTCGTTAACTCCTGTTGTTTGCTTAAGATGAGGTTTGCCAGATTGTTCCAGGGTAGAAGTACCTTACTCCTGTGTAAATAATCTGTGATTTTTTTTTAAGTGACACTGAGATTGTGTGACAATCTTGTTCTCCAACAATCTTCCACCCACTGTTTTAGCATCCAGTGGTGATTCTTCCCTGAGTCCATTATCACCAAAATATTTGTAGATGGCATTTTTTCCCCTACATTATTGACATTCTTTAGTAATGAGCTTTCGCACCTCTCTTTTTAATTTTATTATTTTAGTCCTAGGATGGACTCATGGATATTTTTAAGATGGCGTTCCTGTGATTATCCATTTTGATGCTCAGTGACGCTAAATTTGGCAAAGAGGAGCCTCTCCAACCTTCAGTGTCCTTTTGCCATTTTTCTATCAGTTTTTGAGCACTCCCTTACTTTCCAGCACTGAAGATGTTCTGGACTCATTTTGTACCTTTCCTGCCTCCGCCTTGGACTCATTAGACTCCCTTTTTCCTTTTTGTGGGGGATGGTATTTAAAAAGCAAGATCTGCGTGCTAGGTGTGCTCGAGGCTGCTGGAGTCTTGCCTTCTAGGGCCTTTCGGTTTTCAGAGCTAGGAAATGGAGTTTTCATAAAGTTGAGAGTTTATCTTGTTATCACTAAGGCTAACCCAACAACCTGGTTCTTCGTCCCCTTCCTTCATTCCGTATTTGTAGCTCCCTTCTCCACAGTGAGAGCTCTGTTCTTATTAGCACCAGCGTATTTTCCTAATGGACATTAAACACAAAATAGTTTCATAATTGCTATACCAGTACCACGACCAAGCACAACCTTCACTAAATATAGTTCAAGATTTCTTTGCAGTTCTTTTTATTCTTCCATATATCCCACTGACTATGCATAGAATACTGTATTCTAAAGTTACTCGGATTAATTTTTTTCTCCTGTGTGGTTTGCAATTTGATATTTATTGCATTAATTTGTTTCTGTTTCTATTCAATTTTAGGGGTTTTCCCCCTCGATTTAATTTTTAAATGTGTAAAATATTAACATGGTTCAAATCAAAACTATATAAAAAATATGCTCAGAGAAATCCTATTCCTTCCCTCCTCCCCCCATAAGATGTAATTTGTTTCTGTTTTATCTTTCTTGTTTCTTTTTGTATATATAAACAGATACTATGTTTTTTCTAACTCCCTTTGTTAAACAACAGGTAACATTATGTAATTCTTTTGTACCTTGCTTTTGTCAATTAACCGTCTGGAAAATCATTCATATGAGTCATAGAGATCATCCTCATTCTTTTTTAGAGCTCTATGGTACTCCATGGGATGAAGGAATGATATTTCATTCAGCCTCCCTCTGGTGGTTAGTATTTTATATAGTGGTCAGGGGCGGTCTCTTTAAAAGTGTGACCATTGAGTGTAGACTTAAGAACGTGAGGGAGCAGCCCAGGTGACTGTCTGAGGGAGTGGTACTCCAGGCAGAGAGGATGGCATCAAAAGCCTTGAGATAGGCGTCACGCATTCAAGGAAATTCCAGGAGAAATGATGTTGTAAAAGGAGTCAGGGCTGGAGCCGAGAGAGAAAGTTTTGTGGGCCCGTTAAACAACAGACTTTTTCATTTCCAGTGAAATGGGAAGTTTTGGAGAGCTTAGAACAGGAGGGAAATTATGACAGCTTGAGTGTTTACATGAATTATTTTGGCTGCTGGATGGAGCATGTCTGTAGAGGGGACAAAGGAGAAGCAGGGACACCAGTTAGGAGGCTGCAGGAGCAATGCGGGTGAGAAATGACTAGGTAAGAAGGGGAGGAGGTGAGAAATGGGAGATGTGCGCTGTGTTTTGAAGGTGGAGCCGGCAGGATTGGGCTCTGGGTTGCTTCAGTGGGATAACATGTGCTCAGGACCCAGGTGGTGCTGGGCAAGTAGCAAGCTCAAAAAAAGGAACTGTGGCATTAGTTAGCTCTTTGTAGCAGAGCCTGCCTTACTGTGCTGCTGTTGACCTTTAGTAGACCCTTCATCTTGCCAACTGTCTCCTCAACTACGGTTTAGTTCCTTGTACGTAGGAACCAACTCGTATCCAGCTTCTTAAAAAATTCCTTTCATTGTCTTGTTTTAATGTTTTTACCAGTACAGATTGCTAAATCTGGACATTAGGTGATAAAGCATTTCACCATTTTTAATTATTATGTTATCTCACGTTATTACATGAGACTTGTTCATATGCTTTGCTGCAATTAAGATGCAGAGATCTGTGTTTTTATTTAAGAAAGATATTCCAAGTCAATTAGTGTTGTATATTCCTACTGGAAAACTAGACCCAGTATCATAATGGGGTGTAAATAATAATAGCTGCCATGAATCAAGCACATGCTCTGTGCCAGGCCCTGTGCTATTTTAGATTTTTGTTTTCATTTAATTGTCAATACCAGTTTTATTAGGTAGGAACTGTTAAAGCCGAAAACAAAGCTTAGGTTAAGCACCTTGTCCAAGTTCAAACAGCAAATAAGTGGCAGAGTGGGCTAGAAGCCAAGTCCATTTGACTCAAAGTGCATGCATTCTGAGCCTGAGGTTAGAGAAGTGACTCTGAAGATTGGTGGAGCCATGGGTGGTCTCTTATATGTGAGGTGTAGACATTGTCCCATATAATTTTGCTAAGGCATGTGGAATTGTATAGGACAGCACAATTGCCAATCACCTAAAATTGTATTCAGTATCATAATCTACAATAGGCGGGAGGGAAAATTGGGGCCATAGAATTCAGAATGGGAGTTTATTTACATATTTATTTATTGACATTTTGCCATAGTTATACACTCACTATATACCCACACTTCACTCCTAAATACTTCTGCATAATCCCAATAATATTATAATATTTATGAAAATTAGCAGGATTCTCATAACATCACCTAACCCTTCAGATTTCCCCAGTTGTCACAAGAATGTCTATTTTTTTAAAAAAATAGGATCTAATGAAGTTTCACACATTGCATTTGTCACTATGTTTTTGGTTTAATTTTGATAAGCATCTTTGAAATTTTGAAAGAGTCTTAGAAACCACTTTTTTGGAACTAGATCTACGAGTTTGATTTATTGCCCTCTTTCTCACTCTAACATTCCTTTGATAAATACAGGCTTGGAGGGTAGATATTGATTTCTCTGTTTAAAAACAGAAAGTTAGCCTGCGTGCATCAGCCCTTATTTGCATGAGTTTTCCGACTTTTGATTTCTTTTCATGTTGCTTCTTCTCGAATGCAGAAGGCTTCTTGAAGCTTTTACTTGAGGACGCAGACTCTTGCATTCTGCAATCGCAAATCATACCTCCTTTCTTGAGACTGAAAGTGAAACCAGGATGACACATTTTCTGTTCGCTTACACAAGTCGAGGTTTGAATATGAAATGTGTTGGTTAGATAGTCACCTTTAGATAAGAGATAGAGTCCCTCCCCAGAAAAGTGCTGAGAGCATTTCAGCCGGTTCTCTTTGGAGCTGACTGTCAGCGCCCTCCACCAGCCTCAAAGGAAAGTCTTTCAGCCACTGTACCAGCACGGGATCCTCTCCTGTGGCCTCTTTCCTTTTTTTATTCCTTTCCCTTGTGCCCTTTGGCCGTACCCTTCTCAATGCTGCTGGTGCCTATGCTGATGACCTTTTAGCCTGACAGCTGTGAGGCTCAAAATGAAACCAGTGGAAATGAGCGGGCCTTTTGCCCAGAGTCACTGAAATAAAGTTATGTCTGCCTCTTGCCCCCAATTGGGAGCCATTAGTTCAAAGTTCTATCCTTTGTAACCTTGAACCAATTATCCATCTGAGGGAACCCAATTACCTTGATAGACTTGTTCTCAGGAAAAGAATCCATTTTGGGTCCTAGTGACCTTCACTTCCTTTTCATAGTGTTCCCCAAAATGTCTGTTGAGATTAGTGTCTGAATGTCCATCAGGCTCACTGGTCTGTAGTTTCTTGAATTTTTTTCCCATGTAACAGTTAAAAGCTAGAAAAAAATGGAATTTAATATACCCATTCAGAAAATAATAAGATACTCAGTTTACTAAGAAACTAATAAGGCTATATGTCATCATAAATTAGTTATAATAGAGTTTCTCAACAATGAACTGAATACCTGAAAAGTAACAGGGGTTATAAAGAAATTTTTCATGAAATGATCGATAGTGTATTGAAATACCTTGAATCAGACTTTGGAGAATAGATTTTTAAAAAGACTCACAGTCTTAAATAGCTCTCTTAAGAACCTTATTCCCCAAAGCGTGCTGTAGGTCTCGGATATATCCTGTCTAAGACAAGAACAGTCAAAGGCAAATATGGCTTTTGAGTGTGATGGGAGGTGGGTTTCTTGAAAGGACAGAGAATAGTGCTGTCCAAGAGAAATATAACATTAAACACTAAACAGGTGATATTTCACTAAACAGGTGAAATTAATTTTAATAATGTATTTTATTTAACCTAATATACCCACAATATTTTCGTTTCAACCTGTAGTTGATATAAAAAAAAATCAATGAGAGATTTTTATGTTCCCTTTTTCATTCTAAATCTTCAAAGTCTGGTATGTATTTTACTCTCACCACACATCTCACACATTTCGGACCAACCACATTTCATGAGCTCACGTGTGGCTAGTGGCTACTGGATTGTGCTGTTCAGGTTGGGAGGGAAACAACTTAGAAAGGGAGAAGGACTTTAAGTACAAGAACAAGGAATGAAAAGGAGAGTATTTTAGCATGACAGGAAACAGGAAAGCGCAAAAGGAAGTTGATTTAGAGAACCAGCATCTTAATTCTGAATGAGCTCATCCAGGGGGCAAGGAGTAGCTTGACATGAGAGCATGTGTGAGGCTAGTTCTGGGGAATTTCTGGGCCTGGGAACCAGGGAGTTTACTGCCTGTTGGGAGTCAGGTGGCTGCAGTTTCAGTCTGAAATAGATGGAGACGGGGAAGCAGTGGTGGTATCGCTGAGATCTGGAGATTTCTGCCTTCAGCACTCATGGGATCAGAAATCGCAAACTGGGCCTGGGTGAGGGTAGAATCGACAAGGAAAGACTGAGGCATCTCCTCACGTTGTGGCTAACAGTGCAGGGCTGGAGCTGGCTGCCTGTGTCTGGACACCAGCTTGTCCTGGATCAGCTGAGTGACCTCGGTCAGCTTCTGAACCTCTCTGAGCCTCAGTGTCCTCATCTGTAACCTGGCGGTTCTCACTCTCTAGAATGCTCTTCCCCATATTCTCAAGCTCAGTCCCTCACTTTTTCCAGGCTCTGCTCCCATGACAACTATGACCACCTCACATAGAGTAGCAATCCCCTCCTGGTGAGTCCTCCTCCCCCATACTCTGCTTCATTCTTCTCAATAGCACTTAACACCACCCAGCACAGAAGATAACATTCTCTTCCATCTATTGTGTTCCTCCCTGGGTGTAACGTAAACTCTAAGAGGGCTGGCTGGCGTTTGTCTCTGTTTTGTGTACTGCTGTTTCCTGACAGCTTATTACAGTGCCAGGGACATCGGAGGGACTCCATAGATCTTTGATGAATGGATATGTGAAGAATAAGGCTACCTCACAGAGCCAAGTTGAGGATGAAATGAATGAATATACATATGTATGTATCTAGCCCTAGAACACGTGCTTGGCTCATGTAAACTTCAAAATAGGAAACGCTGAGGATGAAATGAATGAATATACATATGTATGTATCTAGCCCTAGAACACGTGCTTGGCTCATGTAAACTTCAAAATAGGAAACGCTGCTGCTGCTGCCGTTAGATATTATTATTGAGGCTGAGCTGGCCTAGGGCTCATTTGCATGGATTTCTGAAGAGGTAGGTGAAAGAAACTCCTTACACTACACCTTCTTGAGTAAAGAAGACTGTCTTCTTCATTGTCTGCATACCTGGGGAGCAGACTTCCGCCCCCAAAACTGGGACGTGAGTGCTGACTAATACGAGCATATTTATGGCCTTGATAGGACAGATTATCTGATATCAGCACGGGCCCAGACATTTTAGGAGCGTGGCTGCTCCTCTGGACTGTAAATGTGTGTGTGTCGATAGAGGCTTTGCTTCCAGACTTGGACTCCCAGACTCTCAGGTAGGTGTCACTGCAGGTGCTGTGATGCAGGAGAGAAGTGTGAGGAGCAAGATGGGAGTCACAAGCCCCCGTAGAGAGGAGAAACCTAGCTGTTCACTTGGGTGCAAAAATGCCTCAGGACGCTGCTCTCGAGGCTTGAACCAAATCACCATTAGAATGTCGTTCATATGGGGGAAATACCAAGGTTTATATATTTGGGTACTGAAACTTTTAGGGGATTTTTTTCTTTTCATCAAATGAATCTTTCACTTAACTGCTAAAACCTGCAGGCTATATGGAACTTAAAAATATTTTAGAGAGAGAAAGAAGTATTTTAAAATCACATTGTGGTTCAGGGGCCAGCCCCTTGGCCCAGTGGTTAAATTCATGCTCTGCTTTGGCGGCCCAGGGTTCTCCAGTTCGGATCCTGGGTGTGGACCTACACACTGCTCATCAAGCCATGCCATGGCAGCGTCCCACATAGAAGAACTAGAATGACTTACAACTAGGATATGCGACTATGTGCTGGGGCTTTGGGGAAAAGGAAAAAAATCACATTGTTAATTTCTAAGAAAAAACTCAAAAACCCTTCCCTCCCAATCCCAGAAGAGTGGCTGGCTTGTCTCTAAGAAATGACATCAGTGAACAAGTTGCCTCTCCTCAAACCTCAGACAGGCTGTGAACTTTGGTTAGGGGCTGACATCCTGAGTGGGTGCAAGTGTATCTGGTGCAGTGCCCTGAAGCCCCCACCACTTAGTAGGACTGAGTCTGTCTAAGTAGGTGAGACCTAGTTAAACTTGAACGGGAGGCAGGAGACAAAGGAGAACATCTCAAAAGGAACAGCAGTGGGATGGGGATGGGGAGTCCAGCAGACTCTCCAGCTGTGCTTTGGTGCTGGAGGCAGGCAGTGGGGAGGAAACGAGTCTGTTTTAACTGCATATGAGGGGTCCCAGGCCCGTTATTCTTCAGTGCCAGTTAAATGTCTCCACCTGTCCTTGACGAATCGATTCTTCAACTGGGTTCCCAACAATCTGAGGTCTTGCAAAGCTCAGGGTTTGGTGTGACTGTCAAATTTTGTGGTTCTATCAGGAGGGCCTGCCTTTTGGACTACATTTATGTTGTATTTAAATCAGTTTAGTTAATTCAGTCAACAAATTTTTTTTGTGGAGTGTCCTTCATGTGCAGGCTGTGGGGAGCCAGCAAAGACTGAGAAGGACCCTGTCATGGGCTACCTGCTCACACCTCTCGTCTCATGTCATCACTCTCCTACCTCGGGAGTCATTGTCTGAACGTGGACCTGCCACACTCTGCTTGCAGAGCTCACTGCTGCTCAGTCTTCAGAACTCAGGGAGCCTTCCCTAACCCTTTGTTGGTTCCCTTAAGTAGGTCCTCTTAGTGACACCCTATGCTTCTATCCGGTGGCACTTATCACAGTTGCAATTGGATGTTTGTCTAATTATTTGTAAAAAGTCTGACTTCCCTAAAAGGAAGTAAGCAGTAAGAGGGCAGGGACTGTGTCTGTCTTGTTCTCGGGGGTCCCGCATAGTGGAGATGCCCAATGAATATTTCTGGAATGCCTTGATGACAGTACCATGCTGTTGTGAAACAGGAGCTGAATAAAGATCCAGAAAATCTGTGTTCTGGTCCCTCTGCTGCCATAAACTTGCTGAGTGACATTGAGCAATTGATACGCCTCTCAGAGCCTGTTTCCTTATCTGTGCAATGGAGTCAGCAACCCTACTACACACGAATGTGGAGGGGGCTAAAAGGGGACACAAGGGTATGTGAATACATAACTGGCAGAGAGTAGGCCTTCAGTAACATTTTCTTTCATTTTTCTTGGTGTGTTGTCACTTTACCTGTGAAATGGGGGTAATTTGACTAAACAATTTTTAGAGTTTCTTCCAGCTCAAAATTACTGTGATTTTTTTCTGAGCTGGTCTCTCCATTTCTCCACCCATTCTTCTCTCCACTGCTAGCTCCATTCCTGACTTCTTTCTTCTTCCTGTTCTCAAGCCCAGGAAACATTGCCTCTGAAACATCCCTAGGAAAGACAGAAGCCATCTGTACACAGCCAGGTGTGGCAGTGCACCTCATACCTCTTGTATTCCTCCACCACCCTATCCACTCTCATTCGTTCATTCATTTATTCATTTACAAGACATTTTGAATCTCCACTATCATGTGTGGACCCCTCAAATCCTCTTGCTTGTCATCTGCCTTCCCACGTGCTCTGGTCGAGTAGAAGAGAGAGTGCATGATCAGCAAAGCAGCAGAAGGATGTTGATGTATTTTTGAGGGCAGTCTCTCTTAATTAAGGGAGGTGGATTCTAAAAATCCTTGCAGATAGATAAATGGGGGATATTTGCTTCTTACTGAAATTGCTGAACACAATTGCCTACAATTGGTCTATTTAATGTTCCTGATTTTTCCTGTGCTCTTTCAATTACTCTGATTGCTACTAGGCAAAAACTTCAGTCAAATTTATCTTTAATGTCTTTCCTTTAAGAGCTGATCTTCTCTCTTAACATGAAAGTCAAGTCTGGAGCAAGATGTATTTAAACCCATTTGGCGGTATCAAGAAAATTCCATCTAGTGGTGGTAGTAAATGTTTAACAACCGGATTGATGTGGAGGAGGTGGGAGGCTCTGATTAGAAGCATTAGTCAGTTTTTTTGCTGTAAATACTCCCACCATAGTGGATTTCAAGCTATCAACCAGACTTCACTGAATGGAGTTGGGCAGAGATGCCAACAGTTGGCTCGTGAGAGATGATTTGAGCCAGCTCCAGCTCGCCACTGTATCCAGTCCCTGACTCCTTAATCTCCATCATACCCCTCACTTGCTTCGCCATCATTGTTTCTGATCTCAATTAATGGTACCTCAGTCAGTCAAGAAAGAGGCTTGACGGTCGCCATCAACTCTCCTCTCTCCCTCATCCCCCACACCCAGTCACTAAATCCTGTTGATTTCCCTCTCAAATGTCTCTTGCATCTGTCCACTTGTCCACCCCTACTGCCAACACCCTGGTCTAGTCTCCTGGTCCATCACTCTCATTGCTACATCCCTGGCCTCTATTCTGGTTTCTCTGCCTCCATGCTTGCCCACATACAGGGTCAGCCTGCTGAAACTTATGTCCTGCCAGTCTTTTGTTTAATACCTTCCTATAGTTTTCTCTTGCCATTAGGATAAGTTCCAAACCCTTAGCATATCTTACATGACACACCCCAGCCCCCGACTCACATACACTGGGATCTGGCCCCTGCCAGCCTCTCCAGCCTCATTCCTTACCTGTCACTCCCTTGCTCTCTTCATTCTAGCCCTTTGGAACTGCTTTTATTTCCTCAAATACTCCAGGCTCCTTGACTCAAGGCCTGCCTTCAGAGGTGCTGCTGCTTCTGTCTGTATGTCACCTCTCCTCCCCCTTCTTACTCACCCCTCAGCTGGCTGGCTCCTCTCATCCTTCAGTGATTTGCTGTCCCGTGTCAGTTTCAACATGACTTCCTGGAGAAGGCCCTTGACTTGGTGGCCCTCCTTGCCTGCTCACTGTCTTCTCCACAAAGTAGACTTCTTCAGGGCCTGGAGCAGTACCGTCCTGTCTTATTTGCTGCCGTATTCCAAGCATTGCCCACAGTACCTGGCACGTAGTGGGTGCTCCATAAGTGTTGAATCCCATTCTTGGGTTTATGTGGGTCCTAATTCCCCATTAAAGAGTAAACTCCACATGGTCAAGCATGTTGTACTTCCAGTACTTTCTGTCAGCAGTGTATTAGCTTAGCACAAAAAGTAGCTGGTGAATAATTTTTACTATGAAATTTAACTTTTTTTCCAAAGAGCATCTTGGAAGATGGTTTTCTATTTTCAATAAAGTCATCTTGTTTTTCCTAACCAATTTGTTTTCCCTCCTAGATGTCATCAGCTGTGAGCAGCTGTCATCAGCCCAATCAGTGTTTGGAGTTGTGAACAAGAGTGTAACTTTCCTTACAGCAAGCTCTACACCCATTAAAGACATTCTGTGGAAAAAAGGAAAGGATAAAGTTGTAGAAAAGGAAGAAAACCTTGATGAAAGCGTTTACCCACCTTTTAGAGAGAGAATTCTTTTAAACATTGTGACGGGTGACCTCACCATCTTCAATTTATCATCCTCAGATGAAGATGAGTATGAATTTGAATCCACAAGCATTAAAGATAGCATCAAATTCTCTCTCACAGTGTTTGGTGAGTATTCCATAAATTGGTTTGTTTAAAATGGTAAATGTCCTACTATTTTATTTTTATTTTTTTTTTAGGAAGATTAGCACTGAGCTGACATCTGCCACCAGTCCTCCTCTTTTTGCTGAGGAAGATTGGCCCTGAGCTAACAATTGTGCCCATCTTCCTCTACTTTATATGTGGGATGCCTGCCACAGTGTGGCTTGCCAAGCCGTGCATAGAGCCTTGCTGGGGCTCCAAACCGGCGAACTCCAGGCCGCCGAATTGGAGCACACAAACTTGACCACTGTGCTACCAGGCCAGCCCCATGTCCTAATATTTTAAAAGACTAATACAAATTACTGGTTTATGAGGAATAAAATAATTAGATATCACATGTTGTCAGGGCTTTCCTCTCTTTCTGGTAGCCAGAGCCACTTAGAGTTCCCTCGTCATTCTCTGGGTGAGGAGAAGATGTGACTAAGGTGGGGAGAATAGCATCAACTGGGCAGAGTTGCTGCCAGCAGCATCACTTGTCTCACTAGGAATGTTCTGGAAAGGGATATAGTGGCAGCAATAAACTCAGAACTCCACTGATAGATGGTATTCTCTGATTTAGAGTTCCTGCTTCCTCCTGCAGCCCACCCAGGAGGCGGATTTTATTTTCTCCTGTATCATTTTAAACTGGAACTAGAGATAGGATACAGGTTCCTCCGTGCTTCTCATTGATGCATCCAAGTTATTTTCCTGACCTCATCTCTAAAGCCCCTTTCTTGTTGTAGTCATCTCTAGGCCAGGGGTGCACCCCAGTGTTTTGTGATCATTTCAGTGCCTGGTTCATTTTCACTGTTTCTGATGTTCCTGCTGTGGTAATTCTTGATTGGGTAGATAAATGAAAGTTCTTTCTAATATCCTGACTTCTCAGTCCTTGAGCTCCCTTGCTGCAATGATCTTGGCCTCCACTCCACCTTACCTCTCCCCATGGACATGCCCTAGAACTTGTCATGACCAGTGATTCTAATCCCTACATTATCTCAGTGTCAGGTGTCCCACCTCCTCTATTTGAAGCTCACTTCCTCTGCCATATGACTCTGACAGTCCTTCACCCACCTGATGTCCTCCCTGCCCTCCGTATGCAGCCCAAGTGCCATGGTCACTCTCTGGGCTCACTCTGTTGCAGAACACTCAGCTTCCTGGCTCCTTCCTTGCTTGGTCATGTCATGTGGCCAGTGCAACCACGTTCAGTCCAGTGGTCTGCCTATGCTGTGCTCACACACTTGTAGCTGCGGAAAAACACATCACCCCACACAGCCCCACACTTTAAATTTCTGACCACATACCTCAACTAAATCCGATGTGTTCCTAGTGTCCTCACTCATGCAGTCTCCGGGCAGTTATCTTTCCTCCCCTCAAACCTCAGATACCTCCTTCTCCAGACCCACTACTCAGCTGAAGCCTTTACTTCTTGTTCCACTGAGGAAAAGGCACAATCAGGAGAGAATTTCTACAAGCTCTCCCCACTAGCCTGCCTGCCTACCTGTACCTGAGCCTGTGTACCATGTTCTGTCCAGTTCCCATTCGGAAGTTCCCATTCTGAACTTCTCAGTTCTTACCTGTGGCCACACCCTCCACTCGTGCCCTGGTTCCACCTGCTCCCACTGCACTCAGGGATATCACTAATTCCACCCACTCTCTCCTTACAGTAGTTTCCCCCACGAGCCGACAGCTCATTCCCGTCAGCGCACAAATATGTGGTTATTTTTACCGTCATTGAAAGCCCTCTCATGGCCCTTCTACTGCTCTAGCTACCGCCCACTGTCTTCAGTTTATAGAAAATCTCCTTGAAGAAATTGCCTATATTCGCTCTTTATAACCTCTTTTCTCCTGTTTACTTTCAACCCACTCTGAACAGGCTTTCATCCCCACTAATGCACCCAAATGCCTCTTGACCTCCTTGATAAATCCAGTGGTCCATTCTCCATCCACATCTTTCTCCACCACTCAGCAGCTTCTGACACTGGCTGATCATTCCTTCCTCTTTGAAACACTGCCTTCACTGGGCACCAGGACTCCACCCTGGTTTCCTGTGAATAGGTTTCCTGTGACTCACTCACTGTTCCTTCTCAGTTTCCTTTGCTGTTCCCTCATCTTCCCAACCTCTTAAACACAGGGGATCTCAAGACTTAAGTCTCAGGCCACTTCCCTTCTCTGCCTACATTCATACCCAGGTGGTGAGTTCATCCTGTGTGAGGGCTTAAATATCATCTTGATGCTGATAATGCACAGATTGAAAGCTCTGGCCCAGATGCTCACTGAGCTCCCTATGCGTGTGTCTGACTGCCTACTCAATATTTCCACTCGGCCATCTAACTCGCCTCTCAAGGATCACGTTTCCAAATGGGAGGTCATGATCTTTCCCTTCAACCTGTTCCTCCCCAAATCTTTGCCCTCTTGGTTAATGGCAGCTCCATCCTTTCAGTTGCTCAGGCTAAAACCTTGATGTCATCTTGTGACACTTCTCTTTCTCTTGAACACCATGTACACTCCACCAGGAAATTTCATTGGTTCTACCTTCAAAATATAGCGAGAATCTGACCACCTCTCACCACTGCTGGTGGTGATCCAGGGCTGCTTCATCCTTGTCTGGAGGATTGCAGTAGCATTTGAATTGGTGTCCCAGCTTCCACCCTTGCCCCCTACAGTTTATTTTTAAGAAACCTTAGTGATCTTCTTGAAACATAAGTCAGATCATGACACTAATCTGGTTAGAACTTTCTAGTGGCCCCATCTAACTTGGAGTTAAAGCTGAAATCTTTGCAGTGGCCTGCAAGGCTGTGTGAGATCTGGCCCACATGACCTCCCCTTGCTGTTCTTAGACGTCCTAGTACCGCCCTTGCCTCAGAGCTGCCTTTTCTGCACTCCCTACCAGCATTCACAGCTGGGTCTGTCCATGTCTCCCCTCTGCTGAGTCTTAGGTTCACTTGTTCTATCCCAGAAGTGGGTGGAGATCTAGGCCTACTTTATGACCAAGGCTGTTTTAGGAGGACTCCACTGGCAGCAAAGCATGTAAGATGTTTTCCAGGGGATGGAGAAGAGGCAGCAAGTCCAATCTAGCAGTTCAGGTCTGCGCTCCTCAAGTCCTGTTTGAGGTGGTCTCAGTGGAATGGGATGTGATGACTAGCTGGATGATAAGTGTTGGACAAAAGCCGTTACTTACCAGTTCACCTGCCTGGTCCACTAGAGACATTGGGAAGAAGAGAGAATTTCTTTCTTGTTCACCATGGTAGTCCCAGAGCTCAGCAAAGGACTTGAATAGGTAACAGGCACTCAATAAGTACTTGCTGCATCAATGAAAGCCATCCAACTGGGCGACTGGGAGGTGGGTGGTACAATTGACAGAAACAGGGGCTCTCAGACTGGGTGGCTGGTTTGTCTGGAAGATGTTGAGCTCCGGTTAGACAAGTGACGCTTGTTAAGGTGTCCAGCCATCCTATTAGAAGAGCCAATAGATCCCTTTGAAGCAGCAGAATCTTTAAAACCTGGTCATTGGGGATCTGGCAGTTGATAGGGCAAGCAAACAAAAAGGTTGATCCAGAATTTAAGATAGCAATGGGATACATTTTAAGAGCCCTTTTATAGAGTTTGTAAAACTGAGTTCCAAACATTTGAATATGGGGCCTGGCCCAGTTGCACAGTGGTTAAGTTTGCACTTTCTGCTTCAGTGGCCTGGGGTTCGCCGGTTCAGATCCCCAGTGTGGACCTATGCACTGCTTGTCAAGCCATCCTGTGACAAGCGTCCCACATATAAAGTAGAGGAAGATGGGCACAGATGTTAGCTCAGGGTCGGTCTCCCTCAGCAAAAAGAGGAGGATTGGTGGCAGATGTTAGCTCAGGTCTAATCTTTCTCAAAAACAAAAAAACATTTGAATAGGTTTCTCTTTTTATACTTGATGAAATGTTTAAAAAATAATTTAATTCATAAAATTCTATGGTGACTCAACAAAGGTACTTGATTTTGGTAGTCAGATCAACTGGTTAGCTCTCAGGAAGCTTCGTGGAGGCCTGCAGAGGAGCATAGTACAGGGAGGTGAGTTTCTATCTGGAGGTGGTGATACTGGCAGGTTTAAATGTGGGACTTCAAGTCCTGGTTTAGGAGTCTGGATTTTAGCCATGGCAGTGGAGAGCTGCTGTATCCAATGCTGGAGCAGGGAAGTGACTTGGTGAAATATGTTTTTGGAAGATTAATTAGATAGTATTTCTGATGGATGACAGGAGATGCCAGGTTAGAAGCTACTGTAATCCTCCACATAGCCAGACGTGTTGTTAGTAAATGTTGGGAAGGAAAGAATCAAAATATACTTGCAAGAAAGAGTCAACAAGATTTAGATTTTGGTTGTTAAAATAAGTAAGATGACTCAAGGTTTCACACCTGAATAACAAAAACAATTGGTCATACTTTTTTTTTCTAGAAATGAGGAAGTCATACTTCTTTGAGGGAATGTTAAGACTTGTCTAAGTGGTTTGGTAATCTTCCGGAGACACCAGACCTAACGGAAGACTTTCGGAAAGGTTATTTAGACAAGGGGATTTCCTGGCATCTCCTACATTTGGGGCATCCACTTCCTTCTGTGTGTTAAGTTGAGATATGGCTTTCCTCCCTTCCCCAAAGTCCCCTTAAAATTTCCGCCATTAATGTTTGTTAGTTCTTTCCAATCCCCATAGAATCTTTGTTGCTTTGAAGATGGTAAGCTTCATGTAAGTAGAATTAACTGCTCTATCCTTAAATATTCTGGACTGGTATGTGACTTTTTATTAAAGTTAATGGAAATATACAAATGTCATCAGACACGGATAAGAAATCTCATTTCTTTATAGAGTAGTGAGCTCAGTTCATTATTTATAAATTGACTAAGCTATCTTAGAGACGAGGTAGGCATGTTTCTTGCCAGTTAATGCTGCTTAAGGTACAGATGTAATTAATAATTGTTAGATATAGCCATACTAAGTCCCAGGGGCAGGGAGAGAAAATGGAAGATTCCAGATGGAAAGATGTGAGGCGTAGAGGCTCTGACTCAGGCGCTGCAGGAAGGCTTGCCTACTTTGAGACTCAGGTTTGCTGTCTGGCCACAGTGGTGTAAGAAGTCCTCCAGAAAGAGCTTCCATGTGGTTAGGGCCCTAACAATAGAGACGATGATACTTGCATTGCCATGTGTTTCCCCTCAAATTATTTTCATATTCCACCTGACCTTTGCAATGACCTTATAAAGCATTATTTTCCCTTTTACAGATAAAATTGAGACAGATTTAGTAATGTAGAACAAGAGGCCTGGGCTGGATGATTTCTTAAAAGTCTACTAGCTCCTATGAGAACTGTGGTCCAAGGTCACACAGCAAGCCAAGCCTAAAGCTCATACCTTCCAAGTCCTGGTCAGTGACTCGTGTCCTATCTCACACCCTCCTGGGAGCCTTGGCTTCCTAGCCTTGTGCTCTATTACAGCTAGCATTTGTTAAACACTTAAGCTATGCCAGGCACTGCATGTTAATTCATGTATTAATTATTATCTGTATCAACTCATTTCATCCTCATCACAGTTCTGTAGGGTAGGTACTCTTTGTCTCCTTATTGTACGGGAGAGGAAACCTGTGCACAGGGGGATTAAGTAACTCGTCCAAGGTGAAGTGGCTCCTAGTGATAGAGCTGGGATATGAACCCAGGCAGTCAGGCCCCTGAGTCCACATTCTTAACCACCGTAGCATTCCTTTTTGGAGGGGAGCTGATTAAAGAATTTATGTTTTATAGAGTGGAGAGAGTAACCTGAAGACTGTCTCCCTGAATTTATCCATCTATCCATCCTTTCCTCCACCTGTCCAACATCTGTCGTCATTGAGGGGCCGGCTGTGTGCCTTGTGTTATGTCAGATGCTGTGGTGAAGAGGTGACTGGTCCATCGTCTCTAACCTCCAGAGACACACAGTTGGAGGGGACTCGTGCTGCCCCTCTGTTCAGTTTAGAAGGTGTTTGATGGAGTAGTAGACATTGGCTGAACTAGGTCAATAAACTGAAGCCTGTAGCAGAACACTTGCAGCACCCACGTCAAAGTCACCTGGGGCGGTGGGACGAGGAATCTGTATTTTTAACACACACCCTAGGTGACTTTTATACACATTGATATTTGAGAAATGCTTCTACGGAACATTTCCAAGGAAGCAGAAAGTTCGATGTCCTGCCCCTGAGAAGGGTCCAGCCCAGTTGCACGCATTACCTAGAGCAGTTATTTCCATTTCTCAGCTGTTCTGGAGACACATGGGGCTCCTTGGAAGTGCCTGAGTGGCTGCTGTGGGGGTGCGGTGGGCAGGATGGGCCGAGGAAGCTGCGGGAAGAGGGCTCCGGGCTCTCCAATGTTAAGTCAACTGCAGCAACTTCGGGTCCTTTTGAAGGATATTGGTCTGCTGCTTAAGATTTCATTGGAGAGAGGCTTCCACTGCTTAAAAAAAAAGATTAAAAGTTCTTTTAACTAAAGAAAAACTTTAAGGCAGCATGTAATGACTTATGTGAGCTAGATTAAACCTAAAAACGGAGGAAGCCCCAAGTAGAAAGGGAAGTCACATGTGACTCAGGCCTCTAACAAGGCAGGCTGGGTGAGGCATTTAGCTGAGTGAGAAAGAATTCAGGAGGAGAAGATAGGGCGAAAGATAAATGCTTTCATTTTTTAGATTATTAATTGGAGTTAAAGCATTCCTTTGTCTTAGAGAAGATTGTTTTAAGTGACAGCATAGTATTCCATCATCTCAATGAACTGTTATTCACTTTTTAGCAGATGTTTATAACATACTGAAATTCTATTATCTGAATGCTGCCATGGCCATTTTTGTATATTCAATGTATTTTTACATGTTTTCTTAATTCTGTTATGATTAGTTGTTGGGGAAAAGTACAGATGCAAGAAGGCATATGAATTAACAGATAAACATGTGACTAATGGGACAAACTAGTTACATTGAGGTCTTAGAGGGCAAGAACGGTGTAAGGTGATGTGTGGGTGTCTTAACCCAGCCTTGCAAGTCCAGGCTGCCTTAGCCAGCAGGAGGCACTTCCTAGAGGAAAGCTGGGAGTGAGGCCTCTAGACTGGCAGGTCTGTGACACATGCCACACCCTGCTTTACCTACTAGCAGGGCCAGCCCACAGTACAGCTCCACAGTACCTTTTGCAAAACCCTTTGAGTCTGATGTTTTGAAGTTAAACATTTTTCGGATTTTAGAAAGGTAATATAAACTCTTTCTTCTGTGTGTGTTAAGAAGCACCCCACTTAGTTATGGGGAGTGCCCTATACTCAAGCACGTGACTGTTTTTAGTAAAACACAATAGTGAATATTTGGAGTGAGAAAAATAAAAACGAGAAATCCTCATGTCAGTTCAGATCCGGATTTGCAGCTAAATGACTTTGCTACCATCTCTTGTAAAATCTTTTGGCTTTTGGAATGAGGATAAGGGATTTGAGGCCTGTATGTGTTCTGAATTTGAGTAGGTAAATCTGACTCAGAGAGAGAATTCTCTCCTGTTGGTGCTCAAAGAGTTAGTCTGCTCGTCTTTTCAAACTCTTAAGGAAGTTGGGAGCTCTTCATAAATGTGCAGATGATGAGTCTAAATATTACTCTTTTCTGTACTAATTATTACTTTTTTTTTTCCAGAGCCTCTTCCATCTCCGACACTAAACTGTACATTGATTAATGAAACTGTTATAGTCCAATGCGGGATCCCTGAAGTTTACAGCAGCCATAGAGACCTTATAACGTACTCGTGGTATTGCCCTTTAGCAGGGTGTGAGGATGGCTTAGAATCATCAATATTGCATGTTAAAAAGGAAAATGATCTCTCACAGGAAATACAGTGCACTATTAGCAACGCATTACTGAATAGTACATCATCACTTGTTTTGAGAACCTGTGTCCCAGCTGGTGAGTAAATAAATGTGTTATGGCAGAGATGCTGCATACAAGTGGGTTCCACTGATCAGTGGTGGTTTGTGGGTTTCAAACCGCAGATATAGTGGCTAACATACATTTCACAAATTTGAAATGTAAAACGGTTACAATTTTCACACACTTCCATGATAGATACAAAACTAACATTTTTTTTATTGAGGTTGTGATAATTTATAACTTTGTAAAATTTCAGTTGTACATTATTATTTGTCAGTCACCATATAGGTGTGCCCCTTCAGCCTTTGTGCCCGCCCCCCAGCCCGCTTCCCCCTGGTAAACACTAAACAGTTCTCTTTGTCCGTGTGTTTGTAAAACTAACATTTTTTAGCACTTTCTGTGTCAAGCACCATTCTAACACGTGTTAATTAATTCAATCCTCACAACTCAATGAATTGGATACTAGTAATTTTCCTTATTTTATGGAGAGAAAACAAGACACAAGGAATTTAAGTTGTTCGCCCAAGGTCAACAGCTAGTAAGTGGCAGAGCCTGGTTTTGAAATCACGCCGTTTGGCCCCAGGGTCCGTGCTCTTAATTGTTCATCATACTGCCTCATAATACTCTTAATAACCATTGTGTTCTTAAAGGCTGTACGTGTGGTACACGAATGTGCATTCAAAACATTTGTCTGGGCTAGCACTCGATTAATAGCATGACAGTCCATCTCATCTGTGGTCTTCTTATATTGTTTGAGTATTATCATGTACATTTGTAATTTACAATTTTTATTATCTATTTTTACATTATACTCCCAATTTGCAAACAAAAGGATCAGTGATTTGAAAGTGGTTCACAAAAACATAAAAGAAGAGATAGAAATAGTAAATACTGTAATTCACAATAATATAATTGTAAATAGTGAACAGGATTCCAAGGCAAATGGAGAATATGAGTCTCTTTGGGCTGGGGTGACATGATTCTGTGAATAAACTTTTTTCTGAACAAGCAACTGAAACAGAAAAGGGCAATTAGTAAATATAATGAATATAAAAAACTTGAATTTTATTTGATTGGTGAACTGCTCTGCCTAGGTCTCCTGTATATTGTACTTTCTGAAACTTTTCACATGATGACATAAAGCCATTAAGGTTATTTTAAGACAAAGCAGAGTGACTTCTTGGGTAAAGAAAACAAATATTTCCAGAAAAAGTGCAGAATGAGTTCTGATTCATAACTGATGGATTTGGTCCCTAAAGACATAGAAAAGACCAAACCCATAGAGGTGTCACTCAAAGTGGCACCATTTGCACAAGTCACACAATTGCCAAAAACCAGCTGCAAAGTTAATGACAATTTTTATGCTTGGAGCAAACATTCCTTTATTAATTCCACTTATTGGGTGTTGTATAAACCCAAGGCATATAGTGTGCTAGTGGATAGTTGCTTTCCAGTGGGGATAGCCACAAACAAAACCAGTGTGCTTTTGGCTTTGGTGTGTGTGCAGCAAACACAACCGACAAGGAGAAAGAAGATGACCATGTACAGAAGGAACAAGCAGGGTGAAATCTTGAAAAGCTGCAGGTGTTCCAAGAGGCAAAATACTTGGCGATAATGTCTAAATAAGATCTTCTATAGAATTATATGAAATATTTTAAGAGATTTTCAAGCATTTTTGTCCTTGCACAGTTTTTGTTTAACCTTTTCCATTAGAATCGAATGCCCAAGGAAGATGCTCTTCTCTGTAGATACCGTGAGAAAAGAGCATCAAGATAACATCCCTCTTGTTGACATGAAATGAGTGTTATAAATTTGAAAACAACCTTTTTTTAAATTAAATAATTATGGTCCATCTTTCTTTGACGTTTTCCCCTAAATTGATAGTTCACATCACATTGTAGATTTTCAACATTGGAGAGACATTGCTCGATAGTTCCTTGGTTGTTTAAGTCCTGGAGTAGTGTTGATGTTTGAGACATACCTCTGGGGTCCCGTCCTTGGTCTCCACTAACCAAATGTTGGAAAACCTTTTTCTTTTCTGCAAATCTGGGGCCTGAACTTAATGACCTTAAGGGTTCTTTTCAACAATAGAAGTCTAAGGTGTCTTCTTTTCTGTGATGATTTTTGAATACTTTTCTTTGGAGTTGCATGTGTCATAAGGGATATAAATCCGTGAAGGTGTGACAGTTAAATACGCGATCTTACTTTTTCAAGCGTTGGTTTTTTATCCAGCCTTTCTAGTGCTTTTTCAGTGGAGCAACTCACGTTGACCAGCCTGCTTTTCTTTGGGAAACTCTTCTGAATAACTGTCTAGTTTGCTCCTCTCCACCACTGTTGTCGCCTGGCTGGACTAGGATTATTTACTTTTTAAGGGTGAGGAACAGATTCAACCAGCTAGAGTAATTTCCCCAAGGTCACTTAAGTAATGGAGATAGAATTAAAATTTAGGTCTTCTGAATTCCAGAGTTTTTTTCCTGTGACACCATCCTGACTCTTTACATGTCTCCAAATAAATCAAATTAAGAAAAAATTTTGACTGATTCACAGGAAGTGGCTGGTGAAAACCATACCACGTTAAGTGATAGTACAGACTGTGGGGAATTCTACAGAAGCAGGTTTCTTCAAGCAATAAATTATAAGGGGAAGAAAAAGAGGTGATGGGGGAACTTAGAGGTTAAAGAGATTTAAAGACATCTCAATTAATTGCAATATATGGACTTTATTTGATCCTGATTCAAACAGAAAAAAGTAAAAAATAGGAGAAATTTAAACAGTGACTGCCTATTTGATTATATTAAACAGTTTTTTAGGTATCATAATAGCGTGGTTATCTTTTACAAATAATCCTTGTCTTTTGGAAATATATACTGAAATATTTATGGCTTAAAACCTGGATTCTCTGGAGTCAAGCAGACAAGAGTCTACGTCTCTGCCTGCTTCATAGCCAGTGGGAAAGCAGAGGAGAAGGAGGATAGAGCACGGACCCTCCCTTTAAAGGGCACCCCAGCATAGCTTGCGCCCCTTCCATTCACACCCCCTTGGCCAGGCTGAGTTCACAGCAACACCCAGCTGAGGGAGACTGGGAAATGTCATCTTTGGCTGGCTGGCCACATGCCCATTTAAAACACAGGGGTTCTGTTGCTAAAGGATAAAGGAGAGATTGGATATTGGGGACAATAGTGTACCACTAAATGAATGTAACTTGTACCATTTTGAAACATATACAAAATTGAAAAAATTTAAAGAATGATATAAATAGTAAATATCATGGAGATTCTGGTGTTTTTTTTTTTTTTTGCCCCAATTGATCATCTTATGTACTCCCTGGGGTATATGCTCTGAATTTGGAAACTCTTGGTCTAAGTGGGAGAGTATGGTGTCTTGGACCAGAGTGATAGCAGTGGAGGTTGGGAGAAGTGGTTCAGGTTAGGATACGTTTTGAAAATAGAACCAAGAGGATTTTCTAATGGTTTGGATGGGCAATCAGGATGTCTAATAAGAAGTATCCAAATGACTTCTAGATTTCTGCCCCAAGCACCTGGATGAATGGTGTTCCTATTTATGGAGACTGGCAAGCAGGGGGACAGCAGGTATGTGGAGGAAACACGAAGTTTGGTTTGGGACATGTTGAGATACCTGTTATATTTCAAATGGGGACATCAAGTAAGGCACTTTGATTTATGAGTCTAGGTCTCTAGTGAGTAGTTAGGGCTGGAGGTATAAATTTGGGCATAATCACAGCATAATAGGCATTTACAGCCATGGGACTAGATGAGATCACCTAGAGAGAGTAGATGTTGGAGAGAGGTGTCCTGGAACTGAGTTGTGGGGACTCCAGCATTTAGATGCTGTCAAGAGGAAGAGGATCCAGCAAAGGAGACTGAAAAAGACCACTAGGGAGATAGGAATAAAACTCCAGAATGTGGTTTCTCAGAAGCCAAGTGAAGAGGGAGTGAGCAACTGTCAACAAATGGGCAGGTCAAGAAGGAAGAACAGAATTAAGCACTTGAATTGTTGTTGTCAGGTCCCCTAAAAATCTGCTGTCCCAAAATAATGACAGCATCTGGCATCATCCCATGGGATAAAGGTTTTTGGAAGAGACTCTATCATGTAGCATTAGATTCAGCTGTTTAAAATTTTTTTAAAAGTATCAGTGGCTTAAAAATGTAGATTACTTCTTTTACATTAAAAAAAAAAAATTGGAGGTGGGCGGCCCTGGGCACATTGCTGCTTTACGAAGCTGTCAGAGCCCAGGTGCCATCCGCTCCTGCGGCTCCCTGCTGGTTCAGGTGGCAGGGTCTACAAAGGGCAGAACAGTGCGCCTTACCCTTTCAGGGAGACTTCTGAGAAGTACCACATGACCCTTCCTGCCTCTCATTGCCCAACACTTTTCACATGGTCAAACCTGGCGGCAAGAAAGGCTGAGAAATTAAGCTTTTAGTGAGTGGCAGTATGCCCAGCTGAAAATATCAAGTCTCTTACTAAAGAGGGGAGAATGGATGTGGGGGGGGGCGGGGGCAACTAGCAGTTTCTGGTCAGGGGCCTTTCAAATCAAACCAAGAATTCCTGCCTATTTGTTCTAACCCACTTGTGTTCCTAATAAGAGGAAAGGGTATGTGTTCATATTCTCATTCATTTTCTTTCTCCCCTCCCCTCCTGTCCTCTTCCTGCGCTTTTATCTGTGTTGTACTTGCTGTTAGTGACCCCTCGACCCACCTTAGCAGTGCATTGTGGTCATTTCACCATATCCTTAAGTAATCTGCCTTTGGATTTTTAGTAACTGGATAGAGACCACCTCATGAACGTACTATACTTTTCTGTTGAGGACACTTGGGTTGTTTTAGTTTTTTGGGGGGTGAAGATTGGCCCTGAGCTAACATGTGTACCAATCTTTCTCTATTCTGTATATGGGACACCACCACAGCGTGTCTTGATGAGTGGTGTGTAGGTCCACACCCAGGATCTGAACCTGAGAACCCCAGGCCACCAAAGTAGAGCGCAGGAACTCAACCACCACGCCACAGGCCGGCACCTGTTTTACCTTTTTGATGTTGTAAATAAGGCTGCAGGAAATATCTTTGTGCAATTTTTAGAGGGAGGAGAGGGGCAGATCACCGATGGTTTCTGTAAGTTAACTTCTTAGAAATGGAATTGCAGGGTCAAAGGACTAGCAGAGTTACCAAGAGCATCCACTCTGTAGGTCAATGCTAGTAGCTAATAGCTGTTTTTTTAAGCGTATTGACTCAATTAATGCTCAACCTGCCCTATGAGTCAGTCATATTTCTCAGTCCCATTTACGGTTAACCCCAGGAGGAGACTGAAGCACAGGGTGTGAAGCACTCACCTGACGCTGTCGTAATGCTTCAGCGAGACTGCAGGCACCTCGCTTAGCAGTGTCTGGCTGCTGGGTGATGAGCATTGTTAAGGCTTGTTATGCTCCACTGCTGCATTGCCCTACCGAACACACGAGGCCAAGTTATGCTTCCACTGGCAGTGCCAAAAGCAAAACTTGTAGTGGAATATTTGCTTCTTTCAGGAAATAACACTGGGCCTGATATGTATCAACCCTGTGCATATAAGTTTATTTAGAAATACCATCTGTTCTCTTCATACACGGTAGTTGTGTTCTATAAAGTCACTGTAAACAAGGAATTAACGAATTCTGAACTATATAGCTCCCAGGGGAAATATAAGGTTAGGTTCCTGCCAGCCTCTGGTCACAACATTTTTGGCAAAATATCAATACATAACCTTGTTTTATGTGTGTTTCTATTTAAAGACACCTTATCTAGTGTATATATATGTACAAATATGTTGATTCATTAACATTGAATGCATGGTCAACAGCACTGTAACTCATGCCCAAATAAAGCTCATCTAACACAGGTGTTTTCTCCTCAAGGCACATTGCAGCCTTCTTGTGCTGAGGAACACTAGACGGCACTTCAGCACTATCCTTGGGGGCCATTTAAACAGTGAAATAGCCAACAAAAAGCACTGAAATGAGAAAACATGGCGCTAAATAGGACACTTGTTCATAGTATGAGAACCAAACAAGAGGGCAGAGCATTGCCTTGTCTGGCCTCAGCTGGGGACGTGGGCCTCGGGCAACTCAAATTTTTCACATTCTGCTGCGCATGTCCGCGAGACCTCGAAAGTGCTGGGAGTGTTGATTTGGGGACTACAAATAAATTTCAGCAAGTAGGTAAATTGCAAATACTGAGTCTACAAATAAGAAGGATTGACTGTATCTCTGTTTTGATCAATTCAGCTAATTCTATTTCTTGCCTTTTGTTACAGATCATTCAAGGCACAGATATGTGCTTCTTGCAGTACCACTGTTGGTAATAGTTCTAATAGTTGTTTTTCTAGGAGGTATGTATACTTTCTTTTAAAAAAAAGTTTTCAAACTCAAATTGATTTTTCAACAGCCAGAAAATGAATAGTTTGAAGATGAAAATAAAGTTTTAAATTTTAGACGTTTCCAAAGAAACAAAATTTTTTTTGTTTTACTTGTTGTCTGGGGCTGCTGAGTGTGCCAGATCCCCAAGATTCTGTATTGTCTTAAGGTAGAATGAATCCTCAGGCCATAGAGTGCTTTCTAGGTGTAGGAACACAGCCAAATATACCCGGGACTGTTCCACAGCCTTCGTTTATCTGTGATTTGCTTCAACATACAGTTATACTTCTGCTCTCTAAGCCAGATTTGCAGAAGACCCTTTGGTCTTGGCTGCTGTGGTCATAATTTCCATGTATTATAGCCCAGAAGGAGGTCCCAGGTAGGAAGGTGCTTTTGTGGAGTTGGGTCACGTGGAATGGGTAAAATTTACCTAGTATTACCTGGGTTGCATTCCTGAGCCTTCCTCAGTTGCCTGAGATCTTGGGCCAAACTAGAAAGCAACCCATATGCCCTGAAGAACTGATGACTTGTACCCAGCCTGTTCTTTCCTGATGACAAGAAACCACTCCTCAAGTCCCAGAGGACATCGACCAGGCTGTAAACGTGAAGAGTAGATGTTCTTGAGGCCCCAACAGTTTCCATATCAGCCTGATATGAAAACTGAAAGGAAATTTGCGAGACTCATTTGTCACTCCCACAGGCAATGCTAAAGAGTAAGCTTTCTGCAGGGTGACAGCATCTAGGGTCCATGTCATTTCTCACTTGTGTCTTGAACCAAGTTTGCCAACTAGATTTGAGTTTTTGAAGACCTGCACTGTTCAGTACAGTAGGCCCTAGCCACATGTAGTGGTTTAAATATAAAACTTAATTAATTAAACTAAAATTTAAAATTCAGTTCCTTGTTTGCACTAGCCACATTTCAAGTGCTCACTAGCCACATAAAGCTCGTGGCTACCATAACTGGACGTCCCAGATATGAAGCAGTTCCATCATTGCAGAAAGTTCTGTTGGTCGGTGCTGACCTGGATTATTTTGGTTGTTGGCACTAGAATATGATTTCCCGAGGATACCGTTTCCATATTATAGGTTGCAAATTCCCTGAAGCTCCCTAAGTGATAGATTATGAGTCAATTGACTCTCCTCTAAGCAAGATATAAAAGTCAGCTGAAGAAAGCTTTGAGGCATCATTACCAATGAGTAAAATATTTTGGGAGCTCAAATGTTCATTTAAAAAAGTTATTTTTAATCCCCAAATAGCTGTATTATAGTTAATCATCTCTTTAAGAGATTGGTCCGCAGAAACCAAAATCATTTTCCACTCAGGGTTGTGGATCTATCACCAGAACACCTGAACCAGAGAAAGGCGGCACCGAGTGCCCATACAACTCCAAAACAACTGGTTGATTTAGCTGAGAAAAAGTTAGAAAATTACTAATGCAAAAGACAGAAAATTACTCCAGTGGTCAGTGCTGGTAGCACCGTAGAACCTGAAAAAAAAAAATGCTTGTTCTTCAGCAGGCATCTCAACCCTAAAGCCATTAATTGGGAAAGTGAGGCATTACGGAGCCTTCAGAAGGGGAGAGAGTTGAATGTGGCTCCAGTGGCTGGTTGTGGTTGACAAACACCTTTACAAGCTCACTTAAACCTATGGACTAGGCTGCTGGACCACTAGTGTGGCTCCAGCTTAGGGCTGATGCCTTTTATGGGAGGAAAGTCATGCGTACATGTGTAGGAGTGGGATCTTAACGTCCAAACCTGTGCTGTCCAAAATGGCAGCCATGAGCCACATCTGGCTGTTGAACCCTTGAAATGTGGGAGTCCAAAATGAGATGGACCATAAGTATAAAATACCCACTGGATTTATAAGTATTAAAAAAAGGCATGTAGCACCTTTAAAAAACAAAATTAACAAGGAATTTATAGCAAAACCTGGTTATTACAGTGCTATAAAAAAGGCATGTAAAATATCAATGTTTATATTGATTACATGTTAAAATGATAGTATTTTTGATATGTTGGGCTAATAAAATATATTATGAAAATTAATTTCACCTATTTCTTTGTACTTTGTAATGTGGCTACTGAAAATTTAAAATTGCTTATGTGGCTCACGTTATACTCTTATTAGACAGCGCTAGTCCAAACCATTTTAGCCCTCCCTTCCTCTTTAGCCTTATGCACAGGCTGCTGCAGAAATAACCATTTTCTTAACAGTTTTTGTTTTTCTATCTTCTGATGACCAATTTTTGAACAACTCATTGGACCAACTTGGTACCCAGTATGATTTAGGCATTTAGGAGAGTAGGAAACCCCAGCTTGACAGAGCTCCAGTTGAGAGTTTTCTAGATTCAGGTCTCTGATAGGCTGTCAGTAACTCCAGATTTCAGCCTCTCTTGAAAGTTCTTTAATTGAGATAAACATTTCTTCTTTTGTAGCTTTTCAGAGATGGAGAGCAGAATGATTCAGAACCACTTGAGTTCCCTGTAGACTGTGCAGTGGGTAAGTTGTAGATCGTGTACTAGAGCCGGGACAGCCCTGATGTAGAGGCCTGTTTCCTGGGGAGCCAGACACTACTTATCTGTCTGTTGCCTTGAACAGTAATAAGTAATGTCAGCAGATATACTAACCACGGTTCATTAAACACAGATCGTGTGCCAGGCGCCTGCTAGCTGCTTTCCATATATCATCTCCTTGAACCTCTTGATGATACCTTGCATGAGGGTCTCATTACCACTTGCTTAGAGACAGCAGACATGAGACTCAGAGACGTCGAGTCCCAGTGGTAGAGCTGGGATTCACGTCTAGGTCTTCAGACTCCAAGGGTTATACTGTTTGTTAACCACCACAATGTACTCCCTCCTTCTCCCATCCCAGGAAAACTGGACCAAGGACTGGGTTCTCTTCAGGAGCCAGGGTCAGAGCTGGGCCTGTAGCATGAACAAAAGATAGGACGCAAACACAGTCAACAGCAGCAAAGGCAATTAAGTAAATTGCCATAAGGAGGCTCCGGAAGACCCCCTCCTGGCAAATCCCCCTGGTGGTCAGGAGGCAGGGGCCTGGGAGCTGGGCTTTGAGGGATGAAGGGAAGAGTAAAGGCCCAGGGTGGTAAAGGGCAGGATAGAGAAGTGAGTCATCCTCTTTGGGGCAGCAAATGTTGGTGGAAGAGAGGGCGATGGGGCTGGAGGGGCAGGTTGGGCCAGGCAAAGATACTGAAACAGAGTTGCCAAGAGGTTTGGGTGGCTTTTTTTGGGAAACTACTGAGGATTTTTGAGCAGAGCTATGCTTTAGAAAGGTCACTCTGCTGGCAAAACATAGGGTGAATTAATAGACAAGAGGCTGGAGCTGGGGACGCTGGTTAGTGAATAAAGGAAATAATCCAGCCAAGCAGAGGAGAGGGCCCGAATCGGGGTGGCTGTGGCAGAAGTGAATATGGAGGGCTGGGTTTGGGAGAGAGTGTGGAGATCATATTAACAAAGGTTTCGGCAGAGAGTGCGGGGTCTGGTGCCAGACTCCTCAGGGTTAAATGCCAGTTCCATCCCTCACAGGTGTCGGACAAGTCACTTAAACTGTCTGTGCCTCAGCTGTCTTGTGGAAAATGGGTATAACAATAGTATAGAAATAATAATGATAGTGTCGGTAATAATAGCATAGAAATAACATGTACAGACAAGTTAATATAAGTAAAATGCTAAGAATAATGGCTGGCTCATAATAGTGCTCAACAAATCTTAGCTATTATGATTATGATTGTGATTATTCAGGAAAGAAGCCAAAAGTGACAGGAATTCTGACCGTTGGTGCCCAGGAGATGATAACTCTGGCAGGCAGAGCAGAGGAGTCAGACAGGCTCTTGTTTGGGAAGATGAATTTGTGCTTTGGCGGGCTGAGTGTGGGCTGCAGGCACATGACTCGGGTAGGCATGTCCAGCACATAACTGAAGCAGTGGCTTTAGGGGATGGAGCTGGAGTTACACATTGGGGAGTATCTTCATCAGGACAGTAACTGGTGCCCTGAGCGTCTGAGGTCACCTAGAAAGAGAAGCCAGGGGCCCGCGGGTGGTGGGAAGAAGGGTAGGAGCCAGGATGGGAGAAGTCCAGGAGGAGAGCCAGCGTGGCGCCCTGTTAGAGCTCCCAAGGGAGGAGGCTGCGGGTTAAAGCTGCAGAGAGGCAAAGGAGGAGGAAGGCTGTCGAGACCTCTGGCTTTGTTAAGCGAGTTGCTGGTTTTCAACAAAGCTATTGGGTGAGAGGTTGGAGTGGGGATGAAGAAAGGATTGCTGTGCAGAAGCAAGGGCCTGGGGGAAGTGGGACCAAGGGGTGGGCTATGAGGTTTCCTTTCTCCCCAGCTACCGGACAGAACAGTGCCCAAGTTACCTGGGAAGTCAGCTGTGGCAGAAGGTGTTAGGCAAGGGATCCCAAGGGATAGCTCAGCTAACCATGCATAGGGAACAGGCTGGGCTGGAGTGGGGAGGCTGTGAGGGGTTGGTGGGCCAGGAGGCCACGTGGAGAGGGTGGAGTGTAGTTGAGCAGCCTTCGATGAGGTGAGGCTCAGGTGTGCTAGCAGTGAAGTGGGGAGGGGTAGGAGACTGGGGCACATGGTCAGAGGTGAGGTGTTTCAGATTTGAAGCCATATGTTTGAGTGCCAGGTAAGAGCGAGATCCAAGGTGGGCCTCTGCTGAGATCCAGATGTTTACAGTGGAGGTGCGGCCATCACCAACAGTGATAGGGAACATGTTCAGGGAGGGCTGTCATCTAGGGCCACTGAGAAAGCTGATGGAGTATCCCAGGACTCATTCCTTACCTGTTCCTTTATTCATTCAACAAACATTTATGGAGATTACTCAATGTCAGGCAGTGTGTTAGCTGATGGCTTGAGATCAACGTACCCAGTGAGGCTAGACATTGTGTGGGATTCAGAGAAAGCGTATATTAGGGTCCTACCCTTAAGAAGCTTATGGTCACACTGGGGAGAGTGGACGAGTGTGCAAGAAAAAGAAGGACTTAGGCAAGAAGCATGTGGTGACGGGCCAGAATTTGTGATGTGGATGGTCAGGGCTGGACCACCAGCAAGTGGGAGGTGAGAGGCCAGAGTAATCAGGAAGACTTTGAAGGGAGCACCACGTGAGCTAGATCTTCAAAGAGTGGAGTGGAAAAGGCACCGCAGCTGGAGAAGCAGCAGAGGTGAGGACATGGAGGGGAACTAAACCTACTGGAGTCATTTGATAAAGAGATTGGCCTGCTTAGCATCAAGTTGAAGAACTGAGAAAAGACACTGAATATTTGCAAGGAATCTTTGGAAGTAGGGGCATTAAAATATGGTGATATGGGAATAGGGAGACCTTGTAGGTTCTTGAGTAGGAGAGTTTTGCATGAAAAACACTGCTTGGGAATGATGAGTCTAGAAAGGTGAAACTGACAGCTTCGGGTCACATCCTGGGGAACAATCTGGGGAGCTTGGGGCTAGGTGTGGGAGAGGAGCCTACTTTTCTCAGTATATTTTTGTTTACTATTCATATTTAGTGTTTTGTGTGTTTCCTACCTATTTAATAATAATTTTTAAATTTAAAGAGCCCAATGTGGCTGCATTCCCTGAACTCAGTTATTAAAGGGTTGTCATATATGGTGGCAGGTAGGCGTTGGGGAGGGAACAAGTACAACCAGGAGCAAATGCAAAATTGTCACATCTCCATGAGGACAGTATCAGGAAGAGTTAGACCCAGGTGCAAATATCCGAGGACAGCCAAGTGGATTTCAGCTGTCTGAGGGAAGATGGACACAATATTCCCCTTCTCACCAGACAGTTCCATTTAGGCAATTTCTGGGAGTGCTGGTCATCTTCATTTTTGGTAAATGTCTGGAAAACAGATCACGAAGTCAGCCAAACTAAAAAGGGAGCAGGGTCCCCCATTTCTCTGGGAAGAATTCTTTACAGATGGCATCTGGGCATGAAGGTGATGAAGGGGCAGCCCGAGTCCTTGGTGTGCCTGGGGTGTGTGGGTGAGGAGGCCCCTGGGGAGAGGGCGGCCCAGTGGAGGGGCCGGATCCCGCCAGACACTGCTCTCAGGAGGAGTCCCGGGCCTGCGGGTCTGGTTTGAGAAACACCGCCCACTTTGTCCCCCTCCAAAATTCACAGCACCCATCTTCGTGTTCTGTGAGGTCCTTTATAAGGCAAAGTCCTAATTCGGTTTCCTTTGCCTCACCCCTGTGGGCACAGCACTAATTTTTTTAATGAATTCTTGTTCCCAATGGAGTGCAGATATTTTGGGCCCTCGGGTCTGGTCCAGTCCAGTCCAGTCCAGTTTGGCCTGGTCTATGGAAAAACAGATGGTGGGGAAGGCCATAGGCCAAGAAACAGAATCTCTGAAGGGGCTTCTCAGGCAAGGCTGCAGCCTTGTGTTTGGGCTGACTCCCACTGAGATGACCCGAGGTGATTTTGTCGTCACCGCAGAGGTGACCCGAAAGGAAGAGAAGTTGAAGTGGGAAGTCAGCCATCCCCACGTGGTTCAGGTGGCAAAGAAGGAAGTGGCTGCTAGAGGGGTGACAGTTTACATATGTGGATTATGGTCTCAGCTCTGTTATTTGGAAATTTCAGTTCCACATAGTGGAAGAGAAGACGGGACTGTTAATGAGTGCTGTGCCCTGAAGGTGGGACACCAGCTACCATCCCGTGAGGGCTCAAGACAAATCCTCCTCCATCTCTTCTCCCTAGCACCCTTGGTTTTGATGGCTTTATTACAAAAGGGCTACTCACATTAGAACAGGAGGGTAGTTAAGACTTGGTCTGTAGCACACATTGACTGCATTTTATAAGGTACTAATATGAGACTTTTTTTTTATAGGTCCAGTTTGTTGATAATAGAAGATGAAATCCAATGTGTAGTAACTAAGTTATTTAAATATCTTTGAAAAACTGTTGGATTTACCACTCGTGTTTTACATGATCTTTGAAGAAACTTTGGAAGTGTAACTTGAAGTGTTCATCAGAGGCCAATTTTTTTTTTGCAAGAAATATCAACCAACACAGACAAGCATTAGCTTCTGCTCTGTTACCAACACTTTATGTGACTAGGTGCTCACTTGGCTATCGATTGTTTCTTGTAAATTGTGGGTTGGCGAGATGAAGCGTTTGTACATAAATGTAAATACGTACATAAGTGACTGGGTGGTTTGGCTCTTTCTTCCTGTTAAGTTAGAAAAGTAAGAGTCACATACCTCAGGAAGTGAAGGCTTTTCACTGAAATCTGTACTCCACTTCTGTTTTGTTTTAGAGGAAAAATAATTCATTGCAGGATGGGTAGTGGAGCGAGGGAGAAGGCGGACAAAGGTGCTGTTGCTTCTTGAGTCCGTGGCTCTTGACAGGAAGGAAGAACATACGGGTCTTCTGTAGGTTTTGAAAAGACTGAATCCCCAGCATCCAGATGCAGGTGTATAACCTGGGTGGGCCAGGAGACTTATCCCATCAAGATGTCTTAACCCACTTAGTATATTGTATTAGTTGTCACACTGGCAGGTGAGCAGCCGAGAACTCTTCACAAACTGTAAAGTCGTGTACCAATGCAGAAGAGCGCCTCTCCTGAATCAGGAAGTGGATAGCCCCACTGTCCCCTGGGCAGCCATCAATCACAGTCAACACATAGAGGGCTTAGCTCCTGAGCCTGCACTCCTCCTGGAATTTCTGTCCCATGAGAGTCTTCAGCCTGAAAGAGGAAATAATGCTTTTTCACTCCAAGGCAGGTGTGTGAGCAGGTCCCCGTGAGACAGCTCCATCCGAGCTCTCCAGAGCCGTCAGCGAGAGTGAGGCAGGGGCCTGGGAGCCCTGAGGACTCCTGGGAAGATCCCTACTTCTCCCGAGTCCCCCTGCCTGCAGGTGGCATAGCTTCCTATCAAAGTGTGTCTCTGACGAATCTTTCAAACCTTTTATTCCGGGCCCTATAGGGAGCCTGGGACTCCTGGAACATCCTTCATCTTCCAGACTCTCGTCTCCATATACTCTGTATGGCCCTTTCCAGCCCCATCCATCCACAACAAGATTCCTAGTGTCCTCTTCTATGAATGCTCCCTTCCCTTTTCTGTGCTCACTGAATCCTGGCTCTCCCCGAGGATGCTGCTTCCCGCAGCCTTCTCGAGGGAGAGCTGCTGCCTCTCCTGTGCCCCCTGCTGGGCCTCAGGGAGGGAGTGTGTCCTCCTTGCTCCTCTCTGCTTCCAGACCGTTGCTCCTTCCTCAGCTTTGTTGCTTATGCCAGCAGATCACCACCCCCTGACATCCCTTTTTCAGTTATCTTTGTTCCTCATTCCATGAAGATTTTAGCACTAGGTTGAAATCTGTCTCTCTTAACACTTCTCCTTTCAGAATCTGAGTATTTTCAAAACCTGCAAACCCAATACCCTGCCGTGGTCTCCCCCAGCAGCCACTGCCCTGTTCCTGCCCCTTCCGTTTCCAATACCCACAGCCCCCATAGGCTCAGTTATAGGCATCCCCTCTCCCCTCCCTGTCTTCCCCATCATTCCCTTGAGGGCCCCAACTCCAAAAATCCTGCAGCCCTACCAGGACCTGCAAGCCAGTGATCCCACCATCTTTTCCCTGGCCCTCAACCCTTGGCATTCTCCTTCTCCTTCCTGCCTGCTTCGGATCCCCATTGTTCATCAGGATAATTATGCCTTCACCTGCACTCTTTTACCCCCTCACCTGTCATTTTCATTTGGCCAAATCCCAACCATGGTTACAGTCACCTCTACCTGTTCCCTCCCTGCACCCGAACTGCTGGACATCCCTGGAGAAAAATGCACCACTGGTGATTGGTTTCACTTCAATGACCACAAACCTCAGATGGAGTCGGTGTTTTTCAGAGCTCTTCGTTGCATTGCCCTGGTCCGTTCACTGTCTCCTCACCTCTCTTCTTGGATCTGCAACCCTGTGTCCTCACTCCCAACTGCTCACCTTACTTCCCATGTCACTGAAAGCAAGAACAGCAGAGGAGACCCCCTCGGGCTCCCCCCGAACACCTGTACACCCAGCTGTGTTGGCACTCATGGACTTTGCCTCCTGTCCTGTTACAGTGGGTGATCTCTCCTTGCTCCTTAAACCAGTTTCTCCACTTGTCTTAGTCTGCTCGGGCTGCTGTAACAAAATACCAAAGACTGGGTGGCTTAAAAAGTAGAAATTTATTTCTCACAGTTCTAGAGGCTAGAAGTCCGTGATCAAGGTGTCGGCTGATTCAGTTCCTGGTGAGGGCCCTCTTCCTTGCTTGCAGACATTGGCCTTCTCGCCATGTCCTCACATGGCAGGGAGAAGAGCTCGGTGTCTGTTCTACTTCCCATGAGGGCACCAGCCCTATTGGATTAGGGCCCCATCCTTATGACCTCGTTAACCTTTGTCACCTCCTCACAGGCCCTGTCTCCAAATACAGTCACATTGGGGTTAGAGCTTCAACGTATGAACTGTAGGGAACAAAACATTCCATTGATAACACTGCTTATGCACAGGATCTCACCTCCTCTCACCTTCTTGTCTGTCCACCTCTCCCCCATCATCAGCTTTTACCTTTCTACTGTGTCGTATGAACATATTGTCATTTCTCATCTTCAGAAAACCAAAACCTTCTTGATTCCACTTCCCTGTCCAGCTCCTGTCCCATTTCTCTGCTATCTTCTATGGAAAAGTTCCTTGAAAGAATGATCTGTACTTCCTTTTTCTGATTCTTCCCCCCTTCTTTTTTTTGTTTAGTTTTTTTTCTTGTGATGAGAACTTTTAGGATCTGCTCTCTTAGCGCCTTTCAGAAATGTAATACAGTATTGTATCTATAATGACCGTGCTGTACCTTACATCCTTGTGACTTATTAATCTTGTAACTGGAAGTTTGTCCCTTTTGACCACTTTCGCTCATTTTATTTTATTATTTATTCCTTATTGTGTTTTATTGTGTAGGTTTCAGGTGCATGGCTTTATAGTGTGACATCTGCATACACTACAGTCCGCTCGCCACTGCAGTCCAGTTACCGTCATCACCATACAGTTGACCCCTTCACCCATTTCGCTCACTCCCCACCCCCTTCCCCTCTGGTGACCACTACTCTGTCCTCTGTATCTATGAGTTTGTTTTTGTTTTATTTTGTTTTTTCATTTGTTTTGGTTTTTTTAGTCTTCTGTATATGAGTGAAATCATACGGTATTTGACTTTCTCCAGCTATCTTATTGTCCTTAGCATAATACCCTCAAGGTCCATCCCTGTTTTCAAAAATGGGAAGATTTCATCTTTCTTTTATGGCTGAGTAGTATTCCATTGTCTATATATACCACAGCTGCTTTATCCATCCATCCATCAGTAGACATTTAGGTTGTTTCCATATCTTGGCTATTATAAATAATGCTGCAGTGAACATGGGGGTGCTTCCATTCTTTACGGAATTCACTTCAGTCAGGCTTTCACCCCCACTACTTGTCAAGGTTAGCATGACTCCCTCATTATAATATCCGATGGTTAGTACTCAGGCCTTGTCTTACTCTGTTTATAAGCAGCGCTTAATGCAGTGGAGGGCCTCACACATAATTATTTAATGGTTTGTGGGTGCTACGTGCCACAGGGTAAGTGAGATGAAGAAAGCTCAGTATGACAGGGCAAGAAGCCCTGTGAGCACTTGTGATGAATGTGCTAAGTCCTAAAATAGAAGTATATGCAAAGAACTAAGGAATTATGCTCATATGACCCAGCGATTCCACTCCTAGGTATATACCCAAGAGAAATAAAAACATATGTCCACACAAAAACTTGTACATGAATGTTCATAGCAACATTATTCCTAATAGCCAAATAGTGGAAACCATCCAAGTGCCTACCAACTGATGAACAGGTAAATAAACTGTGGTATATCCATACAATGGAATAGTATTAAGCTATAAAAAGTAATGAAGGTCTGATACATGCTACAATATGGATGAACATTTAAAATGCTAAGCAAAAGAAGCCGTGCAAAAGAGACCTCATGTTATGTAACTGCATTTATACAAAATGTCCAGAATGGGCAAATCTATAGAGACAAAAGGTAGATAGGTAGTTGTGTAGGGCCGGGAGGAGGATGTTGGGGGTAGAGGGTAAGGGTGTGACTCTAATGAGTCCAAGGTTTCTTTTGGGGATGATGAAAATGTTCTAAAAGTGTTGTAACTGTACAACTCTGTGAATGACTAAAACCTTTGAATTGCACACTTTGAATGGCTGGATTGTATAGTATGTGAATTATGTCCTAATAAAACTGTTATTATTAAAAAAAAAAAAAAGAACTGAGGAATTAGAGGAGGGGCCAGGCCTTTTCCAACTGGGAAAGTTGGAGCCCCCGTCCTGAAGCAGGCCCTCCCCGTCAGCTTCTTCAGCCAGGCTGAGCTCTGTGGTGGCTGAAAGGCTATGCAGGTGACCACCCTCCCCTCAGGACCCCACTACAATTCTCCCCTCTGCCGGTGACTGAAAGTGACGAGGGCACAGAGGAGTGTTCTATTTGGAGTCTGAGCAGAGAACAACAATGTCTGTAGCCTTAGACACCAGCCAGTGAGTCTATGAAAGCCTCTTAAACCAGAGTTCAACTCAGAATTTTGACACAGATTGTCCCGCTGTTTCTCCTCCCTGCCAGACTTAGCCATGCTCTGCCCAGTGTGCAAGTCCCCTGGCCATCTGTCTTCTGTGCTCCCATTCCTGTACTGCGCCGTGCTTCCTGTCCTGCTCCTCCTTCTGGGGATGTCCTCTTCCAAAGCCAATGGGACCTCCTTTGCACAGTCAGCAATCTACCCTCCACCCTCAACCCTCAGCCTCATCTCTGTGTTTTAGTACCTATCTCTCTGCATCCCCTGGTGCTTGTCAAGGATTCTGTCTCCACTAGCAGCCCTCTCCAAGGGTCAGGCAGGCACTATTGCACTATTGCTCTCCTTGTTTCATAAATGAGGAAACAGGCACTTGTCCAAAGTCAGTCAGTCATAAGTGGCAGAACCAGGATTCAAACCCCCAGGCAGTGTGGGCCCAGAGGCCTCCTGAGCACCAAGCTTTACTATGGGAAGACAGATGCATGCAGTCAATCTTCCACGTAGAGGTGGGAGCCCTTTGAAACTCTTCTCCAAGTTTTGTTTTCTGTTTGCTCCAAGAAAGCATTTATTCTTAGTTGAGGCATTCTCTAGAGAGAGGGCTTACTTTTAACCATCTATGTTGACCATGTAGCAAAGTGCTACGTGATGTATTATAAACTGAAAGATATAATCCTCCACGCCTCCTGACTCCCAGGCCCACTCGGAACTCATGGTGTTTCAGTCACAGGATGATTGACGGTCACATAATCAGAGAGCTGGTTGTGACCTGTCAGGCCAGCTACCCACTCACCAATTCACAGCACATAAGCTTTGCACATAAGTGAAGTTCTACCTCTCGTAACTGACTCACTGTGTCACGTGACCCTGTGCACTCTCTCTGTGGGACATGCTGACAGCTGCTCCCTCCCGGTGGGCACACTGATGCCAGGCTGCCACATAAAACTGTGTCTACCTGTTGACGTGAATGTCACCTACAGTGAAATGTGTTTGTGCCCGAGCCTTATGCCTCTTGTGCCTTAATAAATATCAAATAAACTGGGGAAAATGTGAATGTAAAAGTAAGAGAATTACTGTTTCTGTAAGAACCAAGTTGACAGTTTTGGAAAGACTTAATCAAGGAGAGATCTGAAAAGATTGTTGTTCTCCTGGGTGTAGGCAAGACAATTGAGAAGATTAGGGGGAAAGCGTCTCTAAGAGGTTCCTGTACTGAACTTGTTTTGCAAGTGTCTTAAGTTCTCACTTCACTCTACAGAAGCTGAACTTAGAAACTATAGACAATGCATTAAGGGTGTGATTTTTTACAAAACACAGGTGAGGCAGAACTCCAAAAAATAGACATTCTCAATGAAGAGATCTTGGCTCTGTCAAATTATTGGTGAAGGAATGTACATTTGTATGTTTTAGGTTAACAAAAATGTTGAAGATGTGTATATATAATGTAAAATTTTCTTCTTATGTCTACTCATGGACTTTTACATTAGTGCATAAATGTGATTCTGTTATAAATATTATTTTAATTTCAATGCAGTCTTTTCTTTTTTTCCTTCTGAGTGGATCCTCCCTTACTTTCTCTCACCCCCTCTCCTACCACATGACTGTCCATCCCCTAAAACCAGATGCCAGCTGGGTCTGAGCCTGCCATGTTTTCCTCCATGCTCATGTGTGTGGGCTCACATACACCGTGAGGGCGGCGTCATGGGGATTATTTCTTCTTAAAAATGCGGTAATTTTATACCCAATTTCCTGTACTTTGCTTTTTCTCATCAATTGTTCATGGTAATCCCTATGAGTCACCTGATATAGCTCCAATTTAATTCTTTTTAACGGCCGCAGAGTATGCCCTGGCATGTCATAATATATTCAGTAGTTCCCCCTTTTGAAGGACGTCTGCGTCGTTTCTAGGTTTTGTTCGTTTCCCGCCACAAACAACAATTCGTTATACATCCTTGTGCATATATCCACACATTCTGGTATTTTTACTTCCATGGGGTAGATTCCCGGGAGTGGAACTGCTACTTCAAGAGGTATATGTATTTTTAATTTTGATTTTAGTAGGTGGTGTCACATTGCTTTCCAAAAGGCTATGCCATCCCAGAGCAATGATGAAAGTAACCTTTTCTCTGCATCCCCACTAGCAATAGGTATTATCAGTTTTTTAAAGGTTTGGTCATTCTGGGGGCCGGCCCCGTGTACAACTGGTTAAGTTCGCGCGCTCCGCTGCGGTGGCCCAGGGCTTCGCTGGTTCAGATCCTGGGCGCAGACATGGCATCGCTCATCAGGCCATGCTGAGGTGGCGTCCCACGTGCCACAACTAGGAGGACCCACGACTAAAATATACAACTATGTACTGGGGGAATTTGGGGAGAAAAAGCAGAAAGAAAAAAAAAAAAGATTGGCAACAGTTGTTAGCTCAGGTACCAATCTTTAAAAAAGAAAAAAATTTGGTCATTCTGATAGAAGTAAAGATGTATCTCATTGCTACTTAAATTTACGTTTCCCTGATTACTAGAGTCTGAAATCATTTCCTATGTTTTTTGATCATCTAGACTTGCTCTCTGTGAATCGCCTATTTGCATTCTTTGCAAATTTTCCTTCTTTTTTTAAAAAAAAATCATTGCTTCAATTAATTTTTGCGGCTAGTCTATCATTTTCCATCCCCTGTCCCATTGGATAAGACTGAAAGATGTTATAAATGTTGATGTGTTGTATCATAAATCATTTGAAATGAACTGAGGAAATGAAAGCTGCCAAGGCTTTGAAAAAAATGGTTCATTTTTAACCATTCTAACATTCTAACCTAAAAGAAGAGATTAGAACCAAAATCAAAAGGAAGGGGGGAATAAGAAACCAGGATGCTTGAGAAGATAGAAATGATATATCTTGTGGTTCTCAAGTTGATTTGTGGAGAGAAAACACAGTACAGAAAAGTCAAGTCTCAGGAGGGCCACACATTCACACGTGCACGCACGCACGCACTGCTGTCCGCTGACCATTTACTGTGTGCCAGTCACGGTGCTGAGCGCGTTGCCTGCCCTCTTCTCTGGGAGGCAGGTAGTACTGTGTCCCGTATATAGAGATGGAAAACAGGCTCATAGCAGTGTAGGAACATGGTTAGCTAGTAAGCGGTAGACCAGGAGTTAGACCCAGGTCTGCCTGACCCCAAGCCCTTAGCTGGTAGGTGACTGGGCCTGAGAACTCTCCAGGAGCAAATGTGTGGACAAAGCTGGCACTGAGGAGCTCGGGCCCAGGCTCGGGTTCCCAGCTGGGCCTGGGAAGGGGTTACAAGGCAAGTGAGGAGAAGTCAAAAAAAGTCGAAGCCAGGGTTGGGTGGTTTCCTGAGGAACTGGTGTGGTCAGAGAGGCCTTTGGGGGAAGTTTCAACCTGTAAGGCTGTTCGGGGTGCTGAGGGGTGGCAGGCGCCAGAACACTGTCCCCGGATGAAGTGACTCACTCACCCTGATGTCACACCGCACCCTTGGCGGGGAATCACGGTGAAATAAGTGTCACAGCAAGTTGAAGGAAGTGCACCGTGACGAGCTCAGTCCCTGGAGAGAAGGAACAGCCTTGTTAACCCTGAATTCACAAACGCTTTGACTCTAGGCCCTCCCCGCCTCAGCCTCTGGGTGACAAGACCCCTGAAGACAACAGACTTAGGGGACTGGAGGAGCCACACTCTGAGACCCGGCGAGTGGGGTGAGGAAGGATTCTGTGGTGGCAGGGGCCACGAGGTGCCCGCCTGGCCTGCTGTATGACCTCCGTGGAAGGTCATGGGAGTGAGGGCAGCTCCCTGAGTCTGCTCCCAACTGCAAAATAAGGATAATGATGCTCACCCCGTGCGCCTCACAGGGGCTGAGTGACATCGTTGTAAAACATGGAGGCACTGTAGAAATAGTACCATTTGCGAGGGGTTGGAGGGGCACTGACAGAAAAGCCATGAGGACCCATAGGAAGCCCTTGAGAGGACCCCTCATCCCCGGGGCCTGGTGACGCTGGTTCTGTTCCAGAAAGAAGGTGACAGGCCCTCGCTCTAGGGCTCGCCCCACCTCCGAGAATATGGGGATGTTAAATAAGACCGTATATAAAACAACAAGGATTCCTAGAGCAAGCCCCAAACTAATCCTCTCCCGGTGGAATTCCCCACCGGAGCGTCTGCCCCTGAGGTATCTCTGGGAATCTGTGAAAAGAGGATTTGGGGTTGAATTCAGCAGACAGAGGTTCGAATCTCAGTTCTCCCATTTATGAGCAGAAGCCAACCCCGGACCTTGGCATTCTTCGTCTGTACAATAGAAAAGCACTACCTGTTCCATGTGGCTGTTGTGAATGCTATGTATGAAGAATAGTGCGGAACACATTTGGTGCTGGATAAATACTGGATGAATTTGAATTCACCAGTGAACTCCATTCTCCCCTTTGTTGTTCCCCTCCGCAGTGGGAGGAGGGGAAAGGCGAGTGGAGGAGGACAGAGGATTTATGGGAACTCGCAGGGCTGTGCTGTGTGCTCTCTCTATGGAAACGCGTCGACGCTCCCAGCCACCCTGTGAGGGGTGCAATATTATCCTTCTTTCACACATGAGGCACCTGGTGCCCAGAGAGGGGAAGTTGTCTCCCCAAGGTCTCACCTTTTGAACCCAGGCCTGACATCAAAATCCATGCCCTTTATATAATCCAACACCCACAATCTATTCAAATCTACAATTATTTTTCTCAGTGACAACGTGAGAGAATCTCAAGGTACAAAATACACGCTGACGAGAGAAGTTTCAAACACAACCTCATATCATTCGATTGCTCTGCTGTCACCTGCTGAGTCATCTTTTGGAGGACTCTCCGTCACCGCTGTCCTTTTTCTTATCTCCCTCTGCCTGCACCCCCAGGCCTAGGTTGGAGAAGCATAAAACCAGAGTACAAGAGACTGCAGAGACCATCCACTCCAGCCCCTCCCTCTGGAGGGGAGGAAACTGAATTCTAGAACGTCAAGTGCCCAAAGTCGCCCGGTTCGAGGCCTGAGCTCCTAAGTGCCAGCCCACGCTCTTTCCTGAGTCCCCCGCCTCCCTGGGAGGCACAGGCTACTCCTCTTCCTCTCTGTGACCCTTTCTAGAAGCAGGTGTCAGAGACATAACATTAAGGACAGGGGCACAGAACTGCATTTTCCTTTGAACTGGACAGTTGGTCCACTGGACCGCCACTTTCTTCTTCCAGATCTAGGACATTTGATTGCTAAGAAATTGTTTCCATAGAAAGTGGAAATGAAAAATCCTTTTGCTAAAAAGCCAGAGGAAGGAAGGGTGCAGCCTGGAGAAACAGGACACTGCACCAAGCTCCAAGCTTATAATCGAGGTGCTGGGCTGCCTGGGCCCCAGCTCCTTCCCCAGTGCCCCAGGTCAGAGCTCTGCCATCAGGCCGCTGGCTCCTGCACTCTGCTTCCCGTCCACCAACCAGCCCTCCTTCCTGGGGTCCTCAGCCCGCTCCCTGAACCTTCCACCACGAGTGTTCATTCCAGCTCCCTCTAGCTCTCTCCTGATGCTTCTTATGTTGATCGCTCATATTCTATCCTTTCATAAGGTCCTGAGCATTCTATTCTTTTTCGAGGCTGTGCTGCATCTTGGATTAAGAAGTTGCTTGGGAATCTGACACACTGGCTTTGAAACCAATTCTTCCACTGACTAGCTGTGTCACTCAGGGGCTCAGTCTCTGGACCTGTGTCCTCATCTGTAAATGGGGAGAATAATGTGTCTTTGGTAGGTCTCACATCAGACTCAGCCAAATAGTGTCCCTTAAAGGGTTTTGCACATTGTGAGGGCACAACAGATGGTCGCTCTTCTAGCAGGTGGATTATTTCAGGTCTTACACTCCTGCTAAGTCCAGCTGTAGTGACCCAGGAGTCCACCTGGATGTGACCCAGAGGTCTGTCCTGATATTGCCAGCAGCTCTCTGCCCCTGCGTGTGGCAGAGGGACCCTGCTACAGCCCAATTCTACTGCACCACCTCTGTCTGGAGCCAGATTGGGCATGTCTCCAAAGCCCTAATAATTTTCAGGGCGCAATTATTCAAGAGAGCCCAGAGGCTCACAGAGGCCCCAGAGGAAAGCATGATAGAGCAGAAAAGAAACGTGCCTTGGAAACTTGAGTCCAACTTTCTGCTGTGTCACTAACTCTATGTCCTTGGGCAAGCCATTTAGGTTCTTGCTATTTCAACTGTAGGAAAGTATTAGAAATTCTTCCCTTCCCTACTTCCCTGGCCACCACTTTCCTTCAACAAATATGAATTAGGCATCTAGGCCTAATAGAAACAGATAAAACCCCTCCATGATGGCGTCATTGAACTCATCTCTGGTGAGGCACAGATCTGTTCAATAGACAAGCGCAGAATTCCGCTGGTGAGGGGTCTCCATGGAGAGGTTCTGGTGCGCATGCGTCTAACGGTGCGATTCGACCTCGTCAGAGAGGCCAGCGAATGTTTCTGATGAAGCTAGAACAGACGGAACAGAGATCTGAAGGACAAGGAGGCATCACTGGGTAAGACGGGTTGGAAGAGATTCCAGGCAGAGGACAGGGCCAGTGTAAAGGCCAGTACTAGGAGGGGACGGGGAGTGTTGGAGGAACTGGAAGAAGAGCACTGGAAATGTGGGGTGGAGAGTGTGTTGGCGGGGTGTCTGAAGGGGACAGAAGACGTAGGGCCTTTTAGGCCTTGCTCAGGATTTTGTCTCCTAAGAGCAGTGGGAAGCCCTGGAATGGTTTTAAAAGGAGAAGATGGACACTCAATAGGTAGTTGTCGGAAGAATGAATGAGCCCGTTAGCACCTTCTCTCCCCGTTCATTTATCAGAGTAAGTTGTCGGTCATTTAGCAAGAGCTTGAAAACTTGGGACATAGCAGAGGATGTTTTGATAGCCAAGGGCATAGGGGAAAATCTGGAAGGTGAAGTGATGCCTGAGTTGAGGCCTAGACACTATGTCACAGCAGGGTCCCTGGGCCCCTTGGGGAAGCTCAGGGCACTGGGCACATGGCATCAGGAGTCCTGAGGAAGAGAAGGGTACTATTCCAGTGTCTTTAACACCAAAGATACTTAGCCTACTGCATAACTGGGATCAGCCATTCTTGAATACATTACGGGTGGGAAAAGAGGAAAACCTGGGGATCGTTTGGGGCCTTTACTGAGCCAGTCACACCCCCTAATCCAATGGGAGGAGCCCATTATCTGACAAGGTAAATGCATGTGCCCATAACTAAAATTCAGTTCAACCCTGTGGCTCATAGAGATATTTCATGTCACTGTAAGCTGACTTCCCACTCTCTCGTGGAATTAAATCCAGGTCTGCCTGCCTGCCTGACCACAGCTGGTAACTGCATGGCACAGACACTTGCTGTTGGGTCACAGGCAAGTTGCTTAAGGATGGTGAACCCCAATTTCTGCATCTGTGAGTTGGAATAATGATACCTATTTCACTAGGTTAAATGAGAGAATGTATGTACCATGCTTGGTATATTGTCTGGTCTTGTGGCAGCAGCTATTATTATGGCAATTATTCTGTATGTGTGATAAAGCTTCGATAGGGGCTAGCAAGGTAATATAATTGACAGCAGGGGAGGCAATAAGAGACTATAGGGAGTGGTGGGGACTGTGGCAAACTGGAGAATCCTTGCCTGCTCAAAGAGGGGCACAGCTCCTCAGCTTCAGCCACTGACTGCTGGGTGAGAACTCAGAACAAGTGTTGTCTGACTTTTCCAGAAATGCTAGGAATCCTAATTTATAATGGTGGTATTCAAGTCAAATAAAAACCCACAAAAAATAACAAGCAAAACTAACAGCATTCTGGGACACACCAAACAAGTCCTGGAACAAAGCTGGACTAAGGACGCTAAAACAAATCTTCACAAAGGCCAGCTGTTCTCAGGGGTCAGATTTGCCCATAAATAGGACTCTAAAAGCCCAGGAAAGGCCGTGAAGGCAGGCCCTAGGGAAGCTGTGAAATGGCAGCATTGTTAGCACATGCAGACAGCAACCTCCCTCAGGGAGGATTTTGAGGAGGACAACACTCATTAGCTTCACGTATGGGGGCAATTAGTCAAAGACAACACCAGCTTTGTACACTCCCAGCCCAGGAAGTGAGCTCCTGGGAGCCGGAGGGCGTTTCTGGAGCTGCTCACAGAGGCCTTAAGGGCAGCAATACCACCAATGTCCGCTGGGGGCCTCTCTCATACAAATGATGGCATTGCTGTCCCCAGTTCCACAGCAAATGGCAAGCCCGAGACCCAGCGGGCTGCCAGGCCAGGCCAGTCCTACGTGGGGGGATTGCCGTGGCTCTGTGCTCTTCACAGTGATGTGACTACCTGTTAAATATATACAGAAGCCAAACCTGGATTTTAAGGGACAGCTCTCCTGCTGACCGCCAGCCTGCAGTCTTTCTTGTGCACAGAAAGGCCTTGGAGATATTCTCTGCACACTAGGATTTCATGAGACTCTTAAGAGTCTCTGTACACGTCGGCCCGGTTGCTTTCCATGCCTGGAGACTGTATCAGACGCTGGCACCAAGGTGCTGGCATTGCCTTCCCTGATGGGGATGAATAAGGAGTATGTTCCAGGCTTCATGGATTGCCCTTTGGGAGCAGCTTTATCTGGTCCACAAATCCTAGCTTAGAGGCCAAAGATCTGGGTTTAAGTTCTGTTTCTGCCACTTACAAGCTGGGTGACCTTGGGCAAGCCGTCACCTTCTGGTCCTCAGTATCCTCAGCTGTAAAATGGGACACATACTAGTCTCAAAAATTGTTCCAAGTGTTAAATATGAATGTGTGTGAAACACGTTAAAAACTGGACCCCTTTGGGGCTGGCCCCGTGGCCGAGTGGTTAAGTTCGTGTGCTCCGCTGCGGCGGCCCAGGGTTTCGCTGGTTCGGATCCTGGGCGCCGACATGGCACCGCTCGTCAGGCCATGTTGAGGCGGCATCCCACATGCCACAACTAGAAGGACCTGCAACTAAGATATACAACTATGTGCTGGGGGGATTTGGGGAGGTAAAGGAGGGAAAAAAAAAAGATTGGCAACAGTTGTTAGCTCAGGTGTCAATCTTTAAAAAAAAAATCTTTCTAAAAAGAAAAAAAACTGGACCCCCTGTGTCATTTGTCTTAGTACTTCAGAGCGGGGCTTGGCAAATGTGTCCTGCAAAGAGCCAGAGAGTGACCATCTCAGGCGTTGTGGGCCTTCGAGTCTCCATGGCAAGCGCTCAGCTCTGCTATGGTAGTGACAGAGGCCACAGACAACATGAAAACCAGCAAGCCTGGCTGTGCCTGAGTCAAACTGCAGTTCACAGAAACAGGCAGAGGGCTAAACTGGGGCCTTGGACTGTCCTTTGCCCACCCTGACACCTGTTTTTGTGAGGCCTATGAGCTAAGAATGGTTTTGACATTTCTAAAGGGTTGTAAGAAACAAACCAAGAAGAAGAGGTCACAGAGAGCAGACCATATGTGGCTCACAAAGACTGCAGTATTTGCCACCTGGCTCTTCACAGACCCTGGCTGACCCCTGCTCTGGAGTGTCCCAGGCATGTCTTAGCCCAGGAGACAGGCAGCTCTGTTCCTGAATGTGGTGGGACCTGTCTGGCAAGACACAATAAAAGAGGCAGGAACCAGGAGACCCCTGGGGCCGGTCCCGCTCCAGGGCCTAGGACTCGGAGTCACTCTTGTGACAGGGCTTTGGGGCTGGAGGGGAAGGGGAACATGGCCTCCTAGATCTCTCTCTCTCTCTTTTTTTTTTTGTGAGGAAGATTCACCCTGAGCTAACTTCCATGCCAGTCTTCCTCTGTTTTGTGCGCGGGATGCCGCCACAGCATGGCTGATGAGTGGAGGAGGTCTGCGCTCAGGATCGAACCCGTAAACCCAGGCCATGAAAGCTGAGCAAGCGGAACTTTAACCGCTTGGCCACGGGGCTGGCCTCTCTTGTTCTCTTTTCAGATGTCTATTTTGGATGGGCCTTATGAAAGAGAATCAGAAAAGATTCCATCAGAGAATGAACCAGCAATCAAGTAAAAGGAGGTTTCGTTTCCTGAATCGTCTCTAGCGCGTGAGGTTGTGCCCTCATCTGGAACTGCTGAGTTCTTATGAACACCAACACTGAGTCAAGGGAGAGCCCAGGACTTCTGCCCACCTGGGGAGTGCAGGGCCTCTGACACAAACCAGATAAGGGGTCTGTCAGACCAGAGACCTGCCCCAGAGCCAAGATGCTGCTTCTTTGCTCTGGATTCAGCCTCACAAATGAGCAGAGGCAGCAGGTACTCAGCCCAGAGAAACAGTGCCCAAAGAAAAGAAACGGAAAACCCAACTGAGGACAGCAACTTGTGCCAGCAAAGGCATGGCCCATGCAACACTGCCTTCTGTGCAGGAGGCCTGGAGCCTGGAGCCTTGGCAGCATCTGTGTTGCTGTGTGTATTGGGCAGGGGAGAGCGGGGTATACGTCACAGTGGTCGTGGCTCTGTTTTCACTCCTCTCCTCGCCCCAACTCTCCTCGCACTGACCGCAAGAAGAGGCGGCGTTAGGTTACCAGGGGCTGCTGGCCCCATTGAATTCTCCTGTCCACCCTCAGGAGCCAGTCATTCCTCCAGGCATTGTTATGGCTCCCAGGAGCTCAGGAGGAGCCTGGTGCCACTCAGACCCTGCCTCAGATCCTGACGCAGGGCCTCCTTGCATCTTCTTAAGTCATTTCAAAGAAACTCTAGGTCTCTCAAGAGTGGTCCTGGAAAAAAGACTATGTCACTTATTGTTTTTTGTGACTAAAAGTAATAGATATTTACTGCAGAGAAATTTGGAAAATATAGACATGTGTAAAGAAGAAAATGTACAGAGTGATTTTAGACTCCGATTCATTCAGGAAACAATTATTTAATTCTGCAACTACTACGTGCCACGCTCTGTTCTCAGTGCTGGGGAGCCTGCTGTGAACGACACAAAGTGCCTGCCCTCGTGGAGCTTCTGTTCTAGCAGAGGAGACAGTCAGGAGGGCAGGGGAAGGGGCGGAGGCTGAGGGAACAGGGCCCCATCTTTGTTAGGTGGTCAGGAGGAGTGGAAGCAAGCGAGGGGTGTATCTGGGAAGAGCGTTTCAGACCGAAGGAGCAGGAGCACCTCGGGGTTGGGGGAGAGCCTGCCCGGTGTCTTCAGGGACGTGAAGAAGGCCAGGGTGGCTGGTCAGCAGATGAGCAAGGGGGAGTGTGGAAGGAGATCAGTCAGGGGCAGCCCACGAGGACACGTGGGGACTTGTAGGCCGGGTGAGGATCTCGGATAGTGAGTGCAATGGAAATCCAACGTGGGCTTTCGAAATGGAGAGTGACCTCATTGACCTTAGGTTTTGAAATAATCATTCTGGACACCGGATGGAAAATAGGGACTGGGGCTGGGGGTTGGCGAGGGGAGAAGCAGGCAACCAGTGGGGTTAGTGCAATCGTGCAGGGGAAGAAAAAGTTTCCTCCACCCTCTTAGTGGCCCTGGCTGGGTCTGAAAAGTAAACAGACAAAGACAGATCGACAGGAGCCTTCACAAGAGAATGAAGACCTGGAGGAGAGCCCAGAGCAGGAAGCTTTTATACCTTTTAGACAAAGAAACAATACATTTGTGGAGAATTGACAAGACAGAGGGGTTTGGGCTAGAGGTGGTAAGTGTGAAGAGGTTACCAGGTTTGGTGGTACAGCCTTGTCGGCCCTAAATTGCCTGTCTCTGGTGAGGAGGATGGCTCCCTTCCTCCCAGTACGGGGAGGGCAGCTTTCATGTGGCAGATTTATCTCCTGCTTTCAGGGGGACAAAGGAGGCTCAGAGGGTCTTTCCTGTACTGACTGTTTCTTAGTGCCTTTAATTCAAAATACTCAATATACCAAGGTGGTATATTTTGGGTGACATATTCTGCTCCTCTTCAGCGATAATACAAGGTGCAGAAGTGGAGAGAGCTCCCTGGGTGAAGCGGTGGTGGTGGAGAGGGGCCTGAAGCTCCTCCCCGTGGGCTTCTGTTCTTTCCTCTCTGTGGTCTCTGAGGTTCCTCCGTGGAACCCCAGGGTGCCTAGGATCACAGTTTGAAAACCATTGCCCTGGGGTGGGCATCTCTAAGGGCCCTTCTGGTGTTGGGCTTCTGAGCTCTCGTGATCCAGCTCATGAGGTTGTTTTAGGCCCGAACCTGACTCTGTGGGAGCAAGTCTGGTCTCCATCATCCAGGCCTCTGAAAATGCCAACTTGAAAACTGGACAGGTTCCAGGGTCCAGGAAGGGGAGAGATTTTTGAAAGTTAATTCAACTCTCACGTATAGAATGTGGCCAGCCCTGTGTAACCATTATAAAGATGAGTAAAAGCATCCACCCCAAGAAACTCATCGGCTGAGATGGGAGGTGGGAAGTCCTGTGACCAAGTGCACCGTGTAACGGGTCTGTGGCCCCTCGCTTTGCTTTCTTCCACGTGCCCCTGGGCCAGTGGTTCCCCACCTGGGCTGGTCATGAGGTCACCAGGGGAACTTTAGACTATGCTGACTCCCAGAGGGCTCCTTCGGAGATTCTGATTCAGTCAGCCCGGGGTGGGAGCCTGGGGACCCGTGTGTTACAAAGCTCCCTGGGGAGACCGAGGAGCTGCTGAGTTGGGGAAGCTTGGGAACCCCCGCCCCCAGTCCCTGCAGCCATCTAATGGAGTTTGGGTTACCCCTTATTGTCTCAGAACTTCTCCCCTGAGCGGAGCTACTGACTGTGAAACCACTTAAGTAGCCTGAAATACGCCCAGAATACAACCCACACTGACAAAAATGTTCTCACAGAGCACCACAAACCTCATGGGGGAGAACCTTCTCGGTGGAAACGAGTGTGGAGTAAAGCCTACTGAACAGGTGGGACTCTAAAATTCATTCCAGAACCTGAAGAAAGTCAGACATTTCCAAACAGAAAGAGAGAGAGAAGGAAGGGGAGAGGAGAGAATGCATCGTTTGTGAATGAATGATAATTTTCTCTCAATTACCAGGAAGAAAAAAGAATATCAACAAAACCAGACAGACCAAGAGCTGTTAACTAAAAAGATTTCTCTGAGTCAGACTTCTTTCCTGGAAGCTGTGAACTTTATCCTCCAGCAGCCATTAATCTAATATTAAGCCCCTTAACCTTCCTAATTGTTCTTGTTCAGTATCGGCTGGTTTCATATTAACCTTTCAATCTTTCCCATAATGCAGTTACTTCCAACTCCAGCCAGACCTGATCCAGGAGCTCCGGGCGGCCCAGCCCTTCCTCCCCCCGGGGGCACGGCCCCCTTCCTACTCCTCTACAACCTGCCCCTCTTTCTTTCTTAATGTGCTGTGCAGGAGCCATCTGGATGTGGCATCTGACTCCTGGATCTGGGGGCACCGAGCCTAAGGGACCCATTTTTCAAAGCGCTGCCCACGACGGCTCCTCTGTTATTGCAGACGAGGCTGTCAGTGGGAGCCCACAGCTCCCGCCTGTCGCCTGTTGGGGCTCATCAGCCTCCGGCTGTTCCTGTAGTTCTGGTATTTGAGCTTCGTTTTCCTCTCTCCTGGGAAGAACTTAGTGAAATTGTTTTTTTGGAAAAGACAATGCATCTTTCCCAGATGCTGAAAGAACATTAGGAAGCTGCCTGGCTGCCTGTCTTGGGTTCCTCATTGTACCCCATGAAGGGGAGGGCCCCTGGGCTCTAAAGCTGGCCTGTAGTTCTGGCTCCAAAATGGCCACTTCAGAAGCACCCACCCGTCTTGTGGCTGCCCACACGGCCTGAGTTTGAATTCTGACTTCTCCTGGGAGCAGTGAGTCAGTTTGGGGGAGGGCCCTTGCCTCCTGGGTAATTGCTGAGTACATGGAAGCAGTGAGGGCTGCAGGAGGCCTTTGGTCCTGTGGGAGATGCCACTGGGGCACTTCCTCTTCTCCATTACAGTCAGAGCAGAACTAGAGAGAACCTCCACATTCACTATCCAAACCCACATTTCATGGGGAACAGAGGCCCTGCCTCAGTCAGAAACAGAAGGGGTGAGACTCTGGGTGGGAGGGCTTCTCACAGCTTCTCCACACCCACTCTGGGCAGGACGAGGAAAATCAAGGTTGTCTTCCCAACAGGGCACTGGGGTGGCAAGGCTGGGGTGAGGGGTTGGTGGCAGCATCTTCAAGGCCTGACCCCCCACCTCCCGTGCCCCCCCCACCCCCCGGGCTGAAACCACCCCGAGTGTGGGAAAAAGGCAAGCCCCATGCACACCCAGTCTTCTGTCCCAGCTGGGCACACGCACACACCCTGCCCCACACCAGAATGGCTTCTCTGGTGTGTCGTGCTTTCCGAGCACAGTGCCCCACCCCATGAGGGGACAAAGCCCAGGGCTGAGGGTTGGGGGAGCCGCACTCTCTGCTGCAGGGCCCACAATGTCCTCTCTGAGCAGCTGTGGCCTGCACGCTGAGGGGGTTCTTCCAGGCCCTCTCAGGATGTGGGGTCCAGCTCCAGTGTTGCTTCCCACCCGGAGGCACCCTGACTTCCACCCTTTTCTTACCTAAGTATGAAACCTCTTTTGGTTTACTCCCATCTCAAGGGACTGAATGGAGGACGGATTCTAGAAAAAGGAGGTTGGCGCACCCAAATCAATGTTGCCTCCTTCACCGTGTGGTCCAGCACAGCTCTGTGTGCTGTATAACCACACACAGCAAGAGGGGTGCACCCGGCCCTGCCCTCCCAGGCTCGGGATGTGGGGATATTGCCCATTTGACAAGGAGAAGGCCCCCAATCCACCGCTCATGTGTGTGAGCTTCCCCTTGTTCTACAGAGCACTCTGGAAGAGGGCAGCTTCTCCCAGCCACGAGTAGCTGCCCTCGGGTCGTGCAGTCACTCACAGTCTTTCCCGTGAAAAGGCAGAAGACGGTTTCTGGCCTTGTTGAGGGGGTCCCAGGCCCGGGGGTTAAACGTTTCCTTGGGTTTGTCCCAGGTGACAGGCAAATGAGACTGAAGAAAAACTTGAAACATAACAAGTTAATACCGTAAAAATAAAACACTTCTAAACAGCAAAGCACCGTTTTTTCTTTCTTCCCCTATCATCTGAGAGTATTTTAGGCAACTGAAGCTTTAGAGTTTTTTTTCTTTCATTAGGTTGTCAAATGTTCGTAATGATATTTGAAGCTGTCCCATTTGCCCATTGCTCCAGGCTTATTGATCCTCAGGAAGTAAGACTGAGAGGGCCGGCCCCCTGGCTGAGTGGTTAAGTTCGTGCACTCTGCTTTGGCGGCCCAGAGTTTCGCCAGTTCGAATCCTGGGCTCTGACATGGCGCCGCTCATCAAGCCACGCTGAGGTGGCATCCCACACACAACTAGAAGGACCCATAACTAAAATTACACAACTACATACCAGGGGGCTTTGGGAAAAAAGGAAAAATAAAATCTTTAAAGAAAAAAAAAAAGAAGAAGTAAGACTGAGCAGTTTTAACTGGACAGACTGGGGGATTGAGTCTGTGGTCTCTCTGAGAGTCAGGGAGCAGCTTTTACCAAGGACCTGTGGTCAGCAGAGCTGGTGTGGGCTCTGTGGAAGGGTACAACAAACTTCCCACAGGGGGCCTGGACTCTGCTGGGAAGATAAAGTGTCTGAGCCTGATAAGAAAAAAAATAGTGAGGAGAAACAAAGCAAGTGATTCCATTCAAATGAATGAAGTGCAAACTCCCTAGGATTGGGAGGGTTTTGATTGGAGAAGGGACTAGCCAGGTGTGGTTAAACACAGATGCAGGAGGCCAGCTCTAAACTGGGTTTGGAGGCAGAAGAGAGAAGATAGGGGAAGGTCTCTAAATTTTGGTGGGGTGGCTAGTGGTAGGGGTGGGGTGTGGATAAATGAAGACGTACACACACACACACACACACACGTACACCCAAACACACACAGTATTGGGAGGAATCGGAGCAGAGGAACCAAGTTGACCTAGAGAAATCAGTCACTTGTCCAAAAAGTCACCCTCAGGATTCCTGCGCCCCCCCTCCATGTGATCAGCGCTCCTGTTTCTCTCTGGCACAGGCTGCTACCCGGGGTGGTACAGTCATTTCCATAGCAACCAATTGTTCTGTCACAGAGACGTAATTCTGACTCCAGGTGGGTTATGAACAGAAGGAACATATAAAACCACTAAGTGACAGAGATCTAGTTTTCTAGTAAGTGCCCCTGCTAATAAAGAAGAGAAAATGTACAAAGTAGAAGATGGATGGAGTAGGGGAGTGAACGCTAAATTTTCCATGAGGCATCAGCTGTTTGCTGAAAACAACAGCAGCCTAATAGGCTGGACAAGAATGATGCTGGCAGGGACAGGCAGAACAGCCTCTGTCAATCTGCAGATGAGGGCGATGGCAGGGCCGGGCTGCACCATGCCAGGCTGGGAGGCAGAAAGGAAGAGCTTCAATGCATCATCTCGATCCCGTCCACCTTCCGAAGGATTTTCCTGGGCATGGCTGTGCTGCTGCCTGTGTGACCTCAGCAGGACCTGACAGGGGCCCCGCTTCCCTCAGGCGTGTGTGCATTCTTTCAAGGAGGGCTCATCAATGCTGGCTCGGGGTTCATAGTCCAAGTACAAAGCTCAGTAATAAGAAATAACTGGGAGAAAAGTAAGGCTGAGTTGCGAGGTACTGTAGGAGCAAAGCATATTACTACTGTGAAGGCACAACTGAGGCGGTGCCTTTGTCAGAGAATCGGAGTCCGCCACTCACACGGTACGACCCTGGGCAAGTCACTTCCCTGTCTTGGCCCTCACCTTGGAGATGAGGCAGTTGGACTTCACGACCCCTACATGCAATGCCTACAGTAGTCTCTGGTTCCAAGTTCTCTCTGGTGCCGAGGCCTGCTTTAAGAGACTAAACTGTAAATGAGAGCTTGATTTGATGTGCTATTTTCATAGAGCAGAATCAAGACCATTTGGTGACTCCTTCGCCATTCATTTCTACCTTTGATTAACGTTGGTTGGCCACCTGCTCTGAGGCAATCACAGAGCAGGCGTCAGGAATGAAGGCAAGAAGTCGTGACACCTTTGGGGCCCTCACAGCTGTGTCGGGGAGACAGGCAGGCTCATACCCAGACCCATGGGTGCAGGTTGGCATTTCTGTGTGGAGAGAGTGCACTGCCCGTGGAGAAGGGCGACCTTGGATGTGGCCAGAGAGCTCTCTCCACTCCCCAGGCATGGCTGGAAGGAAAGGCAGGAGGCCGCCTTGGAGGGGAGGACAGCGAGCTGCGTGGAGGGTGGTGCTGAGGAGGACTTAGTGCAGGGCAATGCTGGTCTCCTCTGAAACCCCCAGAAAGATCGGGAGAGGGTTATAGACTGTGGGGCAGAGGCAAGCCTTGGCCAGGTAGACAGAAGTCCACCACCTGTCTGAAGCATGTTCTCCGTGCTTCTCTACTTAAAAGAATCACAGGCACTCTCGTGGCCTCTCCTAAAAGTTAACCAGTTAATCCTTCAGTACATGTTCACCAGAAACTACTCGGTATTGTTTGTCATGCTGTTATCCATGCCCTTGGGGAGCTGAGCATACAGCTGGGAGTTCACATATGCATGTGATGTTTATGTGAGCTGAGCAATGCTCTATGTAAGGGCTGAGCAAGGAGCACAAGCAGAGAGGATTAGAGGGGCGAGGGAGAGAGAGAGACAGAAACAGAGACCAAATCTTGGAACTGCCTGCTGAGGAAATCTTCACGGGGAAAGCGGAATTTGCAAGGGTCTTGCGGTGTAGATAGGGAGAAAGAGGTCAGAACAAAGATGTATTTGGGAGACCGTGGAGAGACAAAGCTTCCAGAAGCTTCCAGTCAGTAGCTGCTACCAGATGGCAATCATCTCAGAGGAAGCCTGGGCACCAGGGAAGGAGGACCTTTTCTGACCTTGGAAATACACTTCAATGTCAACCTAGGCCCAGGTTTGAATCCTGGGTCTGCTGTTTAGTAGCTGTCAGGCCTGGTCAAACGCCTTACCTTCCATAGGCCTAAATTTCCTCATCTATAAGATGGGATTGGGAATAATGCTTATCTCCATGGGATCCTCATGGAGAGTACAGAACTAAATGTGACAAGAGGGAAAACGCACAGCATTTAGCTGGCCTCCAGGAATCCTGGTCCCTTCCTTTGCTGACCCACCAAGAAAGCTGCTTTTGAGACTGCAAGGAATAACTATCCCAGAAGTCCTCTGCGTGCCCTTGCAGAGGCAAATACACAGACTGATCAGTGGGGAAAAATATGTTTCCTTCCAGCCTGTGGGGTGAGTTGTGGGGTGAGTTGACCATGCACACTTTGTCTCCGGATGTTTGACTTCCTGAGTCTTCCCCGAACAATGCCATCTCTGTCTTGGCACCACTGGCAAGCAGTCCCATGAGAGCCAGGTTCTTGTCACATGCCCTTTTCCTGGAGTGAGTCACTAGAGAATGGGGCCGTAGTCATAACCTTCAGCAGCTAAGGGAGGAGAAAGTGGATTGGAATGAACACAAACGCTGTTGGTTTGTTGGTGCACAGCATTCTCTTCCATCAACATTTTGCCCCAGGCCTTAACCTTGCAAGTCAAAAAAGGAGGGTGGCATAATGAATGAGAAGAACCGAGCACCCGCCTGTGATCCACGAACAAAGGGCCTTTCAGCCGTCCACGGTCCAAAGTCTTAGCCACTGCATCAAATCTGGCCAGTTACAAATTAGAGGAGAATGGGGAGGGGGGGCCTGGTGAGACTTCTTAGCCCCCACAGAATTGGAAAAGCCATTTGGATACTTCCCCAAGGAAAGAAGGTGACAGTGAACGGAGAAGGGGAAAATCGAGACAACTGATGGAAAGACACACAGAATTTGAACTTTGAAAATTGACTGCACGTCTTCCTTCTTTGGTTGTATAAGTATAAAATAATTTTAAGAGGCAAGCCTAGAAATAAACACGCAAATCCATGTGTAATGTCCATGACCTCATATTCCTAAAACTTGATGCGACCATGGGAATCGCTGGTGTCTTCAATAAGGGCAGCTGGTGTGGGAGAGCAGAAAAATAGCAGACTGGGAACTGGGACAGTCTAAGTGCCACCCTACACTCGGCTGTGTGACCTTGGGCAAGCCAGCTTGCTTCTCTGGGACTGAGGTTCCTCAACTGAGAAATGAATGGTTTGTCTAGACAATTTAAAGTTTCCTTTCAACCTCCCTGCCCCCTCGCTGCCAAAAAAAAGCTTTGATTTTCACGGCTACTTAGACTTTGAGCCTTAAAAAAAAAAAAGGGAGAGATGTCAGCAAGCCTTCCCAGCTCCACTGCATCGCCCCCCACAGCCCCTCAAACACAAGCCCAGTGGGGCACCTCTTTTGTGGCAGCTCTGGACCTACATACGGTTGTTCATGCCGAGCACAAATGTTTGCTCCCAGAGTGGTGGAAATGGCCACCCCAGCTCTGTGACTTCCAGCAGGCTCAGTGGTCATTCCATGAGATGCATAAAGTCACATCCAGTTCCCAGGTGTCCCTTTTCCATGGAGAACTGGCTCTGTAATTCAGTTCTACAGACATGGTTTCCATGTCTCTGATGTGGCAGGCACTGAGGCTGGAGGCTACAAGGGAATGAAGATGAGCAAGCACGCATGGCCCCAGCTCAGTGGACACTTACACTCCAGCAGAAATACTTGTAGTCCGAGCATCACAGAAGCATAAGTCCAGTGACAACACTTGGGAGGGTGAGAGCAGTTCTGGTTTGGGGAAGGCTTCATGGATGAGGAAGCCTTTGACCTGAGCTTTGCGAGATGGGCAGGATTTAGATACGCTGAGATGGGAAGGGCGTGTGGACAGAGGGAAGAGAGGGAGCAAAGGCAGCGAGGCAGAAGAGCACAAGTCATTGTCTAGGAGTGGCAAGCAGCCCTTTCTTGCTGGAGCTTCAAGTGTGTGAGGGAGATGAGCTTAGAAACTCAGGCCGTGGCCTCTTCACAGAAGGTCCTCGGAATGCTAAGGAATTTGGACTTCGGGGCGGGGACTGGGAAACCACGGACGCCCCTGAGCAGGGATGTGTCATGGCGGGAACTGTACCTTAGGAGGAGTAATCTGTCAGCAGGGTTGCCTGAAGGAGAGCAAAAGCGAAGGGAGAAAGAACACTGTGGGGATGACTACACTGTTCCCGACTGGTGGTCATGGAGGTCTGAGGTGCAGTGGGGAGACCAGGACTGGAAAGGAGGGAAACTGGGAAAGGTGTGCAGAGGCAACAGAGTGGGGCTCGTGCCTGATGGGATGTGGACACTGAAGTCACATCGAGACAGAGAGACTGCTGCAGAAGAAATCCAGCCACCCGCCCAGCCTGGACTCTCATGGCAGCTTATCCTCAGGGGTGGGAGGGTGTTGTCTGAAGTGCCCTGAGGTCAAGAAGTGCACCAGCTTAGGGAAGCTGACCTACTGTGCGTTACACCCCCAATGTCTGCTCTTCCTGTCTTAAAAATAGGATTCCTAATGCTTAGCTAGACCCATGCCTCCCACCTCCAGTCTGAATAAAGATACTTCCCACCTTTCTTGCATCTGGGTGTGGTTACATGACTACATGTGGCCAGGTAATTTGCAATCAGGAGTGTCAGGCCTTTGGAAAATAGAGTTTTCCTGCTGGCTAGAAGGCAATCTGATTTAGGAGGATTCAGGTCTTGTAGTTACAATCCGATTTGAGTCCTGCCCTTTCTGAACTTACATACTGGACATCCTAACTGGCCAGGAACCCATTTGCAGAAAATCTTTTGGTTACTTCTCCAGGTGTCCACTGTTTGCATCCTCAATGCTTTTACATTTAGGGTGCTCCCACTCACCTTATTTCTCTGTGGTAGGGGAGACCTTGTCCGACATACTAACTGCAGGGGACAAGTACAAATGAAGAGACCAGAGCGAGGCTGACGTCAAAGTTGAGCTGCTGGGGAGGATGGAGGAACCAATCCCCACCTCCTGTCCCTGAGGAGGACACCTAGGGGGGAAACTGGTTTTGGTGGGGACATGGTAAGATCAGTTCCATGTCTGCTAAAGTTGAGCTTCAAGTCAGTAATTGACCATATTTAACTTGATCTGAGCACTTACTTTGTGCCTGGCAGCATTCTAGGAATTTAAACGCATCACCTCACAACTGTTGTTTGAGGTAGCGGCTACTGTTACCCCCACTTGTAGATGGGAGACTGGGAGCTACGCAAGCGACACCATTTGCTCATTGACACTCAGCAAACACACGGAAGAGCTGTTACTCAAATCCAGGTGTTTCTGATGCCAAGACTCTTAACCATTACATTAGTTGTTCTGATGGAGTTAAAAAAAATTCCTCCCGCTCACCTCCCTCTTATCAGAATGTCTCTCTTCTCTCGTACGTTGATGCCATACTTAGTGGATTATCTGAGAAAACGCCTGTTGACAGGCTGCTTTCTTTCTCCCAGGTGACAATATTTGAAGTTTGATAGGGGCTTTGCAGTGGGGTGCTGATGAATTCACAGCAGGGGGTGGGGATGGAGAGAGCTCTAATTTGTAATTTGCCAGTTTCCACGGTGTAAATGCTCCCAACATGACTGATTTCCAGCTGCCATTGCACTTGTAAAATTTCTGAATATTTAATAATCAACTTGGGTACAGCCAGCTCCAGCACACCCTGGGCCCAGAGGATGGTACTGTAGCCAAAAGAGTGCCCATCCTAGCTGGGAATTCTAGCACCCAGTCCGGACCGAGAGGCTGCAGGCACTAGAGAGCTTCCAGTGCTCTTCCAGGTGTACCTTTGAGGGGATCCCCAGTTTCTTCTCCCTAGACGTCTGGCCTAGGGCACTCTGGGAGTCTGTCCCGTGGCCTGTCTGCTCAGCAGCCCCAGGCTCACCAGTGACTGTCCCTCCTGAGGCTTCTACTCACCTCCTGACAATAGCCCTGAGGCCAGCAGGTGGCAGCACTCACGTGTTCAACGTGGTGCCCAAGCAAAATGAGGAGCCTTTGTTCCGAGCCAGAGGCGGTGTCACCAAGAGAAAGGCCCAGAGGGACAAGCTAATTGTCCTGTCCTTAGCTGACCTTCGCCTACAGAGCCAGTGGACAGGCTCCTGCAGCTTGTTATAATGAGAGTAACCTTAGCACCCAAGAGGGACGGCACAGTCTCAGCACCACCGCCTGCCCGTCCTGAGGGCTTAGGCTTGGCCTGGGGTGACATCACCGAAACAGGTACTCAGGGGTCCTTTCAAGAAAGGAGTTAAGTTCTAAGGGGGAACTCTTTATTCCTACCTGCCACCACCCACAAGCCACACTGTGCTGCAACTCAGCTCCTTGACCATTGACTCTACTAGATGGTCAGCTCCTACTTGGGTGACCGCCTGTCCCAGTATGCTGAGGACTGTCTTGGTTTTAGTACTGAAGGTCCCATGTCCTGGGAATCCCCTGTCCCTGTCCTCGGAAAATAGGACAGTTGGCCATCTTAACTCAGTCCCAGTCCTTTCAGAGTGGCTGCCTGGCACACAGTAGGCACTTTTTATAGTGGTCCTAAGGAGAGGGGCAAAGTGGAAGTCAAGTGGGATTACCAGGGCTGAAATCCGGCAGACAGGGTTTGATTTCATGTCATCTTTAAAACCTGCTCTCTTTGTTTTTCATAAGAGGTAAGGGCCGGAATGTGTGAAGGAGAAACCCCGGAACAGTCCCTTTCTTCTCCTCTCCATTTCCGTCTTTGACCTCCCTCCTGGTTCCTTCCTTCACATGCCCCACCTGCTGCAGCGCATCTTGCGCGTGCGTGGGGGCCCTCCCAGAGTCTAGCAGCAGAGAACTCCGCGTTCCCACTGCGGGTGGGGCTGCTGATGGGGCAGGTGGCCAGGGTGGTGCAATAGGCAGGCCAGAGGACGGGCGAGCCAGATCAGAGGCTCTTCGGCCACCTGTGATGGAGGAGCAGGATGAAAGCTGCCAAAGGAGCCCAAGGTTCCCCCGAGCCCTCTGCTAGTCCCCTACACTCCGAGCAGGGACACGTGCATTCTTCTGTCCTCTTATAGCTCAGGCCCCATTTTGATGTGGCCTCTCTGCTATGTCACTGTTGAATCCTCTAGATGGCTCACTTCTGCCCCAAACGCTTAGCTCAGGGGAGTCAGGCTCAGCAAACACTAACGTGCACTATGGCTCCAAGCAGGGCAGGAAGCTCTGCTTAAACCAATGTACGAAATTTGCAAGTTCTTCTTCCCTGCACTGGACATTGGGATAAAGGGCAAACCTCTCACCATACCCCTGAGTTCTGCACGGATTGGTCCTTGTCTACTCTCCAACCTCATCTCGTGCTGCTTTTCCCAGCGCTCACTGTGGTGGCCACCCTGGCCTTCCGCCAGTCCCTAGAAATGCCACGCTCTTTCCTGGCTCAGGCCATCCCCTCTGTCTGGGCAGGACTAGCAGGTGGGGTCTGGCTTAGATGGGGTGGTCCAAGAAGCCACTGGGAGAGGTTGAAATGAAGCGTTGACTTGAAGGATGATAAGGACTCACAGTATCAAACTGGGGAGCAGGTATGGATGTAAGAACACTTTCAATGTGGCAGGTATCAGCTCTTCTCCTGTCACCCATTAGGAAAGAGTTATTGGTACTCAGAAATACAGACTCCTGGAGCTGGCTGCATGGCCAGGTGGTTAAGTTTGCATGCTCCACTTCAGCGGCCTGAGTTCTCCAGTTCGGATCCTGGGCGCAGACCTACACACTGCTCATCAAGCCATGCTGTGGCGGCATCCCACATGGAAGAACTAGAACTACTTACAACTAGGATATACAGCTGTGTACTGGGGCTCTGGGGAGAAAAAAAACAAACAGGGAGATTGGCAACAGATGTTAGCTCAGGGCCAATCTTCCTCACGAAAAAAAAGCATTAAAAAAACAAAACAAAACAAAAAAACCTTATCAAATTGTACATTTAAAAAAATACAGATTTCTAATGGGCTTTTTGTTTCAAATTTTCTGAATAACCCACCACTCCTCATGTCAAAAATCTGTTATGCTTAGAGGGTTCATATTTATATTCCACTAGTGACAAATTAATGCATGCGTAGCCCTATTCTAGATAAAAATCGACCATGCAGGTGAAATCCTGCTGACTCCTATCTCCCAGCCGACATTAGGATTTGCTGGAGCCTGAGTTAACCCCAGGGTCTCGATAGAGACTCTCAGGATTTGGAGAGTTTTAAGAATAGGTACAATCTTTCACCTTAAAGTACAAAGGCCAAGAGTTTGGGCTATTTTCAGCCACCAGATAATGGTAAATGAATATGGAGTTTATTGAAGAAATGCTGAGTTGGTGACATGGAGTGTGCCTGGTAAACCAAATCCTAGATACACTGCACAACCACTCTGGTTATGAAGACATAGGCATCTCCAAATCTCCAAAGCTTTGAGCAGAAGGTGAAGGCATTTACTGGTGTCTAAGAAGAGCCTCGACTTCATCTCCAGGACTGGGGGAATCTTAACTCTTCTGCAGAGACCAGAGTGGCTTACTCAATGTAAGCTACATTAAGGACACCTGGAAGGGACGCATGCACAGAGATGCTGGTGCCAGCTCCTCGCTGACTCTTTGTTGAGCCAGGATATGATTCCCATGGAAATTGATGTGCCTTGCCCATCTATGAAGCAGTCGCCTTTGGGATCCTGGGGGTGGGTTGATCCATTAAACATTCAAGTTTGAACAGCCTTTGTTCCTTTCAAAGAGCCTTGTGTCTACAACTGCTTCCTTTCCAGGTTAGCTCCAGCCACATTCCCCTTATCCTTCTCAGAGGACGAAGCCAAGCTCTTGGGAGCAGTCCCAGGACCTGGGGCCTCAAGGCAGTTTCAGGGATGTTGGGTCCTGTCTGCTCTTTCCCTCCATCTATTGTCTAGAAATGCAAATTCTTCAGGTTGCCCTTGGCAAGGAGTCAGAGGCTGGGAAGTGAAGGTATGGCTGTGCGGAGGGGAACAGGGAGGGAAAGGCTCCAGGCCTGCTCTGTTCTGCTGTTTTTGTAGGCAGCTTTACTCCTGCCCCTTCATGTCCGTACCTGAAGAGTCCCGGGACTGCCCCACCTATAGCACCAACTCCCCTGCATGGCCTATTCACCTCTGCTGCCACCTGCCTTAAAGTAAGCAGCCCCACCCTACCCAGAACACTTGGAGTCCTGTCCCGGAATTTGGAAGACAGTGGGTGTGAAGGGAGGAGGGGCAAGGCCGGTCAGAGCAGGAAGTGAGGAAGAAAAAGAAAGGGACTGGTTTTATTGTTTCTCCCTTACTGACCCTGGCTCCCGCCTGTCATCAAAGAGCTGAGAGATAACAGGGTTTTGCAATGAAATGAAATGACCTCTTGCTTGTCACATTTGGGATCCTTTGTAATCTTTCTTGACTTGGCCCCTCTGCTTCAGTAACACCACCGCCTGCAGTAACATTTATTGAGTGCCACTGGGTGTCAGGTGCTGTGCTAGGAGCAGAGGCTGGGAGTTTATGCTCTGTTGGGGTGACAGACAAGGAAAGAGCTAAAGGCTACGGTGGATGGTGGAAATATAAAAGCTCCCTTCTGAGAACTGGAAACAACCTTATATTTTTAAACAGTGGTTCTCCTTCCTGCTTAGAGGAGCCACCGCTGCCTCTTCCCGTGATGCCACCCCGGCAGTCTCAGCACTTCGGGTGGGAAAGGAGCGGTGTGGAGGCTGTGCCATCTCTGTTGACTGATGGTGTACCCATTGTATCATCCTTCCTGTCCGCTTGGGTCCCCACATTTATGGACAGCAGGCCCGACAGCTTGCCCTGCAGGACCTCTTTCTCTGAGGAAACAGAGTCTGTGGCCCAGGCAAAGGCCCCTGGGTGGGTGAGTGGGGGCCTGGGATGCGCTGGTGAGCCCCTCGGACCACTGCTCCTATAGCAGCTGCGTCCGAATCAAGTCCACTTACCAGCGGTCTCAATGCAGACAAACAATCGAATAGATGATTAGTTAATCTTGGGTGTAAAAATATAATCAGAAATTTACATCTGTATTATGGAATACTATTCAATAATAAAAAGGAACAAATTATCCACATATGAAACAACATGAATGGATTGCAAGGCAATTATACTGAGTGAGAAAAGCCAATCTCAAAAGGTTACATACTGTATGATTTCATTTATGTAGCATTCTTGAAATGAAAAAATTATGGAGATGAAGAACAGACCAGTGGTGCCAGGAGTTCGGGGTTGGTGGGGAGGGGGAGGGTGTGGCTGTAGAGGGGAGCACGAAGGAGCCCTGTGATGATGAAACTGTCACGGACCTTCCAGTGCTACACAGGAGATGAAATTACATAGGACCGCACACACACACACGTGAGTGACTATAAAACTGGCGAGGTCTGAATTAGCTCTGGATTGCGCCAGTGTCGTTGTCCTGGTTTTGATAGGGCACTATGGCTATGCAAGGTGTTACCATTGGGAAGGCTGGGGGAAGGGCGCATGGGACATCCTTGTACATCTTTTTGTTGGGAGGAGTAAATTACACACAACAAAATTTATAATTTAAACTATTTTTTATACACTTTGGTGGCATTACGTACACTCACACTGTTGTCAACAATGGCCACCATCCACCTCCAGAACGTTTTCGTCTTTCGATACTGAAGCTCTATGTCCAATAAACAATTTCCCACGCCCGCAAGGCCATAGCCCCTGGCGACCAAAGTTCTACTTTGTGTATCAAGGAGTTTGCCTATTCTAGATCCCTCACGTGAGTGGAGTCATACAACATTTCTTCTTTTGTGTCTGGCTTATTTCACTTAGCATAATGTGCTCATCTGTGTTGTAGCATGTATCAGAATTTCCCTCTTTTTTAAGGCCAAATAGTATTCCATTGTATGTGTATGCCACATTTTCTTTATCCATTCGTCCATCGATGGACATTTGGGTTGTTTCCACCTTTTGGCTATTCTGAACCTTGTGTACTTTTTTCTTGCAACTTTCTTTGAATTTATAATTATCTCAAAATAAAATGTTAAAAATACAATCAGAAATAAAATTTGTGAATAAGCTAGTTCTTTCCTCTGCTGAACATGTGAACCAGCATTTGTGGTCGAGCTCTCACCATTTTCCAGTCACAGAGCCGGTTAACCTTTAGAGGGCATACGGAACCTGATTTTCTCCCTCTGCTTTTAGGGAAGCAACAGCAATGTGTGACGGTCCGCAGGACAGTACACGGGGTTCTGTAAACTTTAGTCGCCCCAGCCCACATTATTTACAGGTATAGATCAGGAAACAGAAGAGAAAACTCAGAGCCCTGTTGAAACTGACAGGTGATTTCAACAAAGGCAATGGTGTCTACATACGGCCAGCCCTTGATATACAGAATATAAAACCATTATTACATAACCTGATAAAAGTAATCGGCAGGTCAGGGCTGGCCTGGTGGTGTAGTGGTTGAGTTTGCGTGCTCTGCTTCTGCAGCCCGGGGTTTGCAGGTTCGGATCCCAGGCACAGACCTAGCACCCCTCGTCAAGACACGCTGTGGCGGCATCCCACACAAAATAAAGGAAAATTGGCCCAGATGTTAGTTCAGCAATAGCGACAATCAAAACGAGGAGGTTTGGTAACAGATGTTAGCTCAGGGCCAATCTTCCTCACACACACACACACACACACACGCAAATCAGCAGGAGAGGTGAAAGCTTAGCTCTGGAGGACTCGTATTCATTTCCCATTGGTGATTTGGCCACCGTCCCTTGATCCCACCATCCCTCAGTCCATCTGTGTGCTGGTCTTAAGGACCCAGAGCACGTTCATGAAGAGTGGACACCACTTCTTGCAGGGGCATGTGGACGGCCTGGAGCTGGGCGAGGGGACCCAGCAAGTAAGCATGGCCTTCTGGAGAGGTGCATCGGGGTGGGCCTTGAGGGTGGGAGGAGAGGGTCTTGCTCTTGTAGGATAAGGTGGAGGCTCAGCAGAGAGGACACACGGGAGACACACTTGTCACCTTCCCAAACCTGTTTCTGGAAGGCCTCATGTTGTGGAGGGCTGCTGACAAAGGTGACACAGTCCCTGCTGCTGAAACGCTGTCAGCCGAACACAGGGTTGTTCTGGTTTTGTTTTTTCATGACAGTCTAGGGGCTTAGTGAACTTTCTGACACTGGATGTAAAATTTCTCTTTGTGCATATTTTTCTGGGGAGAAAGCCCATATTTCCTCTAATCTTCAAGACTCCATGACCCTCCCATAACATAAGTAGAACCTTATGCGAATAACTCCTCCTGAGAGACCCCTCCTTAGGAGCCGACATAACCTGACTTCCCACTGATGTGGCCCAGGACAAGAGGAGACCCCTAAATGTGCTTGGGCCCATGCTTCCCTTGTCTTCTTTCTCTTCCCCTTTCCTCCTCTGGCTCTGAGTCTTCTCTTCCCTCCCCACCTCTTCTCTTACCCTCTCCTTTGCTCCCGCATCACTTTCCTGCTTGCCTCTCCTGCGATATTGGTTTGACATATTAATCATTACAACAACAGCTAAAAATTCCACTGCGCTTCATTAATCCAGAGGAAAATACCATGTCAGCTGGTGAGTGCTCTAGGGTATACTCACATGTTCTTCCTGGGGTCCAGGATAGTGGAAATTTCTCAGTTTCCATTTGTAACAAAGCAGGAGGCCATTATGGAAAGACAGGGTGAGCCTGGGGCGAGGTGGGGACAGGAATGTGGGGGACTGGTTCCAATCTGTGAGGGCATTAGTCACCCATCACGGACCCTGACAGACCTTGGGCTGTTCAGGGACCCAGTTTTAGAGGCTGAGTTGTAAAATCCTATTAGGGTTGCCAAGACCAGAACAGTGTGACTTTAATAAAGTTAAAGTTTGGCATTTTTTGCAGCTTTTATTATGATAAGGTCTGTAGTCACATGAGAGGAAAAGAAAGAACTAGGGAGGGTCTGTCCAAACTTAGTTGGTCAGATCTCGAGGAGTGGTCAGGTATGGCCTCTTGCCAGGCTCCAGAGGGTGTCCCTTGTGCTGTGGGTCCAGCTCTCCAGCTACAAGTTCTGCCCTGTGTGACAGAAAGCCAGTTCACGCAACTCTGGACTGTGGGACTGGGAGGGGAAATGAATCCAGGCATGCAGTACATTACATCCCCATGACTTATTTATTTTATAACTGGGAGTTTATACCTTTTGACCACCTTTACAGTTTCACCTACTAACCCCCCCCCCACCATATCTTTGAGTTGCTTTTTTTTTTTTTGATTCCACATATAAGTGAGAACATACAGTATTCATCTTTCTCTGACTTATTTCACTTAGCATAATGCCCTCAGGTCCATCCATGTTGTCGCAAATGGCATGATTTCCTTTTTTACGGCTGAATAATATTCCACTGTGAATATGTATATACATTGAATATAATTTCTAAATAGCTTGCTAGTTTCTTGAAGGTGGAATCTGCGTCAGTCCATGTATCCATAGCATCTGTCATCATATGTCCATTTGTGTAAATTTCAAATCCATCAGATGGTCTTGTCTATGTCCTTTGTGTCATAACATTGAATAATTTACAAGTCCTTTCTTCAAATTGGACAGTCAATTCAACAACATTGATTACATACCTATCCTGTGTCAGAGCTGGCACTAGGCCCTGCAGAAATTCAGAGATGAGAAGTCCCTGCCAGTGAGGAGCAAAGTCTAGGAGCCAAAGAGAAGTGGTCAAGTGTTAAGGGCGTATGAAGTCCTTGTTTGCATGCCAGCTGTGAACCACCATGTGGGGACACAAAGATAAAGGCACAGCACGTTCCCTTGAGAAGTTTCTGGTCCAGCTGGGGAACTAAGCCATTTGTGGCTGGATGAGCTCCAAAAACACACCTGAGTATTTAGTAGGGGTACAGAGCCCGACTTTGACCACGGCCCCCAGCAACACCACGTACAGAACCCCAGGGGGCCACAGGTTTGTGAAAGCTGGAGAGAGGACGACAGTATACACCAACTGGAAGGGAAGGGAGACGCCACTGGGAAGGAAGGCTGAGCACCTTCCTAACACTGGGGTCTGATGCACGGCCTCCAAATGCTGCTTTATTTTTGGTGCAGAGCTGGAGTTTTTCTCATGGGCCCGGGATGGTTGAGAACCATCAGGGCTGCTGTGCAGTGGAGCTGACTCTCCCTTGGATGAGGGCTGCCCAGGCCTGGGCTGGACCTCCTGGGCCTACTTTAGACCAGAGTGAACCCTGCTTCTGGTGTATTTTTGCCGCAGGACCAGGCTGGAACTCCGTTTACTGTGTAGCAGGCAGGAGGGCTGATGCGGGACGGTTCCCAGGGTGGGCAGTGCTCAGCTTGGGGAAGAACTGCCCCCACAGCATGTAAGCTTGTAATATGGTGGCCAGGGACCAGGCGGCTGGGACTGGACATCTGGGAGCTGCCTTCCCACTGTGCTCCGAATGGCTTTCCTGCCTGGGAAACTCAAGCTGTTGGAGGGTAGTCTAAGCCGCCAGCGGGGGCTTGGCTTTCCTGGGGGATTAGGAGGGCTTTGGACTTTCTACTGTGTTTGCCCAGGAGCTTGGACAAAAGAGGAAATTAGGAGGGTCCAAGGAGATGGCACCCTCGCATGGAGGAGAATCAGGTGATACCACTAACAAATGCGTCCCCCCAGTCCTCAGCTCTCCCTGGAAATGCCATTTCTTGCCCCATGTGCCCCTCAGCTGGCCCCAGAAGCAATTCTCCTTTGCCCTGGCCACTCCTTGCTCATGAATGGGGAGCGTGACTCACATCTGCGGGAAGGCCACGCAGTTAGGTGAGCCTAACTCAAATGCCAGGCAGACGCAAATAGCACGCTCGCCTATGAATAGCTTCCCCAGCTGTTCTGCAGAAGGCTGTGTGGTGCTCTTATCCAAAGTACATCGCACTGTTCTCATTTATGAGCTGCATCGGGCGCCAGTGGCTGCCTACCTTTGGCCCCACAGGGCTAGATTTGTGTTCTTTGTTCCCTAAAGTCTCACCAAAGTGAAATATTAACTGGTGGTGGGACAAAACAGCCTGGGAGCCTCCGAAGGCAGGGCTGGTGAAGAAGGATACCTGGAGGGGGTGTTGTTCACAGACCTGGAATTTTCCATTCCTCTGAAACTCACATGACCAGGGCAGCGCAATCCTCAAGCCACACAACGAAGATGACTGCCAGGGTGGCATGTGCTGCGTAACTGGACGGTGGGTGACCACAGCTGTTTATAGCACCACGGTCGTTGGTGCTGTAATCTCAGCCATGCAGTGGGGGTGGAAATTATTAGGCCTGAGAGCCAGGAGCCCCGGGGCCTGGCCATGGCTCTGCCTCCAGAACAGCCTGGGGAACCTTGGGGAAGCCACTAGATGTCTCAAGGCTTCTGTTCTCTCAGCTGTAAAAGGAGGGCCTGAACAAGAGCACAAAGGTCCTTCCCAGCTGGGACATTTTCTGTTCTGGATGCTGAGATCAGTGAACCCCATTTATGGCTAGATGTCAGACCTGTATGTCTCTATCGCCTGTGAGAAGTTATTGGGGCCTGCCCCCTGTCACCTTGCTTCTTTCTTCTTTCTCTTCCTCCATCTGCCTCACTGCTTCTTGGTCACATGTCCTTTATCTCACTTCCTTCTTCTTCATCGTAGGGCTGAAGACGTCTCCTTCGAAGCTGGGATACGAGTTAATCACAAGTCTTTTGAGTCAAGCAGACTCTCGTTTGCCACTTTCTACCCCTGCTCCTTCCTAGCTACGTGAACTCGGCCAAATTATTTGGTTTCTCTGAGTATCAATTTCCTCACATTAGGGTTTTTGTAAGAATCGCACACATTGCCTCATACATGAAGGCTCCATAAATACGTCTTTATATGATTCTATCTTAAAAGTTAGCACACAGGCACATAGAACTAATCCCTTTCCCAAAGAACTTCTCCTTTAGACTCTCTTTCTGCTAATGGAGACACTGCCCTCCTAATTACTGGGGCTTTGGGCTTGATGTCACCTTGACTTTTCTTCTCACTTGTTCTCCACAATAAGTGTTTCCAGAAGCCTTCCTAGGGTCTGACAGTTGTGGGTACAAGGCCTGCAGGTCCAGGGCCAGCAAAGCCTCAGCCTTCTGCTGAGATGGGGGCACTATCTTTGGGAATCGCTGGAAGTTTTACTCATCCAGGTGCTTTTGAGAGGGGGATTAGTCCAAATCATGGTTGATTGGTCAGGATTCCCTGAAAGTGGCTGTGGATCTCATTGGCTCAAGGCAAATGGTCCAAACTACTCTTTCTTGGATTTACTGTTGACCTCCTTACTGTGCAGAATCTGCCCGGGTGCAGATTCACGTCCCCTGGGCCCGTAGGTTGTTATGGGGATCTTTCAGAGTGACATTGTCTTGAAAAGTGTGGCAGTGGGGGGTACTTCCAAATAGCCCATCTCATGCTTTGGTAAAATTTTTAAAAATTGCTTCTGGAGGATGCATCTCTGTGGGCACATAGCTTGGGTGAACCCAGGCTGGGTTTTAGAATCCACTTGGCCAGCTGGATTTTAGTATTCACTTTTTGTACAGGACCCAAAGTGCCCAACCTTAAATGGAGACCCTGGCACTCACCCATTAGATTCCAAGTTCCATGATGGCATGGTCCATGTCTCTCATCAGTGAAGCCTCTCTGCCTACCAAAAGACCTGGCACAATGTAGATGGTCACTAAATGTTGTTGAGTGTTGAAGAAATGAATGAGAGGTGACTTCTAGCTAGGGATGCCTGGCAAAATGGGTGCCTGAGAGCTCTGATGCCGATAGAGCAGGATAGTTAAGAACATGCGTTTTGGCGTCAGACAAAACTGAGCTTGGATTTTGCCCCACCTCTTAATAGATGGATGATCTTAACTTCCCTGAGCCTCACTTTCTTCATCTTTAAAATAGGGATATAATATCACCTGCCCCGTTAGTGTCGTGGTGAGGATTCTCTGAGATGATATGTAAAGCCTCTATGTCAGTGCTTGACAAAAGGTTATGCTGTAATTGATGCCCCCTGGAAAGCACTGAGGATGGGTTTTCCCTGGCCTTCCTAATCTGAACTGCTTTGGGGTTGCCATACCATGGAGCCATCCTCAGTAGGGATCTCAGATATGGATTGAGGTGGCTTGTGATCACAAGGATATGTTTGCTCCTGGCACCTACACACACACATTTACTGGGGTCAACACCCATTAGGCACTCAAGCTTTCAGTGATTCAATTTCCCAGAAAAGGCACAACTCCTGTTGGGTAGATTACAAATATCTCCTATAATTTGCGGCCTCCTGTTACTATACTCCCAGTTGCTCTTTTGCTTGCTCTTGGAGATCTGCCATCATCGTTAGCTGGTCTCATGCTATCAGCAAAGGCAGGGAAAACAATGGCCTCTCTACAGGACTTGGCCTTTCCACAAGGCCAGGGACCACAAAGCCTACATGGGAGTGGAAAACTAATGTCTCCAGCTTCTGAGGATGCTCGGCTGAGAAATATAATACCCGCATGTACTCACTGGTGTTGTGTCTGTGTTTTCAAAGCACACAGCAGTACGTCTGAGACCGTGTCGGTATGTTTTATCCTTCAGCAGTGTTGCAAGTGGGAATTTGTAAAAGGCTCTGCAGAGGAGCTGGAGAAAAGTTGCTGAGTAAATTCACACCAGAGGGAAGAAAGTGGGAGAGGATTTTTCTATCAGCAGTTACATATATCTATGGGGACCTAAAGAATTTTTTAAGCTTAAAAGTTTGCTATTTAAATATATTAATATTGGCCCATGCTAGTTGATCTAGAGATCAGGAGACTATAGAGGGGTGGATGGGGGGGGGTCGGTCAGAGACAGTAGAGAGGAGAGTTCATGGAATAATGGAATGAACACAGGACTGAGGGTCAAAAACTTAGGTTTATATCTCTAGTTGTCCCTGATTGGTCATATGATTGATTAATGTGACTTCACCTGCCAATGCCTCTGCTTCTGTCATGTGACAGTGGCACAAAGATGTATGAAAATCATCAAACATTGTGGATTTGAGTGTGTGCCCAGTGCATGATGGGTGGGAAGCCATGGGAGAAGGGACAATGTGACACCTGTAATCAGCCAGAGCAGGCAGCTCGTATTCTTATTCTACAGCCTCTTTGTGAGGTCCAGGGGACACTTTTGAGGGAGCGAGACAGAAAATAAATTTGTAGGGGATTTGGAGCCTTTTTCTGTGGAGGAGCTATCTTGATGATTCAGCCAGTGAGCCTGGCCTTTCCTGCCCAGATGACAGGATGTCATGGCCAGCATTAAAAACACTTCTGTTATAAAGTCAGTGAGTTGTGAGTGGAAGGGGGAGAGAAGGGAGCCCGAGCAGACTACAGAGAACATGCAGGCCAAGTGTGGATGTTGGGGTGACAGAGTGAGCTTAGTGGAATCGGTTGTGAAGGCAAGGCCCAGAATCCCAAACGGCTGGAGGGGCAGGCGAGGCAACACTGGAAAGGAGGGAGAACAGAGAGCAGAGTGAGCCTTGAGGACCGCACTGAGTGCAGGGGAGAGCTGATGCCCAGCTCCTGCAGAGGGAGTCTGAGGATGCCTGCAACAGCTGCACTGGAAGACAGACCCCACAGGGCCTCTGGCAATGGGAGTAGGTACACAATTTAAGAGGGAAACAACAAAAAAAAAACCCTCAATAATCAAAATAAATGATATCCTAATGCAATATCTTTCAACAGACCTTATTTTAAAAAAACTTTTTGTGAGAAAGATTGGCCCTGAGTTAACAGCTGTTGCCAATCTTCCTCTTTTTGCTTGAGGAAGATTGTCACTGAACTAAGATCTGTGCCAACATTTCTCTATTTTATGTGGGATGCTGCCATAGCCTGGCTTGACGAGCAGTGCTAGGTCTACGCCTGGGACCTAGGGGTGTTCGAACTCAATCAATATGCCACCAGGCCGGCCATTAGATTTTATTTTTTAGGAAAGTTTTATGTTTGCAGCAAAATTGAGTAGAAGGTACAGAGATTTCCCATACACTCCCTGCCCCCATTTATGCAAGACTCCCTCCCACCATTATCAACATCTCCCACCAAAGTGGTGTGTTTGTTACAACAGATGAACCTACACTGACACATCATTATCACTCAGAGTCCATGGTTTATCCTAGGGTTTGCTCTTGGTGTTGTACATTCTATGAGTTTGGACAAATGTATAATGACACACATCCACCATTATAGTATCATATAGAATGGTTTCATTGCCTAAAAATCCTCAGTAATCTGCCCATTCATCTCTCCCCCTGCCCGACCCTGGCAACCACTGGCCTTTGATTGTCTGCATAATTTTGTCTTTTCCAGAACGTCAGAGAGCTGGAATCATACAGTGCGCAGCCTTTTCAGATTGGCTTCTTTCACTTAGTGATATGCATTCAAGCTTCCTTCATGTCTTTTCATGGCTTGAGAGCTCATTTCTTTCTAGTGTGAAATAATATCTCATTATCTGGACGGTTTATTTACCCATCACCTACTGAAGGACCCCTAAGTTGCTTCCAGGTTTTGCCAATTATGAAAAAAGCTGCTATAAACCTCTGTGTGCATGGTTTCATGTGACATAAATTTTCAAGCCCTTTGAGTTAAAAACCAAGGAGACAAATTGCTGCATTAATGCAATATTTTTTAAAATCAAAATTACTGAAGAAATATGAAGAACAAACTATCAAAGATTTAAATAAAGACAGAATCTGACCCTGCACGTGTATGCCTTGGCTCCCTCACCTCCCTCTGCCCCTGGCCCTGTTGGGTTTACCCCTGTATCTGAGAAGTTTTTTGATGGAAGCTTTCCTATTCCATTCACCTTTCTGACAGGCTACCCATAAAATAATTTAGTCTTCCTTGGAGTGGGCTAGTTCCATTAGTGAGTCCAAGTGATTCTCTGATGCTCTTCTCACTTGGGGAGATTAAGCACACACAACACGTACACACATTTCATGTCTGCTGAGGCCGGTCTAAACGCTCAGGAATATGTGTGCTGGGTAAAGCAGGGGCGCTGTAAATTTCTGGGGAGGGAGAGTTGTACTATTTTACACACTGAAATATTGGTTTGTGCCTAAATATTTGCAAATGGTTTCCTTTGTACATGTTCAGCTTCCCACCTCCTCATCAACCAGATATTGAAGGTTAGAGGCATTCATTCGTCTGGGCATTCAACAAGCCTTTATCAAACCCCTACTATGTGACAGACCTTTGCTTGGCGCCCAGAATACACGTGTAGATTACGCAGGCCCTGGGCTAGAAGTGCTCACAGCCTGATGGGGGAGACATGTGAGGGACGATGAGGGTGAGGAGGACGACTTAGAGGATTTGCACGGGATGCTGCAGGGCACAGAAGTGGAATATCTAACACGTTCCCAACAAAGTGAGAGTTGGGGACCTTTGGGCACTAGAATTTAGCTACTGGAGGAGGGGAGGGAAATGTTTCAGGCAGAGGGAGCTCTAAGTGTAAATCGATGACTCCCGACTGCCCTCAGTGTGCCAAGGAGGGTGAGGGATGTGACCTTAGCATGCTCCCTGCAGGCCACTCCGAATGAATCCACAATCCGTGAAAGAACAATGGGCCTACTAGGCAAGTGCAGCTTCCTGGTAGGGCCCCTCAGGCCTGGCTGGCTGTATGGCCACCGTGAACACATGATAACACCCTGCCTTTCCACCCTTACCGCATTTATCACACTGCTTGCAATCTCCAGGGTCCTGTGTATATCCCCTACTAGGCTGTTAGCTTCGTGATGCAGGGTTGAGTCTCTCTTGTCCACAGTTGTAGCCCCAGTGCCCAGCCCAGGATGGGGTTCACAGTAAGTGCTCAATAAAATATTTATTCTACGAATGAATGAATGCATCAAAGCATGAATGAACGAATAAATAAATGGCATTAAGAGCAACAAGGCAAGGACTCGTAAGTCACTTAGCACCTGGATTCTCTTAATTCCTTTCATAGTCTTTTCATTCCACACATTATCTAATGCATGGACTTTGGATATAACATGTGTCCAATAAATACTTTTAATTGTGATCCATTGACTAATAGTAGCCTGGGAAAACTAGACCTATGACCTAGGCCTTATCCAAGAGCCGCTAACCCTCTCTTCTTCCCTCTCCTGCCAATGGGCTCCATATGGCAAATCATTACTTGTGGGCTGAACCCTTGAGGTTAACAGGTGTATTCTTTACAACATGATAAATTGCCACTGCCTTTTATGTTTAGCTTTCAAAAAAAACTTGGGGGAATTAAAAACTATTAATCAATTGTGGACAACACCAATGCAATGATAAAAAGGTAAGTTAAAAACACCCTTTGTAAATATTTCCTATCCTTTTCAAATAGCTATGTTGAGTACAGATACCTTAAGGAAGCAAAAGTATTATTTATTAATCTGCAATGTTCAAAGACTATGGATTTGATAATACAGCAGTCTGGAAAAGTGTGGCCTGAAGGTGGAGTTGGGGAAAGACTCCATCATTTTAAGTCCCGGGTCTTCTGTTTACGCTTTATAAATCTCTGGACAAGTTATGTATTCTCTCTGGGCATTTCCTCATCTGTAAAATGGAAACAATAATGCCTGGCTTACTTACCACACCAGAGCTATTGTGAAGATCAAATGAAATCATGGGCGTGGAGGTATTTTGCAAACTGCGGTGTGCCGTACAAATATAAAGAATTATTGTTATTAACTGGAGTCATAGTCTTACAAAAAAAGAGATATGAATAGTAATCGTACAGGATGCAAAACTGCTAGATTTCTTGGTACCTGGGGGTGGCAGCGAAATCTGCCTTCCACGACCCCCCTGCCCCTCAACCCAGAACCTGCAGAGAAGGAAAATGGGAGAGCCTTCTAGACGTTAAACTGACAGAATCTGTCTCCAATGGATATGCTTAGCCATCTGCAGTCATAAACCAAGACGATGTGAGTATTTGACTGAAGGGTTTGAGAACACTTGCAACACTGGTCAAGGCGATCCTGAGGTAACCTCGGGAAGACAGGCCTGCATGTGACTGCAAATTAGAGAGGAGAGACTCAGTGGCCTATATTTTTCTTTACCATGCCAACTTCAATGTGACACTGTGCTTCCAAGTGGGGTCTACAGGAAATCCACATCAAAATTGCCTGGGGGTTGTGTATGTGTGGGTGGGAGTTGTTAAAATGCATGTTCTGGGGCCCCATATCCCAGAACCATGAATCAGAATCACTGGAGATGAGGTCAGGGATCTGTACTTTTCATACATACCCTGCATTCCAGAACAACTACTTTTTAGAGTCTGTTTGATAACAGTCCACTTAGGAGCATCTCCTCATCTTAAGGCGAAAGCACCTTTGGAAAGATTTCAGAAGAGAAAATAAATGATTTAGGGAAAATAAGACTTGTGTATAAAGGAAAATTAAATACATATAGGACTGACTATATGGAAGTCCTGACTATGGTTTATAAATATTTGAAAGGAACACATTCAAATGGTGGACTCTAGATGTTTTATTCAGGTACCAGACGGCCTAAGTAGGAGTAATGGAATGACATAGCAAAGAGAACTTGGGCCAGACATCAAGGAAAACATCCTGACAGTGTAAAAAAAAAATGTTATAGAATCATTTCACATGGTTAAGTTAACCAAAATATTAGTCCATTCAGTGGAAAAAAACAGTTGGGTAGCATTTGAAAAAACAACCAAGTGAGTGGTTAAATTTTTTTCTCTCTCTTTTTAAACAGTTGTTTTGATGTCTGAAGCTTTGTTATCTTAAGTCACAGGAATAAAGATGATTCTTAATAAATGAAAATGTGGCTCAGGAAAAAGGTTTAGGACAGGAAGTGCCTACTGGTTGTGCTGAGATCTAGGATGACGGGAAGTAGAAAATTAGCATAAACCTGCCTTGAGCATCATTGTCTGGCCTTGGACCCCATCCTGGAAATGGTGTGAGCACCAAAGACACTGATGTTTGTTGAGAACTGACTACGTGCCACTCCCTGTCTCATTTAACCTGCACAGCCTCGTCAAGTAGGTGTTATTATTCCTATTTCATGAATGAGAAAATTCAGGCTTAAAGAGTATAAATTACTAGGAAATGGAAAGCCTGGAATTTAAACTCTCATCTATATGACTCCAAAGTCCATGCTCTTTCTCTTCAAGCAGGAATTGGGTACACAGCACTGTAGTCATCACCAGTATTTCCTTTCCCTATCTAAAGATTGCCAAGGTGAATGAACAAGTAATGACATGTACAGATGATCACACTCTCTCCAAGCAACCTTGCTATTGAGAAGCTCTGGGAGAAATTTCTGTATTTGTCTCATTTCAGATCCTGTCAACAAAAACTTGATGTGTTTGAATGCTAGTGAAGTGAAAATTAGTGGGTGGCTAGTGGAGGGGATGCTATTTGGGCAATCTTTCAAGCCAAGAGGAGGTCTCAGCACTGGGAGCAATAATGATGGAAAAATATCCCCTCTACCACTCCTCCTTCTTTTCCTCCTCCTCAGCTTCCTCTTCTTCTCCACCACCAACCTCATCCCCATCATCTCTACCACCACCACCACTCTTATTACTGTCACCACCATCTCCAACACCACCATCATTTGTTGATGAGAAAAATTTAATATTATGTATTTAATGTTCATGAACATTACTCACCACCACTCTCAACCCAAAGAACCCAAAGGACCCAAAGCAATGTTCTGTGCTAGATATTCTCTCTTTCTTACCAGCCACATTTTGGGAGCATGAAGTAGACCAATTCTCCAACATAAAAAACAAAACAGAGCCATAATTCCTTCCTCCAACCTTTGCAAAAGGCCAATTATGTACTCAACCTTTACCAAATTGTTAAGGCTTCAGAACCCTTTAAAATGAAACCAGATGTAAACCAGACATAAAGGGAGCTCAGCTTTCTTCATGCACGCTTGGGCAGCCCCTGAAGCTACAGAATCACTGGGTTAAAAGAAGGAGTGTCTGGTAAGCCCCAGACACTATGGTACCAATTTGTGTCTTTCTTCACATCTGGCCCTGAGGAGGACTAGGAGACGCCATCTAAGAGGGCGCCTCAGAATCTGCCCCATGCATAAACACATGATGAATATAGTTCTGCAGAGGGCTTTAGCACCACTGGGAAATCTCAGACTCGAGAATCTGCTGACATAAACAAGGGGAAGGGCTTGGTATCACTCAGATGGCTTGTTTTTGGAAGCTGAAAACTGACTTGGGCAACAACGGTTCTCCACAGCTCCCTAATTGTGTCCTTGCCAGAGAGGCCTAGGAAGCCCACTAGGGGCCCTTGGGGCTTATAACCAGCTCTGCTTAGGTAAGAGCTCTGCAAATAAGCCCCCTTGGGCCTGCAGATGTGTAAACAGCTCTTCACTGATATCAGACGCAAACTCGGCATTCAGACAACCAGCTTTCAGACGCATGAGCACAGAAGAACGGCTGGGCCTGCACTGGCGCCCGAGGAATGGGGCCCAGAGAAGGGATTCCAGGATGTTTTCTGATTTATTAGTGAGTCTAAGGATGAGGGATATGAAAGAAGGAGTCCAATGGGGAGACAGGCGTGGGCCAGCTCTGACAGACTTGGAAAGGGAATGGATCATCAATGTCAGGGCTGGAATTGCTCCAGTAAAGACAAGATTTGCTGACAAAGTAAAAGGAGAGTGAAAGGGAAAGAGATTGGAGAGAGAGAGAGAAAGAGGGGAAAGGGTAAGTTTCAGTAAAGAGGCGAGTGAGTCAGTCAAGTATTTTTCAAGGAACTTAATGTTGTAAGGGGCAAAAGGTAAAGGTTCTGTGTCAGCCTGGTCCAAAATTACAATACAAAATTAAGTGGAATTAAGGAACCATCCTAAAGTACTGCGGCATTTTGATCAATAAAAAACTAAAAGAAGTTGAAGAGAAAGTCAAACTGGGAAAGCATCTACTGAAAACACTTGGCCGTCATGGAAGCCATCTCTCCACATTTTGATGTTTTGGATGACTAGCCAAGTCAGTGGAGGGAGAAGTATTTTAAATATAATTGTTGGGAATTTCTCTCTTCTATAGACTGGATCAGCTTTATGTCTTGACTTCCCATTCTGGGTGTGGTTGGCAAGTCACCCTGATGCCTTCATCCCTGTAAGAAGTAACACCGAGTTGTGTTTTCCCCACTTCGTTGTGGCCCTCAAAGGGAGGAATGCTTCCTTCTTGAGTGGGACACCAACAAGGATCCCTTGTGTTGCTAAAAGAGATATTGGCTTCTAAGTGTTGCCCTCCAGAAGATCTCTTTTCCCAACTTGGCAGCCTTCCTGCCCGCCATTGTATTTTCCGTTCTCACTGGTCAAGCGCATAAGCAGAAAGGAGCAACAGACCTTCCTCGTTCCATTAAAAAACAGGGAGGGTTGTGTGTGAGGACAGAAGGGGACATGAGAGAAGCATGGAGAGAATCCATGGTTATCATTTAACTTCCTGCCAAGCCCCCAAAGAGATAATGTATTTTCTGATTTAAAAATTTTACAATTATTTGTCATTTAATGCAAAACAGACATATCAGTGAGGTTGACAGTGAAGTGAGTTTCAAAAATTCAAAATCCGTTTTTCCACTGACTTCATCATGAGACCATAGCTGTGTTCCCACAGGAAAAGGAAATCCTCCAATAATTGGAGATGAAAACTCTTAAGGTGAAGAGAAGAGGCCAGTTCTGTGGCGAGCAGGATAATCTGTTATTGTAGCAGGATTATGCCTGTCTGGAATCCAGTGACGGGAGACAGGAGGCTACAGTGAAAAGAGCACAGGATTTGGAGTTAAGCAGGTTTGAACCCAGCTCTGCCTCTTACAGGTAATGTAACATCAGACAAATTGGTGAAATTCTCTGAGCTTCAGTTTCCATACCTGGGAAAAGAAGATGATAATATCTACTTTGTAGGGTTATTATGAGGCTTAAATGAAATAATGTTGTCAAGTACTTAGTATATAGTAGGGACTCTTAAATAGTGCTTAGTCTTACCCAACAGCTCTCTTTCTTTTAGAGAAATATTGAGGGCCTACCGTGTGCTGCTCACTGGTTACATGCCCTCTACATGTCAATAATGGCTACTATTTACTGAATACATAAAATGTGACAATTAGGTGCTTTAGGACATCACTGATAATCCTTATAACTATAGCTCTACACGGTAAGTATCATTCCCCCCATTCTACAGGTGAAGAAATAGAGGCCCAAATTTTCGTACGACACCATTATAGCACGTGAGTCACTCCAGGATTCTCTTCTGCTGGTCACTCAGCTACTCTCCCAGGTAGTGGAGGTTGCTTGCATATCTTGGATTTAGGGTTGCCAGTTTGAGCAAACAAAAATATAGGATGCCCAGTTAAATTTAAATTTTAGATAAACAACAAATAAAACTTTAGTATAAGTATGTTCTGTGCAATATTTGGGGCATACTTATACTAAAAAGATAATCTGTTGTCCCATACTTCATCTGGGACCCCTACTTGAATTCTACATACAGCATTCTCCCGGTGCTATTAGGAATGATCACATTTAGAAACATTGGGTGCTGCTCTCCTACTTCCTGACAAATGGTACCTCCCCTACATACTGCGCTCCCCGCACATTCTCTAACTCAGAGGCATCAAGCATCCACCAGGGTGGATACGAAATAGCCATATGTGCATTTTCCTTAAAAAAGAGCCTCTATGCATTTATTTCTGCTGAGACCCGTAAATATTTTATTTGCTGCTGCTACTTGATTACAACTCCCAATTTCACCATGGTAAATGTTTGAAGTGTTCAATTTTAAAACAGTTCCAGTTCTCTTTTAATTAGATATTTAACTTATTTGGCTCCTAGTCAATAGTTTTGGGATATTTGTTTTCGGCTTGATGAGAATGGCAAAGGGAGCATTTGTGCATAAAATAGCTCACTGGTTGTCTTTGTAGTGATACCTTTGCTGTTACTGTTCCTTCTTAATGTCGTAAACGTTGGCTCCCCAGCAAGTTAAATATCAGCTCTGATTAGAAGCTTTTCTGATGTGCCCCCTTCTACATTGAAAATGCCCACAGAAACACTGAAGATGGGAGAGCAGAGGATAAAGCAGGGCAGGGAATTCTGGAAATGTGAGGCCAAGTGTGAGGCAATCATACTTGAACTCGACAATCTTGGGCAGGTGCCTGGGGTGCCTTGGGGATATAGGAAGCTGGGGAGGAGGGTCGGGCTGGCCCCTTGGCTGTGCTGGGGAGGGGCTATGGGGAATCTTAGCCCAGGTTGCCCCATCTTGGGACCTTCATGCTCCCATTTGCTTTCCTCCCTGGAAAAAAAAACAGAAAGGGCTTCCTGCATTCAAACTTGCATCAAGCATTGTCCTTAAGTAGAGCAGATCCCTTGCATTCATAAAGCTTACGTCCTCAGATCTCAGTAAATTCTCAAAATTGCAAAGACATCTATAGCGTATTATTTCTGTCAGGTCTCCTGTTCCCTTTGCGTTTTGTCACACCTCAAGGCTACACAAATATTTGTAGATTCACAAACTGCTGCTTCTTAGGTTTTATACAGAGCTTATGGTGAACTTATTCATGGCACAGATCTGAGTCACTGGGCTTGATGTTCTACTCCTTAATTGGTTTATGGCTCCTATTTTGGGGAATAAATTATTTTGGGGGGAGGGGGAAAGTCTCTTTACTTCCACCATCAGCATCAACAGTTGTCATTCTTGTGGCGTCCATTTTCCATAAAGAGACATGAGTTTTTGTCATATAAGAGGCTCTATGTGAAAGCAAACAGAGGATAATAAACCTGTGTTGGGATGCAGGTACCACACTCGGCTCACTCACTGACCAAGGGACCAGTACTCATGGACCAGCTTCCGAATAGTACACATGACTCAGACGTGTGCCTCAGCAAAATTAGAAATTACTATCTATTATAGATCTTCAGACAAACCAGCTCATGTGAAATACAGGAATGCCAAAGATCATGTACTCAGAATTACTTTGTGTAGTTCTGTATCCTCGACTTGACCAGAACTGGCCATTTACCAAATGACCGCTTTTTCATAGTCCAGTATTACATGGTGAAAAGGGAGAAGAGTTGAGGCTCTGGTGAGGTAATAATATTAACCCTGGTACCGCTTATGACATGCCAAGTAGTCACGAGACTGCATGGCAATTAGGACTAAAACATCCTGTGCTCTGCAACCTCCCAGCTGGAAGACATCGGCTGTGATTCAGCGCCCTTCCTACAGAGTAACATGAACGGTGTCTACCTCACAGGGTTGTTATGAGGATTAAAGGAGCTACTGTTTGTCAAGTGCTTAAACAGAGCCTGGCACATAGTAAGAACTAAGTGTCTGGATTACATGTATAGTCTCTGCTTCAAACCAGTTCAGTTATTGAAGTGGGGACTTTGGGTGGGTTGCCTCTAGAGCCGAAGCAGAGGGACCAACCAGGATGTCTCTTTTCCAGGGACTCAGCAGCTCTGCATTACTTTCTGCCCTTTCCCCAGCAGACAACAGCCATAAGCTTAGTTAGGGACCAAGAAGCCAAGTTGGATTTCAGTGGAGTAAATGATCTGTAGTAACTGTAGAGGGCTTGGCTGAAGTTTGTTCATTCATTGTGGACAATCAGCAGAACCTGGCCAGGGTAGTCACCCAGAGGTTCACTGGTCAGATCCCTTGGGTCTGTTTGGGGCTGGGTGTTCCCGAGTCCCTGAAATGCAAGCACTTCTATTGAAGGTCCAGGACTCTGCTGTGAGGATGGGCCAAAGGGAGCCTTTCCTGAGAGGGGCCTGGAAGGGAAGGGGTGTGACACACAGAGGCAGGGAGCGGCACAGAGGGATGCCATCACCGACATCATGAATTTTTCACTGCAGAGCTGAGTCTAGATCAGCCCCGATCTTAGAGCTTCTTGGGGTCTGAAGGTCCAGGACTTTGCTCCGAGGATGGGTCAGAAAGCCTGTCTCTCCAAACTTGGCTTCTGCAAGGTCTGGTGCTCCCCCTCTGTCCTGCAGGGTGGGGATCCAGTGTTCCCACATCTCAGCGCACAGGTGTCTTCTGCAAAAGACCTGAGCGCCGACTCCCATCTGCCTTGCCCAGGGAGGAGCAGCAGGGAGGGCTGAGCTGTCGGGGTGGAGATGCTGGCCTTCACCGCTGGGGGCTGGAGTGGGAACTTTTGTGCATTGAACTGAGATCTTTTAAGAAGGCTAAAAGGCTAGAATTTGGGGATTTGCCAAGTCAAAGGAGCCAGAAGCAAAGAATCCAGGGTACAGAATCAGGAATTCGAGAAGCAGGAGACGAGAACAAATACCAAGTGGGCTGAGAGTCAAGAGGGGGTTTGCCCTTCTAGGCTGGTATGGCTCATGGATGGGCCAGCTGAGCTCTCGGCAAAGAGCCTTAAGGCAGCCGTGTCCTGAGATCAATACCGCGGCTCTCACGCGGCTCTCTTCTATCCACATGGCCTCGCCTTGAAAGGAAGAGATGTTATTGCCTGGACTTTCAATTCCATCTGTAGCTACCAGAATCCTCGAGCCAGGTCTGTATCTCCAAAGGCTCTTGCACCTGAGGAATGGGAGTTTTAAATGCCCCCTACACTCCCCTGGGCTAGAGCCATGATCATGTGTGGCAGAAGAGCTACTGTTGTCAGACTGGTTCCAGACACAACAATGGTGTCTTCAGACCCTTTCTCGTTAGTGACAGGCAAAAGCCTCCTCTTCAGTGATGGGCAAAGCACGGCAAGCAACCCTGTGATGGGCTGGAGCCAGAAGGAAGGATGGGACTGGCCAGATGGGGGGTCCACTGGCTGCCTTTTCTTCATAGCTCCCAGCCTGGCTGCAAGTGCCCGAGGGCAGCAGGAGGCTGCCAGCTGCCTGAGTTCAGAACAAGGCGCCAGGCTGCTGGTAATATATATATATTTTTTACAGTGGAACCTGGCCCTGGTAATTTGAAAACAATAGCATTGACCTGGAAATAGTAGAATTAGTGACACAATGTGGGCATGAAATTGGTCTTCTGAGTTTTCCAAGTGGGAGGTATATTCTGGAGTGCCCTTGCTCCGTTTCTGGTGAAGCCCGCAGTGCTGCTGTGCTGGGTGGGGGTTCGCTGCTCCCTGCTGCACCCTGTGCTCTGCAAGCCTTGGAAGGAGCCCTGCGCTCTCGTTGTTGCACACTGTGGCTGGGACAGAGGGACTGGCTGAAGATGCCCCAGGGCCATCTGCACCCCCAGAGCTGCAGACTCTGGTCAGGGAACTGCTCTCTATTCTCTCAGGGGCACAGAGGGTGACCTCCAAGGGCTAGCTGGCTGGCCTCAGGCTGTTCCTGAGAAGGGATGTGGTGACAGAGGGTTGGGATTCCACTGGCCCTGCCCCAGCTGCACCCTGAATGTCGTCAGCTCAAGTGCCCAAGCGGCAGATGACATGCAGCTGTGTAGCATTTGTTGTGGAAACAGAGTCACAGATGGCAACTTGGTCAGCCCTGCTGGGTTGTTCTCTTCACACAATGTTCACAGGGGTGAGGGTAGAGCAGTTTGTGCTATAAATAAGCTAAGTCCTGCGCAGACGCTGTCCAATTTACTGGCTTTGTCTGTGAGTGTGAACCTGTTGGCTGAGAGGAATGGCAGGACTCCCTGAGGAGAAGGGCTGAGGCCCTTTCTTCCAGCCCAGGGGTCTGGAGGCCCTCTCCCCTCCTCCCTTGGCCGTGTGGAGGCACCTCTGGTATAGCTGCCGGCCTTTCCCGTTCTGCTCAGTCACATATTATCACTCAAATTATTAATATTAATATTGTTGTTAATCACCTCCCAACTCAGAGACAGATCATAAGGGCCCACGCCTCCAGGCGGTCTTGGACAGGCTCCTGCACTCTAGGTGTCTCCACCTCAGGGCCCTTCCCAAACTGCCATCAAGCGATCCTGTGACACTCCCTCTTCTTTGACTTGTTTCTAGATGCTGCACCTCTGGGGAAGGCATGGGGCCCCCTTCCGGGCAGTGCATGAGGAAGCAGCAGGTGGAGGACGGGCTGGTTTTAAGAGAGACCCAAACTCCAGCCCCTCTGGAAGAGAACTTCATAACATCTAACAATGTTACATAAGTATTAACCCAGCAATCTCACTTCTAAGACTCTATTCCAAAGATATGTTGGCAAAAATATAAAAAGATGATACTCAAGCCCATTCATTGAGTCACTATTTAGAGAGTAAAAGACTGAAAACTAATCAAAGGTCCAGCGACAGGGAAATGTTTGAATAAACTACGGTATATTCACATAACGGAGTATTACACAGCTGTAGAAAGGAGTGAAGAATAATTCTCTATACTGTTATGAAGTTTTCTCCAGGAAACAGTGTTCACTCAAGTTGGAAAAAGAAGTTTAGCATTTTATCTTTTATCTAAGAAAGTGGCGATAGGAATATTTACACATATTTGCTCTTTGTTTTTAGTGGAAGCATAAATCATTAAATAAATTAAAAGATTACTAATGGAGGAGAGAGTGGACAGTGTGGAGGGGATTTTGAATCAGAGGTGGATTGACTGAAAGGGGAATAAAGCTTAAGCTTCAGGGTCCCTTGCCTGTGCACAACTTTTTCACGGCCCGAAGAGAAGCCCTAGGAATTTCATATTCTTTTTCTTAAAAAGGCATAAAAATTTACAACGATTCCTTCTTTCAATGGCTTCTACCATGCCTCACCTGCAGGAGATGCCCAAGAAGTGCTTGTTGAATGTATGCACAGAACCTAATATGTTGGTGATAAATCAGCACCCCTATGGTCTCACTCTGGCTCCTAGTCCTAAGGCCTGGCGAAACACAGACCAAGCCATTTCTTCTTCCACATACACTCTACCCAGCCTTCAACTAGTTAAACACAATATTCTCTTCTCTGGCAGTCCAAATAACAGTTTCTCATGAGAAATCATTGGGATCTCCTTTCAATCCTGATATTTTCCTCTGAACAAGCTTCAGTTTTTCTAGAACTGGTCAGGAATGCACAAACTAAAATGGAACCATTGCTTCAGAATCCAAATACATAAGGATGTTATCTGAGAAGACTAACCCTTTAATCTGTGGTCATGAAAGTTCATTTCAACATACTCATTTCTCTTATTCATTCAGTCAGTCACCTATTTATTTATTCAGTAATATTTATATGGCACCTGTTACTTGCAGGGCACTATGCCAGCTGTTGGGCATACAAAAGTGAATAAAGCCTGTCCCCATCTAATGTAATGTGGTCTTTTGAAAACTACACTAATTTAAAAATTAGAGCAGCCAAGTGAAAAAAAAGCTTTGAGATGTTGACACTGGTACTTTTTGCTGTGTAACCTTGGGCACATTATTTAACCTCTCTGAGCTTCAGGTTCTTATTTACAAAATGGTGGTATCAACAACTACCCCAAAGGGTTGTTGTAAGGATTGATGGTATAATATTCACAAAGTTCTTATTATAATGGCTGGAATGTAGAAGGAGCTCAGCTAGTTAACATTCTTTCCCTTCTGAAGGACTCCTAGTTTGGCTGTTGGAATCTGTGTAGTGCGAGAGGGGAGGGGAGGCATGGGCTAATTTTGGTGGGGGTAGCAACTTGGAAAATCCGGACCACGGGGACTGTGCAGAGCCAGGGCATCTTGGGCAGCCAGAGCAGCTCGTGGGTTTGGGCACCCACCGTCAGGAAGGTAGAGTGTGAGGGCCGCCAAGGGTGTGTCTGTATGTGGAGGTCTAGCAGGAGCGAACGAGGCTGAAGACAACCTCGCCATTTTGTTCGGATCAGGCCGTGTTCTGTGAGCAGTAAACAAGGATTGTCTATTTTGACTAAAATGACCAGCCTCTGGTACTCCAGGTCTCTATTTTTGTTTATTTGTTTTACTGTCACTTCAGAACTTAATTTACTTCTGTTTGATTGAGCGTGGGTATGAGATTAAGTGCTAGGTCTAAAATCCTACATTGTTCCTAGTGGCGTGGCCGTGTAAGCATGGCTCCAGAGATCCCTTTGGGGTGGGCCATGGTTTAGAGTAGGATCCCCAGACAGTCCACAGCGAGGCCTGGGACCAGAGAAGGAATGGCCCTGTGACATTCCCGCCGAACGGATGAGGAAGGCTGGCGGGCCTCCTCGTTCAGGGCAAGGAGGAAAGAATGGAGACTCTGCCTCGGTGCTGGCCTCCAGCAGCCCACTCTAAGGAAGGAGGGGGGAGCAGGAGAGGGGCAGTGAGGGAAACTGCCAGCTTCCTCCTGAGGGCACAACCCTGCCCAGCCTCAAATCCCACAGGAAGAGTTTCTCAGGGAAGGCCTCTGTCTGGGCCTCGCTTCCTAACCGCCCTGCCACCCACCTCCCACCCAACACCTCCCCACACAACAGCTCTCAGTGTCCGCACCCTCCCAGCTCTGAATCTCAGTCTGAGCCTCTCATCCTGCTCTGTCTGGACCTGGTGTTTGGTCCAGGCCTGCCAGTTCCATTTCTGACTATGTTCAAGATTCACCCCTCTGGAATTGCCTGTAATTTCCATCCCCAAACCCGGCCTACCCATTCTCATGTCGAGCCTGGGACACGAGATATATGTCATCAGATATACGTCAGATATATGTCAGAAATACATCAGAGATCCATGGCAGGGGCCTAGACTCAGGCCCTATCTGGGCAGGCAGGCTAGATGTCTACAATTGGCTTCTATTTTTGCTGCCTGACCTCCCTTCCCATCCCCACTCTTTCTGAAGGTCTCTCCCTCCATCCCTTTCAGTTCCTCCTCCCTCCCTCTCAGTATCTACTGCCCTCTTTGCCCACCCTGAGGACTGAGCCCAAGTAAGCAGCCAAATAAAGTGAGCACAGCAGCCTGGAGGAGACAGGGCTCCCTTAGGGAGTGGCAAGGGGTACCCTGGGGCAGCCTGGCCTGAGACGTCAGCAGGATGGTGCCTCACAACCACGAGGCATGTGGTGTCTCAGGAATCTGCTGCTGTGTGAGTTCCTCCTGATGGGAGAGATGTTTCGCTGGCCTGAAAGCAGGTTGGAGGGCCTCCACGTCTTCACGGCCACTATCCATTCCTCCTCACTCCTAGGTGGGAGAAAACCATTTATCTTTCCTTCTCCTCCCTCCATCGCCCTCCCACCACCATAAGCACACAGGTGGAGGGATCTGAATTCAGCTCATCTCAAAGCAATTTGGAAAGACAGATGCAGGTCCAAAGTGCTCTCCAGGCTGCCCTGGACAAGTTTCCCAAAACCAGCTCCTTCCCAAGGTTGTTGACACTGGTGCGACATTTACACAATTCATGGGCTCAAGTCTCAGGTGAAGGGAGCAGAAACAAGAGGGGTTGCATGGCCTTATGGTGTAAGCCTTGGAGAGCGGAATTTCTATCTCCACTGGTCCGTTTACCCGCTTGCAGAGTCAGGGAAGTTTTACAGCAGGACAAAAGGTTAAATGAGATGAGGGTTAAGTACTGAGCGTAAGCGGTAACTGCTCCATAAATGTTGGGGTTGGAATAAGAGTTACCGTCATATGCTGCTGCCAGCGTAGCACTGGGCTATGGCATCAGTCAAAGGACCTGAGTCTAGAATCTTGAAGCTTTGGTTTTTCTCCAATCCCCTCTGGCAAGGGTTCTGGGGAGAGAGGGAGGAAGGGAGAGACTTTAGGATTCCATTCTTTATGGCCTAAGGACAGTCACCCTGTTCCAAATTAGCCATCCTCTTGCCTTGTTTTCAGAACCAACACTGGCCCTGAGGAAGAGTTAGCTCTGGCTCCAAGTCCGCCTCCGCCCCTAACTGTGTGACCAGTTTGGGCAAATTTCTTCCCTCTCTCACTCTCCCCTTTTTTAACTGTAAAGCTCCTATCTGCTAGGAACGTGGTGAGGATTACACGAGATCATATCTATAAAGCAGTTAACACAGAGCTAGTCTGGCACAGAGCACGTGCTCAATGAGTAGCGATTAGAATTAATTGTTATTTTAGGGAGCAAGGAGTCTTAAGAGATGAGGAAGACTCAACTCCCAAAAATAGAAGAAAGAAAGGAAAATGAGATTTCTTATTGATTTCTTACTGTGTGCTAACCCTATTCTAGATCTGTGGTCTTTGGCCTGCAAATTAACTGTATCTAAATCCTCTTTGTACTGATTTCTGTTTTCTGGAAAAGAATTTCACCAGTCTTTGAATCTCTGACCCATTTTGTCAGAGGAGACAGTGATACTCCCATTTTAAAGATGAGAAAACTGAGATTCTCAAAGGTGAAGTGATTTATCTAAGGCCTCAGGTCGGGGGATGTCGTGAGCAGGGCCCCAGCCCGGGTCTTCCACTGCAGGCCCAGTCCCCCCCGTCACTGACAGTGCCACACAGCCGCTCCACTGTGTCTCCCCGGCCACTCCTGTGCTCTCCTGACCCAGCACAGCCCCCAGGCTGATGAGATCACATCTTCCAAAGGCTTCACTTCGGTTCCACTTTGCCATCAGACTAACGCTTTGGGAACCTCAGAACTGACAAGTCCCAGACGTTATGATGATGAAAAATCAAAGTCTCGCTGGGATTTGATTGTATTAAGTCATCAAGCTGTTCTGTTTGTACAACAGGGAACCTGTCAATTGCTGATGAAACTCCTGATGCTGCCATATATCTCACTCCTTCATCTTTTGCCCTCTGGTCTTCTCTCTACTCTATTTCCTGGGCAGAGCAGAAGAAGCTCTCAAACTGACAAGCTCCCCATCTAATAAATAGTGGAAAAGATTAGTCACAACAGGACTCAGAAGTGAACTGATTTTCCTGCAGGCTGAGACTGCTGCCGAAGATCCACCGGGGGTTGTTAGCTGAGCCCGTAAGATGCTGGCTTTGCAAAGTGGCGTGACATGTTGGCAATGCAGGAAAATCAATGCTTGGCCTGAATTCAGTGGAGAGAGTCAGAGCAGAGAATGCCGGGAGGGGCTGGCCATCTGATGCTTGGGCCCGGCTTGGCTAAGGGCAGAGCCCGTGGCAGATCGTCAGGGGAGGGTCTGTGGTGGGCAGAGGAGGTACAGAGGTGGAGTGGCCCAGAGAAGGCTGCTTTGCAGACCGAGTCTGGGGCCCAGCATTTCACCTCTGGCCATTGTTCACCGATCATCAGACTTCATGTACCAACACATCAGTGAGTGTTTCCTCTGTGCCAGGCATCCACGTGCCCTCTGAGCTCCCACAGCACTTCAACTTGCAGCTCATCGAAGGCAAATTTTCATTCCTCCTGGTATCATAGTCAGCTTTTCATAATCTTACGTTGTGTTTTAAGTTTGTTGTGATCAAGGACTGTGTCTTACTCATCTCTGGCCTTTGAGCCTTGCAGGAGTCAGTGCCCAGCATGCATTTGCTGAATAAAGAGACTGAGGGCAAGAGAGTTAGTGACTTGTCCAAGGACAGTAGGCGACAGAGATAGAACTGAGACCTAGATTTTATGGTTCCAAGTCCGGAGCTCTTTCCCTATTCCAGAGCTGCTTCTGACTTACCAGTACATGTTCACTGAGCTATAAGTGGCCTTTATCCTGAAAGCTAGTCTTACTAGAAGGAAGAAAGGGCGACAGCCCTAGAACCTGGGTACCTGCAGGAAGTGGGTCTCCTGAGGGGGCACAGCAAGGGGCGAAGGCAGAGAAGGATGCAGGGACGGTAGGGGGCATCCTGGAAGAACACTGCCAGCTTTATGCCCTTGCCAAAGCCTGAGTCTGCTTTTAGCTCACAAGTAGCCACGGGAACCTCTCCTAGTTCTAAACGCCTTTTGAAAAAAATTTTTGTTATTGTTGTTTTATGAGTTGTCTGAAGCATTCTCCCACTAAGCAATAATGGAAGACAGCAAGCAAATGCCAACTTGGTGGTCCCAGGGGACCCCTTCTGGGCTGTGGTGTTTGCACAGGCTCAGATCAGCAGAGCTGCTGCTGGCTCGGGTGCACTGAGAATCCAGCCGCACAACGCAGGGTGTGAGGAGGCTTGAGCCCCCAGCACTGGGGACGCCGTCAGTCCTTCTCAGGTACGAGAGGCATGATGAGAGAGATGCGTTAAAGTTCTTGCCCTGCTTGGTGAAAAGCAGATTAATAGCAGAGCTTTGTGCCTTCTCAATACTAGGAAAGGTGAAAGGAGTGAACACCATCGCACTGAGCTCATGGTTTCTTCATTCGTTCGTTCATTCAGCCCATGTGTATTTGTTGATCCCCGGGTGAGAGCCCTGGGAGGGAGCTGGGGATCCTCAGACCTTGTCCTCAAGCAGCTCAAGTAGGTGGGGAGACAGATATGTCAATAAAAGAATGATAACTCAGAATGTTAAACACCAAAGAAGCAGATTCACCTAGGCAGAGTGGCAACAGGAAAGGTGCAGGATTAACGCAAAGGGAGCGTATCCCCAAAGGCTTCCCGGAGGAAGTATCATGTGAGCTGAGCTGGCTCAACACACAAAAAACTGCGAGTCATTAGTGTGCATTTGATGAGCTTTCAGAGACTGAAATAAACCTGTGTAACCAGCACCCAGATCAAGAAATGACCGGCACCCCAGATACCCCATCCTGTCCCCTCCCAGCTGTTAGCCCTCCCTCTCCCCAGCCCCCAGAGAGTAGCCACTCTGCTGACTCCTAATGCATAGATTAGTTTCGCCTGTCTTGAACTTCTTATAAATGGAAACTGTTCTGCATAAACTCCTTCGTGGCTGAGATGGAGCTGAAGGGATAAACAGGAACTCATCGGGGGGCAAGATAGAGAAGGGCATTATGGGAAGAAGGGGTAGTAAGCTCAAAGCAGAGAGATAGAATAACATCTGTCAACTTTCAGCATTGCTAGAGCATAAAATGCAAGAGGGGAAAGAGGCGTGAAACGATATTGGAGAAGAAATCAAGGGGAGACAGCCCATGGAGAGCCTTCTAGACCATGCAAAGGAGCTGGGATTTTAGCCTGGAAACCTGTGATTCTCAAATCTGGCTGACTATCAAAGTCACCTGGGCAACTTTTAAGGCATACAGATCCCAGAACGCACCATCAGAGATTTGTTTTTTAAAGTTCCTCCCAGGTGATTCTCATAATTAGCTAAGTGTGGAAACCACTTTATAGAGAGAGTAGGGAGCCACTGAAGGGTTTCAAGCAAGGCAGTGGGAGGCTTTGACTTGGTTTGAAAGGATGATGTTGGTTGTATAAAGTGGAGACTGTGACAACAGACAAGAGGTGCCTCAGCCTGATCTGGATGCAGCAAAGGGTTTGGAGTGGAGAGGACAACCTTAAGCGACCATTAGAAAGCAGAATGAACCAGTTGTGTTGATCATAGGCCATGGAAGGTGATAGAGTGGGAGGACCCAAGGAAGATACCCAGGTTTCTGGCTTGTGTCTACTCCATGGACCTGAGGAAACTTTGGGGGCAGAAAAAGGTAATATCATATTTTTGTTTGATTCACTTATCTATAATCACTTCGCCCCAAATTTCTCTACAGATCTTTGTTAAACCATTTATTCATTCAGCAAATGTTTTTTAAATGCCAAATATACATCTGACACTGTTCCAAGCACCGAGTGATATATTAGAGACAGAATCAAAAGGATACAAAATATTGAGAATTCAGAGTTAGTGTTTCAGAAAAAATATTGGCCTTTTTTTTTTTCTTTCAATTCACCAAATATATGCCAGAAACAGTCATACATCAAGTTAAACCCTAGAGGAGTATATGAGTTAGTGTTGTTGTGGGGAGAAGGAGGAGGGGAAAAGATCCGTCCTGGGATAGCTAATGATTATTTTTACCCTGTGTTAAGAGCCTACAAAACTAGTCTGCTTCTCATAGTAACTCTGTAATGATTGTATTTATGATCTACATTTGTACAGATGAGGAAATTCATCCTCACAGAAAATGAATAATTCACCCCAGGCACACAGCTAATAAGTAATAATGCTAAGATTCAAATTGGATCATGGGCCTCATTGCAAACCAAAATTTAGGGAAAAAATTCCTCTCATTTTCATGTGAAAAACTGAGGCCGTGAGTTGTTTTCTGGCCCAAGGTTGAATAACAAACAAATGGCAAAGCCCAGCTGAGTAGAAAGAGGCTGATATCGACCCTGATATCAGTTTCCCCACATTAAACCCAGCATATATGGGGTTAAAACCAAAACACTCATTCCCTGCTTACTCTCTGGCTTCCTGCCTTCAGAACCCGCTATCCTCCATGGAGACAGACACCGTCAAGGACAAGCACCTGGACCATCTCCTCCCCACAAAGACATACGAGCTGGTGGGAAAGCTGCTGACCAGCAAGGCCATATGTTCCCCCTCCCCTACCTAAAGCCCCAAATAAAAACCCTTCCTTTTAGCTTTTCGGAGAGATTGGGATTTGAGCGTTAGCTGCCCTCTCTCCTTGCTCAGCGCTGTGCAAAAATAAAGTTCCTACTTTCTTCCACCACACCCGGTGTCAGAGATTGGCTTGCTGCGCAACGGGTGAGCGAACTCACTTCAGGTTCGGTAACAAGGCCTTCATCTGTGGCCCTGGCCTGTGACCACCTTCGGCTCAGCCGCTGAAGGAAGCTCAGTCTGCCCCGAGCGTGGCCCATGGTTCTGCAAGCCGCCTTTGACTATTTCCTCGTTGCGATAGGGCTGGAGGTCAGGTGGAGCGGTGGTCTGCCTGAGCTTGTGTGTTCCTTTGCTGGACAGTCTTCTACGGGCCAAGGACAGGCCACAGCGGGCCAGGAAAGCACTGCCTATTCTGTCAGAACTTCTGCCCAGATGTGCTCCAGGCTGTTAGAGGCACAGCGTTGACCTCAGTTTCTGGATAATGCTCTCCTGTGTTGAGTTAGACTGGGGCCAATCTAGAAATGGAGTTGAAAATTGGCACAGATTTCTTTAGCCACGCGCAATCAGCGAAGAAAGAGCTGCTTTGAGATAGGAAGAAGGGGAAATCCAAGAAAAACTCAAGATCCACATCACACTTGAGGAATATTTAGCCTGTTTTTCCCTCGGTTTGCTCTGTCGTAGCTCTCAGGGCCCTTCCCCTGAAAGAAGTACTTGGATATCTAGAACGCAGTTTCCTGAACGAACTTATATAAGAGTTGTTGGAACGTGTTCTGAGGAGGAGACCAGTGACTGAATTATCCAAAACTAGGGGATTGAGGTCAGGCAGGATGGCAGGCACACAGAGCAATTTTTAATAATCAGTGCTGACATCCTGCTTTCAGAAGGGCCAGGATTCTTTGTCCAAACTTACAGGCTGGGGGCCCCCTTGTAGAGGAGCAGGAGGGCATGACGGCCCCACATGCTCCCTCTCAGGGTGTCCTTTCTGGCTTCTGCCCACTGCCAGGTGAGTTCTCCTGCTGGCCACCAGCACAGCAGGCTACTGAGGACACACTAACCCCTCTCCAGTCTCCACTTCCAACTGGCTCTTGGAAAAATCATTTCTCTCAGCACATTCTGAACAGTTAGGGTGTTAAAGGGAGCTTGTACCAAAGAAAAGCCTAAGGAAATGGACAAAAGGATGGCAGTACAAATGTCTACATCACCTGAACTGGACAGATCTGACATCGAGCCATGGGTTGGGGCTGCTTTGGCTTCCACTTTGAAACGGTTGTTGCTGAGCAGTGACTCAGGAAAGCAATGGAGAGCGGAGGGAGAAAGAGGTAAACCAGTGAGGACCTGGTCTGTTGGCATGTTGTCTCCCTTCTCTGTACCAATCCAGCACCAGGGTAACATCAACAGGGCTGGGCTGGGCCTGCCAGGGGCCTAAGACTGTGGCTGTCTGCGTGTCCCTAGGCACTGAAGGATAATCTTCTACCCACACTCTCACGCTGCCCATTGACCAACCAGGCATCATCTATGTGAGTTGCATCCTCTGGCTCCATCACTTCTCTCCCAGCGCTTTCTGGTCGAAGTCCTTGGGTTCTGTTGATCAAGGCTGCCCTTGTTCGTTTTAGCTCAATTCTATCTGTACTGAAGTATGAGCCCCTAGGTGGGTTGGGGAGCACAATCTGAATTTTGTCTTAGACTCACCCTCTGGGCCTTCCCGGAGATCCAAAGTAAACTATGCCCCCAACTTCACCTTTACTTATATGGAAATGGGTGGAGAAGTGTTCCATGTCTCTCCTTCTCCTCCTCCTCTGTCGTCTTCTTCCTCCTGCTCTTCCTTTTCCTCCTCCTCCTTCTTCTCTATCATCACCATTATCATAAGGCATCTGTCTATATTCTGTATCTGTCTGGTCAATAGATAAAGAGGATCAGTGGATGAAGCCCTGGTGGGCATTTATAGTCTGAGATGCATGATACTAAACAAGAAAGATGCAAGAAAGAGAACTAACAAAACAAGCATCAAACTCTACATATATATCATAAAGAAAAAATAATTCACTGACATCTTACACTTTTTTTTTTAAAGTTCCAGCTCAAATATCACTTCTGGAGCCTTCTCTGGCCCCCTGAACGAGGTTAGGCATCCCTAGAATGGAGTCCCACAGCATTTGTGCTTCTTCCATGAGATTCACTATCCTTTAGAATAATTACCTATTCAATTGTGATTCTTGCTTGCTAGACTCTAAGTGAGCTCTTAGGGGACAAGGACAATGTTTACCTTACTTGCCATTGTCACCCTGACACTTAGAAGGATCTGGCCTCCAGTAGGAGCTCAACAAATATTTGCTGAATGAGTAGATGAACAGCAGATATTAACATGGGCTTCTCCCAAAAAGTTGGTCACAGTCAACCTGACTGGAGAATTTTGTGGACTGGTCAGGGAAGACGTGTCTTGAGAGCAGCAAGTTTCAATGATATGGTGCCAAAGGGAGACAATTTATTCATTTAACAAAAGGTACTGAACACCCACTCTGTGCCTGTGCCAGGCTCTATGTTGGGAGTTGAGAATATACAAATAGGTCAGAAGTACATTCCCTATCTGATTAACTATATGTGCTTCCACCCTATGAGATTCTGAGAAGTAAATAAAATAATACAGACACTTAGCACAAGAAGTGTTTAGTAAATGTGAACTGTTGTTATCATTATTGGAAGAGACAAACAGTTACTAAATGTTGGAAAGATGAATGAAGGTTTGAAGGAAAAATGTGGCTTGCTAGGGAAGCCTAATACAGTTTGGGAAGTTGGGGTGGGGGAACCTCCCAGAGGCAGTGACTTTCAAGCTGAGCCCCACAGGATGAGTGAGAACAGGGAGCCCAGGGGAGTGTGGAGTGGCCCTTCTTGAGAACTACCACAGAAAGTTTCCAGGCAGGGAGTTGAGCAGCTGCTTGGAAAGGTTGGGAATGAGTTTGAGGAATGGGAAAGTAAGGACAGTCCAAGACCAGGGCGCTGGACAAAGTTCAGAGGGGGCTACAGACCATCTGGGAGAAGATTCGTCAAGATGCTAAGGAAGTTTGCCCATCAGGAACAAATAGCTAGAGAACGGGAGTGGACAGTGGAGTAGAGGTGGCCAGGAGAACACAGAAGATGACTCTGAGGCAAAGGGCAGACACGGTTGGCCTGACCCAAAATGTATCTGGTAGAACGAGTGCTCAACAAGGAGTTGAGAGTCCTAGCTTTTAGTGCTGTGTGATCTTGGGAAAGTCGGTTCTCTTCTCTGAGCCCCAATTTTCTCAGTATTAAAATGGAGATAATAGTGATTTCCTTGCCTGTTCTACAAGGTTGTTCAGATCAAATGAGACAATGATGTTAAATGTCTTTGCAGAGTGTTAGATGTTGGTGGGAATTCTGATTACCATCTTCCTTGCTATTCTGTTACAAGAAAATTGAGTGGAAGTGCATGACACTCTACAGATATCAGAGATGAATTAATTAATTGATTTATTCATTTAACAGGCATTTGTTTTGGTGTTTTGGAGGGGGCACAGAGATGGGTAGGAAATGGCCAGACCCTCTAGCTTGCAGCCTCACTGGGAAAATAAATGTATAAAACAGTAAGGTAAAATGTGAAATGGATATATAATTACATAAGTTAGGATGGGAGGTTTGAGGAAGTCCTCCAGAAGAGGTGGTATTTGAGGAACTTGAGGTGGGTCTTGAAGGAGGAATAACTATTTGGCTAGTGAGACCAGAATAGAAGTTATTTCAGCCTGAAGAGAGGTTTCAGAGACGTGAAAGTAGTGGTGCCGTATTTAATAAACCAAAAGTACTTCTGCTTAACTGGAACACCAGGAGTGTCCAGATCTGAGAATGGAAAAAGTATCTGGATTTGGATTGCCCTGAATGCAGAGTCAGAGACAAAGACTTGAGTGTGAGTGGTTAATTTGGGGTGTGAGCCCAGGAAGCAAAAGTGAGGGAGGGGAGAGAATGGGGCAGAGGAGGGGAAGAGCCAATGAAGTGTGGCTAATGAGCTACTGGCTCCTGCGGGCTCAATCTTGCTGGGGACCTTCTGAGGAACTGTGCAGAATGTCCCACCAGAGGATAGGGAGGTTGGAGGATTTGCCCAAGGATTCCTCTCCTCCAGTGGCGGAGGCTTACCTGGAGGACATGAATTGCCTGAACTTTCAGGCTGCTCCTGTGAGTGCTGAGTGGCCTTCCACAGCTTTGGAGAAAGCAGAGAATGCTGTGTGTGGGATTCTGGCAACATGCAAGAAACTGTCCAGAATCCAGAAAGAGAGAAGAAAGAGAATGGGCAAGAGGATAAATCAACGAAATAATGGCTGAGAATTTTTCAGTACTGATGAAATATAAAGGAAATGTTGCGATAAGAAATGGTTGGACTGGAGATAAAGAATGTGAAGGACAATGATGAGTGCTAAGTGGCTCAGGGCCTGCTTGCTTGGTGGAGTGGAAATGGGATGGTGTGCCTGCTGTGGTGACTCTGAAATATGGTTGGCAACAAAACATCCAGGTCCAAGACATCATTAACAGAACTTCAGTTGGAACAGAAATGCAAAAGAGAAGCTCTTTCAGAACAGAAAAATATAAATGTCATTGAACACAATCAAGCCTGTGAGCATGGATGATATGGCCTGTGTCTTTGGGGGTCCGGTGGCAGTGGGGGAAGCCAGGAGCAGAAGGCTGGTGCTAAAGGAATACTGCCAAGCAGGTGAATTTTCTTGGGACATTTTCTCATTTCCTCTCTTGGCCCCTGTCTCCTAGTTTCGTCACATATCTAACCTAGACCAAACTCATGTTGGACTTCATTCCTCTTTGTTACTTGTCAGAGTTATAAAGCAATCTAATAAACAAGCCCCCAAGGAGTTAGCTGATCACAATCTTTGAGTATATTGCGGTAGAAAGAGTCAGACAAAACTGGTTCCAAATCCAGCCCTACTACCCACTATCTATGTGGTCACTGGGAAAGTATCTTAACTTTCTTGATGTTTGGATTCGCAGTAAATGCATTGACTCAGTAGTGCATTGACTCCTCCTCAGACCTCAAAAGCAGTTACATCTCCCCAAGCTATGTTTTGTGAAGCCTGAAAAGCTTTTATGAGCTAAAGAAATGAATCTCTAATGTGGTGTTTCAGCCATGAGTACGAAATGGTTTAAATTACATACCACAATTCTTTACAAGGTCAGCTTTATAGGCGTGCATATTACTAACTTTATCAGCTTTTCTCCTGTATAGTCAGGACAGGGTCAAACATTTAATCTCCAGGAAACAAGCTGGTCAACCTTGATAGAAGCAATGTAGGGAGGCAGTGCAGCCTGCTTGTTTGGGTGGGTCTCTGGGAAACTTGCTCACAGTGTGTATATTAACTATTGGAGGGTAATTTGCATATATTATGCTCTTTTATTCATAAGTATTTAATTGTGTATTTCCTAATAACAAGTACTTTCTATCACATAACACATAATATATTAATGTTATATGTAAATAATGCATTAGAATACACATTTTCATAACTATTCCCATAGTATCCTTTATAGCCAAATTAAAATGAGCTTAATGCTTTTATGTATTTTCAAGTATAAAGGTGTTTTATTGGAAATCAGTGAGAGAACATCTAGCACATTAAGTACCTGCTTAGTACTTGGTAACTGTTGGTGGTGGTAGTAGTAGAAGCAGTAGCAGTAGTAGTAGTGGTAATAGCAGCAGCAGTAGTGATAGTAGTAGTAGTCACAGTGGTAATAGTAGTAATAGCAATAATAATAATAGTAGCAATAGTAGCAGCAGGAGTGTTAGTAGTAGTCATAGTCGTAGTCACAGTGGTGATAGTGGTAGTAGTAATAGCAGCAGCAGTAGAGATAGTAGCAGTAGTTGTAGTCACAGTGGTAATAGTACTAGCAGTAGCAGTAGTAATTGTAGCAGCAGTAATGATAGCAGTAATAGTAGTAGTAGTAATAATAGTAGTAATAGCAGCAGCAGTGGTAACGGTAGTAGTCGTAGCCATTGCCGTCATTGCAGTAGTATTTGATAGGATTATTTATTTGATCCTCACAGTGATCTGTGAGGGGCAAAGGGCAGAGATCACAAGCCCCATTTTAAGGTAAGAACATGAAGAGTTAGCGAGAATGGCTCCTTTTCCAAGATCTTGCAGTTGGAAGTAACCATATGTGAGAGGAGAGCCCAGGCCTTCCAACTCTGCAAGCATGGCCTAGAGAAGCCAGGGAAGATGGGTGTCATCGCGTGTGCAGGCTGCTATAACAAAACACCACAGACCGTGTGGCTTAAGCAATAGAAGTTTATTTCCCTCCGTTCTGCACACTGTAAGTCCGAGAGGAAGGTGCCTGCAGATTCATGTCTGGCGAGGGCTCTCTTCCTGACTCGCAGAAGGCCACCTTCTTGCTCTGGCCTCACATGGTGGAGAGGGAGAACTCTGGTCTCCTCCTCTTCTTGCAACGGAACTAATCCCATCATGGAGGCCCCACCTAAACCTAATCACCGCCCAAAGGCCCCACCTCCAAATACCAGGGTTAGTGCTTCAACATATGAATTTCGGGGGTCACAGTCCATAGCAGCAGCCATATTAGTATTTGAGGGATGTATTTTACATCCAGAGAGAGCAGCACTTCACAGTTAACGGATCACCCAGCAACCCCACAGCTGGTGCAGCTAAGCAGAACCAGCAGTATCCTGGAGTGCTTCCTGTCTCCTGCATTTGGCTTGGGCAAGTAAAGCCATTTGCTTCGGAAACCAGACAGGCAGGACCGGGAGTCAACCCAGTGAGAGTTAAGTCTAGCTTCCTGACGAATCCTCCCCCCCAGGCTTCTCTGGAAAGGGTCCAGGCCCTGAGGTAGGGCTGCTGGAATAGCCAGATTCCTGGGGCAGCTTGGCCCTCCTACCAGAAAGGACACTGCTCTGGGGGCAGGAACCCTGGGTCCGAGTGACGGCTCCATTGTTGACTCCATCACCTCCCTCCCCCAGGGACTAAACTTGCCCTTGTGTTTGTCTAGCTCCAATGTTCTGAGATTTTGACACTTGATTTTGAGATCTCGAGGCTTGTGTTTGGGGACCACAGTAAGCAGCCCAAGGGGCAGGGCTGGGTGGGCCAGCGGCTCTGTGCTCAAGATAACAAAGAGAAGGCACAGCCTGAGCAAAGAGCGGGTAGCAGAGGGAATGCCGTGTCATCTAATCCATGGCTGATTAATCCTTTGAAAATGTGCTCTGGGGACATGTCCGTGAAGGACGTCACCGAGGTGGGGAAGAATGCAGCCTGTTGTCTGGGCCCAGGACACAAAGGCCTATCTGTGCACACGTGGGCACTCTCCATCCAGGCCAGATCAGCTGCTCCTGTTTCCTCCTTCACCATCACAATACAACTACACAGTTACAGTCTGCCCTTCTACCCCCGCCCCAGGAGAGCTGAGCAATGGGATTTCTGCCCACTGGGTGCCCGCTGAGCACAGCCAGTAATACATGCCTCCCGGCCCAGTTGGCTTCTGGCAAGTCTAGAATTTCAATAGCCTGCTTCTCCCTGCCCTCATTTACTGCCCTCTCTCGTCTTCCCTTTCTGTCACCCTCCCCAGCACACGTGTGAGTGGCAGATCTAGGGTGATCTGGACCCAGCTGATCACCCGGGAGCCAAGCCTGGAAGCTGGAGAGATAACCAGCTGGGTGGTGGCCAGCTGTGGCACACGGTCACTCCAGAAACACTTTCCTCGGGCAGTGAAGCGGCAGCTGCCCTGGCCCACCACCCCGATCCCTAGGAAACCAAGCAAGGAATGCTGTTTCCCAGAGTCCCTGCCAAGGCCCAGCAAGAGCCAGTGTGGCACTGGAGTCAGGAGGCCGGGGATGTGAATACGGATTCCGACGTTCTGGGCTGCAGTAGTGTAGGCACGGTTCTGAGCTCTGAGTCTTAGCTTTCTGATTTATGTAAAATGAGGATCATAGTGCTTGCCACGTAGGGTTATTGAGAACATTCTGTGGGCTAAGCAGTGCTTAGCACGGAGGGGACACATTAGTTAGCACTGAAACACACACACGTCCCATGCATCAGCCACCCAGCATCATTCATTTGTTCATCATGATTGATGGCTTCTTTGTGTCAGGCACTATGTTAGACACATGGGACAAATCAGGCAGCAAAAGAGACAAAAACCCGTGCCCTGGTAGAATGCAACTTCTAATGGGAGGAGACAGAAAAGAAACAATACACGTAATAATTAAGGAAAGCAGATAGTCTGCTGGTAGGTGATAAGGGCTACGGGGAAAAGACCAGAGGAAGAGGAATTGGAAAATGCGAGCAGGGGGAGGGTTTCAACTTTCAATAAGGTGATAAGGAAAGGCTACCTTGAGAAGGTTTATGTAAAGACTTGAAGGAGATGAGGAAGGGAGCCAGGCAGATTTCTGGGGGAAGAATGTTGCAGGCAGAGGGAACAGCTATGCAAAGTCCCTGAGATGGAGAACGCCTGGTGAATCTGCAGAACAGAAGGAGGCCGGATGTGCTGCAGAGGGACCTCGAGGGAGAGAGTGAGAGGAGAGAACAGAGAGGCTGTGTCACCTGGGCTATGTTCCTTTGCCAGGGCTGCTCTGACAAGCACCACAGCTGAGCGGCTCAGACAACAGACGAGTAGTGAGTTCTGGAGGCTAGATCCGAGATCAACGTGTGCCGTGCTCCCTCTGAGAGTGCTGGGGAAGGATGTTCCAGGCCTCTCTCTTGGCTTCTGGTACTTCCTCAGCTTGTGGCAGCATAACTCCAATCTTCACATAGCATTCTCCCTGTCCATGTGTCTGTGTCCACACTTCCCCTTTTCAGTAGGGCCCACCCTAATGACCTCATTTTAACTTGATTACTTCTGAAAAGACCCCATCTCCAAATGATGCCACATTCTGAGGTATGGAGGGGTTAGGACTTCAACAGAGGTTTTCTGAGGGATACAATTTAACCCATAAAAGCATCGTAGGCCGCTGTAAAGACCTCAGCTTTTTCTCTGAGTGATATGGGAGCCATCTGAGGGTCTTGAGCCAAGAAGGTGGGACATGCCGTGAGTTACATTTTAAAGGGAGGACCAATCTCTCCAGAGGTTACCTTTCTCTGGTGTGCATGTGGTTGTGTGCCCCGTGTCCCTCCTGACTCGTATTCCTGGTGGCTGCTTCCAGCCCCCTCACAAGACAAAGCCCTCCTTGCCCCTGCTTACCGTGAGAAGTCTAGGATGCAGTGCTGAGGAGGGACACGGCTGCTCCCTGTGGGGCTGGAGAGGGCTGCGTGCAGTCACCTAGCTTTCCCTTGCCGCCTTGGCATTCTCCAGACACTGTCACTTGAAGCCCTGTGAGTCTATCAGGGCTGGAAAACCTGAAGGCGATTGCAGTGCGGTGGGGAAAAGTCTGAACCCCTCACTAAGTGTAATTTGTCCCTCAGAGCAGAGAACAATCCCAGAGACGTAAAACCCTGCCCAAGAGCCCATGTGTCCTCCCCAGCTCCCTCCCTCGCTCCCTTGGGGTCTGCACCCTCTTCTCACTTCATGTGCATGCGTGCATGCGTACGTGCATGCGTTGCCCTCTCTCCTTGTTGGCCGAGTCCCAGCATCCCTCCCCGCTCCCGCAGGCACTACATTTCCCCAGGACTGAGTTATCTGCAACACGGCCCTGGACCCTGCACGCGGATGGGAGCAGAGCACACACTGTGAGGTCTTCCCGCAGTGGAGGTGCGGCGGCGCTGGCTGCGGGGTTGGAAAGCACACACAGACCCACACTGACACATGATTCCCTCAGAAGAAACAATCATTCTGAGAGAAAATAGGGCTTAAACCCACAGAAGGAAGAGCTGTGTGTAAGCCCGTCGTTGCCCAGAATGGAGTTGGTACTTCACGCAATGCACCCGTCCCCGTCAGGGAGAATGGCCGGCATTGAGGTTGTCATCACACAAGGACAGCAGGTCACGTGTCGCTAAAAGGAACAGAGTTTCCTAAAGTTGCTTTCACGGCTGCTGAGGAAGCATCAGTTGCCTGTGTTGTCAATCGGAGTGATGGAGGCGGAGGCGATGGAGACTGGGGGGGGATCAGTCTCCACTGCCGTTACTCTTACTGGCTTAGGTTATTTCTATTTATCTCCTTTCTCCCCACCTCTCCTTTCAAATTGTACCACGTTGGCCTACAAATGAGTTCTTCCTTGTTCTCATGGGTGAGCTTCTGGAGGCAACTCTGTCTTTTTTTCCTCCGATGTTGACATGTCCCGTTGGGCTGCCAGCCTGAGGATGAAGCCCACATACAGAGGAGGGCAGCGCCAGGAGCAGGGCAGGAAAGGGAGCCGAGCCCAGAGTGAAGCTGCACCAATGCCCACCCATCTCTGGGACTTCAGTTACCTGGGAGGTGGAGGGTGGGAAAAGGAAGGTGTGGGAAGAGCCAAGGTTGGTACTTTATTTTCCCAGATCTCCTTCTGTGGGTTTGAGAAAGGTGTGTCTTCCCCAGGCCCCGAGGTCGTCTCTCTGGGTGACAGGATCCCTTCCCCATCCAGCAGTCCACCCAGGGCTCTGTTGGCAGTGCTGTCCTACCTCTACTCGCCCCTCCAGCTCGAGCACTCAAGGGCATATGACAAAATAACACAGTCCAGTATGCCTTCAGCCTCCTTTATATGGAACCACACAGATCTGAGGGAAACATGGCTTGTGTTCTGACCCGGTAGTAATCATGGGGTGATTATTTCAAGGGGGATATTTTGGGCCATCGTGTTAGTCCATGTCTTCTGAGAAGCAGATGGCAAGATGAGATTAAATTGCAAGGGTTGCACTAGGGGAAAAGCCTATGGGAAATTAAGGGGTAGGGAGTCAGACAAGGCTGGAGAGCTATCAGACTCTTTGCATACTGACCCCAGCTGAAGGAGAGAGAGAAGGAAGGTGGAGCAGAAGCATCTTAGACAAACCTGGAGTCTAAGGAGGGTTCAGCAAGTCTGTCTGGGGTCCTCAGGCCAAAGTCAGCTGTCAGGGGAGTCTGAGTGTTCTAGGACTGGGTGGGTCTGTCTTAGTATTCCTGCTGTGCTCAGGCACTGCCTGGGAGAAGCTGGTTGGAAGGGTGGCTTGGTACAAATGCAGCTGTGAGTTTCAGATGTAGCAGCTGGGACCCTTGGTTAATGATGCTCCCGGTGGTTGGAAGTCTGCGAGCTACATTCTTAGGGCCAGCCATGGACACAGCCTCTTCACATCCCCATGGCCCTGACTCTTTGGAAATGGCCAGCATCTCCCAGGGGCTCCATGCCAGGTGTGTGTGAGTGTCACATTCAAGTTTTAGGGTCACCAGCCTATTCAGAGTTCTCACAGCACAGATGGCTCTTAAAGTACAGCCCATTGACCACTTGCAGAATGGGAGGGTGAGAAGGAAAAACAGGTCAGAGATAGTCAAGTTGAGCAGGTAGATGTCAGTCACTCTCTTCAGCTTTTTGCACTTTATCAGGACGAGGGCGACCAGCATATTGCCCACAAAACCAGCGATGAACACCAGTGAGTAGAGCAGGGCCAGGAGTCTGGCTGTGATTTGTCTCACATTGGTTTTTTGGCAGGGCTCTGACATACCGTAATCGATGTCATAGAACGGACTTGTCTGATAATCTATCTTGAATCCATCAAGAATGTTTTTTAAAGCATAGATCTCTGGACTCCATCTCAGACCTACCCTAACACAATTGCAGAGGGATGGTCTAGGAATTGGCATTTAAACAACAACATACCCCAATACACACACAGACACACACTTGTGATTCCTGTGCCTTCTAAATTTGGAAAATCACCTTACACCATGAGTAGGTGACAGCTCCAGGTCTCCTATTTCTTGGTCAGTCCCATTTCAAACATTTTGCACTGTTCTCTGGGAACGCACCTACATATCACAACTTGTGTCTCAGTGTCTGGATTTGAAATGATGGTGAGGACCACACACTTCCCAGCTGAAGAGAGCTCTGGGAACTTGGGCTTTCTGGCGTGGCCAAGCACAGGTGCCTACATATCACCTTTCCCAAAACATTACACAAGGTGTAGAATTTCTTGGGACCCCAAGCTTAGGAATTTCAGTTTCTTGCTTTCCACGCCCTGTACAGCACTACGTCTCTCCAATCCTGGGATAGTCCCTCCTTATGAGGATATTGGAACTCCGAGTCTCCCAACAGGTTTCTTCTCCCAATTACTCAGTGGGAAGCTGTGCTTTGGGGGCCCTTCCTTTTATCACTCTTACACCCACTGATTGCCACGGTCCGTAGGCTAGGCTGTCATGAACCTTCCCCACTCATCAACCTGTCCTTCCTTTCTTCTGCCAGCACCAGCTACTCGGGCCTCAGGGATTTCTTGTCTTATCAGCTTACCTGCAGTGCTCCTGGAGGGTCAATGTACCTGCTGCGGGGCCGTGAGCACCTGGGAACACTGAGGCCTTTGTTGGTTTCGTTATCTCCACCCTCCTCCACCTTAGATGCTCTTTTCTGCCTTTGAGTTCATTCCAGCCTGGTTAATTGGCTCTGCCCTGTTCCCAGCTAAACCTAGCCCCACTCATATTCTGGATGGATATTTGTAGAAGGATCAACTGTAAAAACCAATGCAGTTATTATAAAAACCAATAATACCCAGTGTTAGTGATGGTACTGAGAATCTGGTCTCCTTATGGCTGGTCATGGTAGATGTTGTTATGATTCCTTAGGAACATAATTTGGTGATATACTTGAAGTATATCACCGAAGAGATCTGGAGTGTTTATACCCTTGATTTGGGAGTTTCACTTTTAGGAATTTAGCTAAAGAAAATAAACCTAAACAGGAAAACGCTTCATATAAATAAAAATGTATGTCACAGAAATTTATAATATGAAAGAATTGGAAATAATAACAATGACTAATATCCACTAACTGCTCATTATGTACCGGGCACCATTAAATTCTGTATATTTATTATCTCATCTAATCCTCACCACACCTCTATAAGATAGGAACAACTATTATCTGGTAAGAACTGTAATTATCTCCATATGATTTCTGTAATTTCCCCCAAGCACCTAGTAAGGGGGAGGTACGCTGTAGTTTGCACTGCTGGCCTGGGGACTACCCCACAGCTTGGGTCATTGCCTTAACTTTGAACAGCCATTTCCTACCCCTCCCCTCTTCAGTAATTAGAATACAACAAGGTCAGAGCCAGAATTAGCCAATTAATTATATGAATCACAAACAAGCAAGCTCTCCCTCTCGCTCCTGATAAAGCTGGGTTTATGAACCGGACAGGACTTTCAACGAATTGGCTTAACTTTTTAAATTGAGTAAGTTTGAGGGGGGCATCATTTTAGATCTGGCTCCTCATTTAAACCTTCAAGATCTTCTGGATCCTGATCCTCTCATTTAGCACAGCAACAATCTCTCTTGGGTTTTGGGTTTTTGGGGGGTTTTTTGCTGCAGATCCATGACACGTACTCTGTGTCTTCACTCCACACGTCAGTTAGCTTAGGGCCAAGGAGGGCAGTGCTGAGAGACCCTCTCTAGGTTAGGACAATCGTGCTAAAACTTACCCACTCCCACTTTTTAAAAGAATTTTAAGTTACTTGTGAACTCCATATATATAAAGCCGCCAACTGAGCTCTGATCAGCCATCGGTTAGCTCCAAACCGCGATCTGAAGACTGAGTTGGTTCTTTGGCAAACTGCCTCAGTTTCCTCACCTGGAATAAGAGTGATCATTTGGACCTCCACAGCACTGTTCTGAAGATGGAGAAATAGGTGACAGTGCCTCCCACAGTACTTTGCACATAGACGGCCCTCGATACACATTCATTTATTCGAGCTTCATTCAGTCATTCATTCATTCATCCTTCTTCCTTGTTCAATCAACACACATTGAGAATGTGGATGCAGAGCTGAACCACTCCTGAGCCCTCCCCACCCCCAGGAGGTACGGGTTGCTGTGGGAAGCCTGGCAGGGCGGCAGAGCCCAGTTCGATGTAGCAATTGCAACTCCTGACTCTTCTATCAGGAAAGACGGGCCCCTGTACGTCCTGCCACAGCTGGCTGCCTTCTGCCAAAGGTGCAGGTGAGGGAGGGAGGCCCGAGCTGGGTGATGATGGAAGGCATGAAGAAGGAAGTACTATCCTGGTGGAAGAATGTCTTGGCCTGTGTGGGGCCACAATGTGAATTTTGGTTTTGAGTTAGTCAATAAGCCTTTTTTTTGTTAGGGGTGGCAAAATGATCTTTATGGAGTATAAGGAGTATTTTACAATTACAATTACAATTTACAATTTACAATTACAATTAGCAATCCTTTTTAGGAGTAATCACTATCCTTAGGGATTTAGAATGTGCTAAAATCATAATCTCTTCAGCAGTTACATGTTTGGAGAAGGGAGTTGGTCTTTTCCTAAAGGAAGGTGCTATTGTACTCATGCAGGTAAATTCTTTTTCTGGTGTGTCTCCTCCTTTCCCCTCCTCTTGCCACTGACACCCCTGACTTGTCCCGTTTATTCCAGGCATCGAGCTGCTGAACTGCCACTGAAATGCGTCAGCGATTAACTGCCCCAAGTAAAGGGCACCTCAAAGGAGGTTTGAAAGCACTTAACTCTTTCTCCAAATTGTTTTTTAGTTATGTTAAGAAGTGTGATCACCAAGAGCCCTGAACTGGTTCAAACCCCAAGGCAAGAGCGAACACCTGCGTAGATGGGCGGAGAAGCGTCCAAGAGAGTACCCCTGTTTCATTTTAATGTTAAGATCTTCACCTCAGGAGGAACTTAGGCCATAACATGCGATGAATGTGGAAGCATGTTTTCCAGCTGCGCCTGCATGAGAGCGAATACCCACCTCTCCCTTTGGAATATTCATTCCCCATCCGAAACAAAAGGCCCCTGCTTTCCCTTGCTTGGGTGCCACCACTTTGGAAATGATGCCCTGTGGCCTCTATTTTGTTGCAAATAAACCTTACCTCGTGGGACAACTACTTCTGGTGAAGGCGCTTTCAACTCACCACGAAGCAGACCCACTTTGGTTTGGAAACACTTGGAGGGACAAAGCAGAATCCCCAGAGAGGGTGTCCTAAGAGAGTGCCAGAATCACTGCTTTGTTGCAGAGGGAGCACTTGTCTTTGTCTCGAGGATCTGTCAGTGAATAGGACTGAAAACATTCCTGCACTCATGAAGCTTACCTTCCAGTGGAAAGAGCCCCACACCAAACACAGGATAAAGACGACAATTCCAGAGAGTCAAGGGAGACGCAAAGAGGAGAAAATGAGGCTTTGATAGATTAAAGAATGTGCCCAAGGTCATGCATTAGTAGGCGACAAAGCCAGGACTCAAGACCATACTTATCTGGCATCGAAATTCATATTCCTGACTCTGCTCCACAGACTCTGCTGCAACTAGTCCTTTCATCACAACCAAATGAGGATTAGACCTTACCTTTGCATGGCATCTTATGCTCTTCCAAGCTATTTCCAGCACGTCACCTCATTTCACCTGGGGACATTATTATTTCCAGCTTCCCCTCCGAGGCCTGCCACGAATGCAGAGGACAACGGCAGCAGCAGATCCACTAGCAACGGAGCCAATTAAGCTTCCTGCACATGTGAAGCAGTTAAATTCTCATGACATAAACGACCGAGAAAAGCCTTCAGTTGGCCATGTCTAGAGCAAGAACTCGTGGGCTGGAATTTAAATAGGAAAAGACCTTTCCTTTCTCCTCCTGTGACTCATTGAAATGAGTTCTTACGCAGTCTCCTCAATGTTGAAAGAATCGACTAATGGGAGGTTCCAATGTTCTTAGGTGTTTTGGGGACAGGAGGGAACGGCAGCCACACTCAATTTTTCCGGCGTCTCCAGGGAAGTTCCACCTTCCAGTCAGTAGAATAGTGCTTATTCCTTCGAGCGCCCAGTCTTAGCAATAAGGTCAGCACTTGAATGTTTACAAGGTATGTTGACATAGTTGATCTCGTTTGATGCTCACATGATCCCCCTTGGGTAGGTTCTAATATTCTTCTTAATTACAGATGGAGAAGCTGAGGGCGAGAGAAGGCAACTGGCTCAGTGTGTTTCTGTGGGGTTTGCAGGCGAGCTGGGTTTGAGACGCCTGATGCCAAGTCTCTGCCTCGCTCGGCCATGATGCGCTGCCGCTGAAAAGACACTGGCTTTTGTGATGGCTTTGCAAAGAACTCTTTCTGAGATGTATTACATACTTCCCTGCCTTTTGAAGTGGAGGGCCCCGGGGGTGGGGAGTGTGTGGTCTGGCACAGCAGTTTCTTGATGAATAAAAGTAGCTTTGTGAACGCATATCTTTCTGTCTGCCCAGCAATGTACCTATTTTATCGGTTTTTCTTACTTTGGCTTTTGATGTCACTGGGCCTGCTCACTGCAGTCCTTGTCTTCTCTTTGCATTTTGAAGCCTCTAATCAGAAGTGAAGCTTATTACAAGTTGTTGTAGGCAAATCCAGTGGGAATGGAAGTTGCTACAACCCTTCTGATGGACAATTAGACAATGAATTTAAGAAGCTCTAAAAATGTTCATAATTTTTATGCTGCATTTCCACTTCTAAGAATATATCTTAAGAAAATATTCAGGAGTGTGCAAAAATATTTCTGTATGAGATTATTGTGACATTATTTATAAATTTCAAAATTGAAAGCAATCAATATAAAGAACGATGGGGCATTGATAAAATAAAATACATTAAGTCCATGCGATAGAATATCATACAGCCATTAAAATTGCAAAAAATTATCTAATGGCATTATGATATATTCATAATATATCGAGCAGGTTGTAAAACAGCATGTACATTATGATGACAATTTTGAAAAAAGTAATAAACATAAATAGAAAAATAACAGGAGAATATTTTCCAGGAGTTACTTCTGGATGTGGGTTATGGATGGCTTTTATTTCTCTCTGTATAATTTTCCTATTTTCTACATTGAACATGTGCTACTTTTAAAATAAGACCCTTAAATACCATTCAGGCATGAAATATCGGCTAGGTGTTAAATAACCCACAGAGGGTCTGAGTAAGGGCCAGCATTGTGGGTGTGATATTAGACAGGATCGTGACTTCATGCGGCAGGGAAGCTGTTATGGAAGAAGAAATGCTCTCCTCCTGAAGTATTTTAGGCTCACTGGGGAGGAAAGACCCCATCAAAGTATCAGAGAACATGAGAAGGAGGGAGTGTCCATCAGTCCAACAGTGATGATGATGCAAGATGCTGCCTGCGGGCAGCTGGGCCTTGAAGGGTAGTTAGAAGGCCAAGAGGAGGTGGAAAGGGGCTGGGTGGACCCCTCACTGGGTGGGAAGAGGAGTTTCCTTCTGCTCCTTCCCTAGATATCCAAGCCGCCTGTTGTAACTCTGCTCAGACCAGTGAACTCGTACAGCTGTATCCTCAGTTGCAAGACCATCTGTGAGGAGCCTGACCCGGGCACCCCGCAGGAGGGCATGTTCCTGCCTCACATCAGTTGGGAGGGCACCTGCCCACCTGCCTACTGTCCTTCATGAATCTGGGCTACAGCTGCCAAAGCGGTTTGCCCTGTTCTTGTGCTATTGGCATTTAGCCCAGTGCCAGCCAAGGCAGGAGCGTGGATGGTATACAAGGTATGTGCAGAGGCTGAGGCCCCTCTTAGCATCTGACGTCAGGGTGAGAACTCCAAGTCCCTCTGAGGCCCTTTGTTACTGATAATACCCTTGGGTTATGGACAACATGCTCATTGGAATCCTAAGTGCATGTGGGGATGCATGCGCCCAGGCCACCATCCCATAACTGCCCTCACCCCCATGCACACGCATCCAGGCCCTTGCGCTCCTGAGCATCCCTTGGATTTGTAGGTCAGTATAATGAAGCCCCTCTTCCTTCTCCCCTCTCAGCCCATTCTGCAGCCTGGCTCGGAAGTGCAGTCCTTGCGAAGCCCCACCTTGGCTGATGGACTCCCGGCAGCTCCATCTTCTAAAGTGAGTCAGCCAGATTGTGGGGCCTTCACTGCTCTGAGAATGTGCTGAGTCAGGAAAAGCCTCTGCTTCCCGGGTGCACCTTGGAGAGGTGCACACTCAATCTGCCCACCAACCCCAGTTTCCTCAGCTCCCCGGGAGGGTTGGGGCAGGCGAGATGATGGACCCCAGGCTTACCTCAACCTTAATAAGAGGAGAGAATATGACAAGGCTTAACCGCCAATAGTAAGTTGTTAATATTTGTGTATTTGGTAGTAACTCCCAAAATATCTTCTAAGAAAATGAGATGCTTTTATTCATTCATCATTTATTCATTCATTCATTCAACAAATATTCATTCACTCCACAGATATTTACTCATGTTAGTTGCTAGAAGAAATGGGAAAGAATAAGAAAGACTCAGCAGGCCAGCCCAGTGGCGCAGCGATTAAGTGCGCACCTTCCAGTTTGGCAGCCTGGGGTTCGACGGTTCAGATCCCGGGTGCGGATATGGCAACACTTGGCAAGCCATGCTGTGGTAGGCATCCCACATATAAAGTAGAGGAAGATGGGCATGGATGTTAGCTCAGGGCTAGTCTTCCTCAGCAAAAAGGGGAGGATTGGCAGTAGATGATAGCTCAGGGCTAATCTTCCTCAAAAACAATAGAAAGTCTCAGCAATTCCACTTCCTGGTATATACTCAAGATAACTGAAAACGTACATCCACACAAAAACTTCTACATGAGTGTTCACGGCAACATTATTCATCATAGCTAAAAAGTGGTAACAACACAAATGTCCATCAACTGTGGAATGGATAAATGAAATGTGGTATATCTATAACGGCATATTATTTGGCCATAAAAAAGGAGTGAAGTACTGATATATGTTACAGCATGGATGAACCTGGAAGACATCATGCTAAGTGAAAGAAGCCAGGCAGAAAAGATCTCATCGCATGATTCCATTTACATGAGATGCCAAGAATAGGCAAATCTACATAGATTTCTATAGACAGAAAGTAGATTAGTAATTTCCCAGGGTTGAGGAGCTAATAGGAGGGGCTGGGGGGTGTCGGCTAAGGCGATCAAGATTTTCTTTTTGGGGTGATAACAATGTTCTGAACTTAGTGAATGGGGTTCTACCTCCGAGAATGCAGCTCCGGGTTGGAGGAGTGGGTATATCACTCAGTTGGCTGGATTTTGACCTCATTGTTCCCTTTGGTGGTCCAGGGAGTGGCCTGACTCCAAGTAGGCTTGTTGCAGTGACCACAAGACTACAACAAAGCCTGAGCTTCTGCAAACGAAGGCTAAAGCATGAGGTCAGACCGTATGCAGGGCAGTGAGTCCTCTAACTGCAGGAAAACCAGGCTACACTAGGCATTTGCTCCTCCCTTTGCAGGGCCCTTGAAGTAAGGGACCAGTGGCAAAAGCAGATGGCATGACCTGATATGATAGCCCTCTGCTCCACAGCTACCCAGCCCTTGGTCCTGTAGGATAATATCTGGGCTGCCCATTCAATCCAGCCCTAGCCTCTCTTTTTCCAGCACTATCATTCCAACAACTCACCCTTGCTCCAAACACCCCTGTATTTTCCAGCCTTCATCCCTTTGTCCACACTGTTTCTTCTGCCTTGACGCCCCTTCTCCATCATTCCCTGTTAAAATCCCACTCCTACTTCAAGATCTGGACCAAATGCACCTCCCTCCATCTACCACGTGTTCCTGCACCATCTGCTTTCCTCATGCCATCCACCATCAGAAGGTATCTCCCCCTCCTCTGTGACTCCCACCCTACCCCATTATCGTGTTTGGCTGGGTGATGGCACCACCCCATCTGCCTATTAAGGGTGTTTCCGGATAGTGATCTCCTTGAGGGCAAGGATCCTATATGATGCCAGTTTGTATGCTCCCTGGTGCCCAGTGCAGTGCCTTGCACGTGGTACACCCTCAGGAAATGTCTGCTGAATTATGGTATGGCATTCTTCTAATGGAGTGGGCTGTGTTCTGCAGAAACTCAGCACACAGGAATTCACCATTAATGAGTTTGAGACTCAGAGAACTGGTTTCACAGATGGAAATTCTTTGCAGAATTTTCAGTTCCCTCAGCGCATTTGTTCACTTAAGCCTACGTTCAAGGGTCACTTCCGCCTCTCTCTGTCTCTCTGTACCTTCCCTCAGCTCAGCAAGTGCCTCGCTAAATGCCAGCAGCTTCTGCAGCACGCCCTGGGAACAGGGTTTGCGTACCACCAAGAGTGCCGTCAGGACTGGAGAGGGAGGTGCTGAAGCCGAGAGATTTTCAGTTCATTATGTTCTGTTCAGTGAAACCATCGGTGATATTTCTTCTTTAGACCTTTATGCTTTTCTGCCAAACATAAAAATATTTCAACCATTTGCATCCACATTGGTGAATTGCAGAGAATAACATGATGAATCTTTTATTAGAAAACTGTTGTTTTCCCTCTTTGTGATTTTTTTAAAGGTCTGTTGTCTTTTTGCACAGAATTTTATCAAGTTTTGGTGCCAATTTGTTTTCCAGAGGATCACATCTCCAAATTTATATTGAAAGGCAAGTGAAATGGGACTTCACGGCCTTGGCTGGACACCAAGTGATAGCTAATTTTTGCAGCGGGGAGGATGAAATAACAAGTCTCTGAATTGCAATCTTGGTTTCTCCTTCTGTTCCAAAAGAAAATTATTTAAATAACAAACTCCTGTCTTAATCATAATTATTAATTAACGAAAGTATGTCTGTATTTCAAAAGTATATTTTTGTTTTTTAGATTTTAAATGTCATCCTGGGGTTGGCAAATACTTTGAGGCTCTCACCTTTGATTAAGGCAGAGGATTCTGGTGAAATGAATTAACAGTTCATTTAACCTAATGAACTGGAAGAGCAAACAGAAATCCAGTTGACTAATTGTCACTCTTTATGGCTGGCATTAGCTGTCATCTAATCTTTAGCCAGTACACAGAAATGATAAGAATATCCATTCTGTAGAATGAAGGAGCATCATTTATGCTTGAAACCGTTTTATAGTTACTTAATTAATTACAGACTGTGAAATAAGGAATGCCGTTGTAACATAAACTCTATTTTGGAATTTCATTTGCTCCCAAGAACAAATGAGGATTTTAATTTACTTAATTTCTTATGTGAGGATATAAACTTTATATATCCCTGGAGAACCCCTCCCGTGTCCCCATCTACTCACCTCTAATGGTTGTTCTCGGTTGCTCAGATCCCTCATGCTGTGGAGACTTGACCTTGCACACACACACACTCCTATCCATACACAGAGCCTTTCCTGCTCCTCTCTCATAACTAAGTTCCTCTTAGTTATGAAGGATGTGGAAGACAATGGAGGCCGTCCATTCTTTGTGGACTCTCATATCTGCTTTGACCTTCAATTAAGAAATTTAAAGTTATGTCCTGATTCTAAAGATCTTTAAATATGATACTACATGAGTCTTAGAATCAACGAAATGTGGCGTTTGAATTTGGAAGGGAGCCTTCTGGAGGCAACGCCTTAGTGACTCCGATGGTGGAGTGTCAGGCATCCTGGAGGTTGGTGGGGACAGAGGTTGCAGGCAAGTGGTACTTTTGTTGTCACGCAAATCACACCATGTAGTAAGCTGCCTGTTCCAGCTACAGAGTGACTATGGGTGGGGAGACCCAGTACATAGAAACAAAATAAAACATAAACAAGAAACCACATAAAAAAGAAGTCAGTCTGCCTGTAGGAAATTCTTAAACCTTCTGTAACGCTGCATAAATCTCATTGATTGGAGAAGGCAGAGAAAGCCCGTGCACACGGAATGTTCTGAGAAGAGCCCATAGTCTATCTCTCTGCTTAGGCCTCTGCATGGAGGCTGGAGACCTGAGTTCTAGTCTTTGCTTTATGGCTTTCCAGCTCAGAGACCCAGTGAGCTGGGTCTGTGGTTTTCAAACTTTGTCCTCAGTGCTGGAGCCCTTGGGGTGAGGGCAAAGACAGGGACCCTGGGCTTCAGTCTGAACAGCTCCACTTCTGTCTGCCTTGGATATTGGATGCCTGTGATTTCCTATTAAAAAAAAAAAAAGATTTCCTCTGCTAAAAGAAACCTTGAAAATTATTGATGGAGATGAACCCTATACTCTCTTCTATTGAAATTCTCAGATTTATTACTTCACTCCAAAAAGGCAGATTATAGAGAAATACTAGAATATTTCTGCTTAGATAGTAGTGTTCAGACAAGAAGGCTATCTTAGTTCGGGCTGCTATCACAAAATACCATAGACTAGGTGGCTTATAAACAATAGAAATTAATTTCTCACAATTCTGGAGGCTGGAAGTCTGAGGTCAGAGTGCCAGCATGGTCGGGTTCTGGTGAGGGCCCTCATCCAGGTTGCAGACTGCCATCTTCCTGTATCCTCACCTGGCAGAAAGAATGTAAGAGAGCTCTCTGGGATCCCTTTTTTAAGGACACTAATCTCATTCATGAGGGCTCTACCTTCATGACCTAATTACTTCCCAAAGGCCCCGCCTCCAAATGCCATCACATTTGGGATTAGGACTTCAACATGTGAATTTGAGGGAGACACAAACATTCAGTCTACAACAAAGGTCCAAGGGTAATTCATATGCGAAGTTGTACCAATTGCTTCCTCCTGATTGTTCCTGCTAAGACCGCCCTCCCCTGTAAGTGACCCCTTGGAAGTAGAGTTGCCTAGTATATTGGTTTCCTATTGCTGCTGTAGCAAATTACTGCAAATTTCATAGCCTAAAATAATACAAATTTATTATTTTATAGTTTTGTAGGCTAGAAATCAACACGGGTCTCACTGGGCTAGAATCCAGGTGTCGGCAGGGCGGCAGCCCTTTCTGGAGGCCTGAGCGGAGAATCTGCTTCCCTACCTTTTCCAGTCTCTGGAGGCCACCTGTATTCCTTGGCTTGTGGCCCCTTCCTCCATCTTCAAAGCCAGCAATGATGAGTCAAGTACTTGTAACATTGTGTTTCTCTGATCCTCTTCCATACTCATATCTCACTCTGACTTTCTTCGTCTGTTTCCCTCTTCACTTCTAAGGATCCTTGTGATTACACTGAGCCCATTAGGATACACCAGTATAATCTTCATATTTTTACATTATTGGATTATCAATCTTAATTCTATCTGCCATCTTAATTCCCTTTACTATGTAATTAACATATTCACAGGTTCTGGGTATTAGGGCATAGACATCATTGTGGGCCATTATTCTGTCTACCATACCTAGAAATAGGGGTCATAGTGTCTTACAAGGATCAGAAAAGAGAAGTGACACAAAAGAAGCCACAGAGCCATAAATTAGCCTATTTCGAGTTACAGTGTATCCCCATATTGTTGCAAGCTAATGTTTATTAAAGAGGGACCTAGAGAGCAGCAAGTGAGTGTTTCACGTGGGATTGGGGTCATAGGTTGGATTCCCCCAGTTGATGATTTCCGTTTAGGACATTTATTAGAGAGTGCTCTCGGGATCAATACCTTTGGAAGAGAAAGAAGTGAGAAAGATGATTTGGGAGGAGAGAGAAATTGGGCTACAAAGCAGTCTCAACAAAGGCCTCAGCTGACCCCCCTAGGGAGCTTTGAAGCTGGGGTGAGGGAACCAAACCTTAACACCCATGTTGACCAGTCATTGGGTGTAGACTGCCTCAGAAAGGGGGTATGACCTTGATGAGGCCTCTTGCTCTGCAGAGGGACTTCCTGGAGAAGACTGACAACCTAGCAGCTAGGGGATAAGTCTAGCAGCTCTGGAGGGGAATCTGGGCAGGCCATCCCAGTGCCTGCTACAGTTGGACCAAGGACTCTAAGTGTGGGGTGACTGTCAGTGAACTGGTGGGGATTCTCCAAGGCTTGGGTATAAGAGAGGGTCCCGGTGCAGGAAGAGTGTGTATAGGAAGGGATGTAGGGATTTGCTCAGGCAGCCAAAGAGTTGATTCGGAAGAGAAGTTTCCCATTGCCTCTTTACACCCCAATCCCTGTAAGACTCTTAAGCTCGCTGCCCACTGGGCGACAGCTTGCCTGCTGGTCGCCTCCAATTCATCACTGGAAATGACAGAGCAAGTGACGGTCACATAGGCCTGAAGATTCTGGATAATGAGTAGGTTTACACAGAGTAAGTAAGAAGCTGGCCTGAGCTTTGGCTTGATCTCTCATCCCAGAAATCCACACACTGACAGCAGAGTCCATTACCTGTGATCACACAACATTACTGTTTGTTTTTTTGTCATCTGTAAGAGGAAGGATATGATTAAGGATAGTTTGTAGATCTGTTTATTATTTCACTTCTCCCAAAGTGAACTCTCTCCCACCTGCCTTGTGACCCTTGCCCTCCCTCAGAACTCTCTGCAGGGGATGGGACTCAGTAGTTTTAGGCATAGGCAGGATAGGAGGCCACCGGATCAGGGGCGCCAGAAAAACCCTCCTAACCCAAAAGAACCTCCCTAACATGGTTTCTGATCCTGATGGCCCACCATTTGGGCACAATTCTTTCACTTTCAAGCTCTGATCCTGATTTAAATGTAGATACTCTCAGAAAGGGTTACTACATCTCAGTGAAAGTATATTTTAGAAGTTCTCCTGAAAGAAAATTCTGGAATATAAGTAGTAGTGTTCCAAGTATCAAAACCCTGCATAAGACTTCCATGGAAAGTCGTTTGCAATATTACTGAAAGTCCTTACAAACGTTTACATTCTTTGCTCTGGTAATTCTACCGCTGTGCATGTAAGCTGAGGAGATTGGTCTAAATACTGAGAGGACTTTGTACGCGAGTGTTCACTACAGAATAATTTCTAATGGTGTAACTTTGGAGACCATTTGAATGTCGAACATTTGGAAAATGCTCAGGTAAATACTAGCACAGTCACCCAATGAAAAAATATCCTGTCATTAAAAATTATAGTTAGGAAGAGTCTGTAATAAGATGATAAAAATATTTATGTTATAAAGTGAAAACAGCCCTAGATTTACATTAGAATGTGCATTTTATCACAGCTATGTAAAAATAAATCCATGTACATAGAAATAGAACGAAGCAAAATATATACAAATGGCAACAATGACTTGCTTGGTGGTAGAATTAGAGGAGCTCTTAAAATCATTTTATTGTTCTCACTATTTTCAAAATGTGTGATGCCTTTGTAACGCTTCTGTAACGCACTATGGTTTTAAGCATGGCGCACGCAAGTGGGCAGAACTCTCCGGACCCGCGTGTTCTCCACAAGATTCCCTCGCGAGGGACCCGAGAGCCCCGAGGGGACGGCACTCTTCGCGGGGAAGACGCTCTGCTCTCCTTGCTGGCTGAGGCTGGAAGGGTTTAGAAGCCTAGGTCAGTTTCCTGCGGCCACCGGGGCCGAGGACCCACCGCGAAGCGCCGAGCTCTGCGGCAGGGCCCTCGGCGGCCTCCGTAGCGCGGAGCCGAAGGCGTGGGTCCCTCAGTGCTGTGCGACCTGCACAGTGGGACCAACCAGAGCGACTGGGGAGCAGCCTCAGAACCTCGGGAGCGTGACTTCCTCAGTTGTGAAATGAGTGCCTACCTCGTGGGCCGTATGAGGACTGAATGAGGTAATACACATGCAGTAATAAAGTGCTTATCACAGTGCCAATCCTAATGTGGGCAGCCAGCCCGGGGAGGAGTTCCAGACGAACCCCTGTTAGGCATCCTATATCGTCAGCACTCCTGGCCCTGGTCAGGGGACAGTGTGGGCTCTCCAAAGAGATCCCACGTCTCTTTAGCCTAGAATAAGGATGATGCTTCAGGGTTGTTAAAAGGATTAAATGGGATTATATCTAAAGGGATTAGCCGCGTGGCTGATGCTAAAATAATTTCCTCAGCCGCCTCTACCCTTTACAACTGGACGCCTGCAGCAGCGTCCTGGTGGGTCTCCTCATTTGTAAACTGGAGTTAATAGATGTGTTCTGAGAATTAAGTGAGAAATACACATAAAGAACCTGACATTTAACTAGGACTTGGCAAATGGTAGCAATTCTTTCTTCACTACGATGATAGACAAGCTGCGCCGTTGGAAACACACGCGCTTGGCACCTGCTTCTTGTGAGTGCAGGTGGGCACAGAGAAGACAGACAGTGAGTGCAGGGAGCCAGCATCGCCTTGACTGTACTGTACCAGGGCCCTCTGCAGTGTATCTGCTCTCTGCCTTGCCCCGCTTGCTGTTTGCATTTGCTGCGCCCATTAGTTCCCACACCTGGCCTCTGAGGCCATGAGCATAAGTACAGCTTGTTCTGACTGAGCGGAGCGAGCGCAGCACACACCAGCGGCAGGATCCCTGAAAGCCAGCCCTGCCAGCAGGTGAAGGTCCTGCAGCCTCCAGGGGGGTGAGGCCAAGTTAGCTTCTTGGAAATAGGCGGCTCAGGGGCCTGCCTAGGCGGGTCCTTCCTCCTCCTCTCTCCAGGACATCAGACTTTGTAGAGTCCTGGATAAGAGGAAATTGACATGTTTTTATTCCATTGTCCAAATAGATGGTGTTTTGCTGACATTTAAAGAGAATTGTAGTACGAGCTACATTTATGGAGCCCTTTCTCTCTGCAGTCATTGTGCTAAATGCTCTGTAATCCCTTTGAGTCCTCATGACCACCCTCATGCTGTTCTGTCCGTTTTACATATTGGAAAACTAAGACTTAGAAATTGAGAGACTTGCTGAAGGTCACAGCTAGTAAGGAGCAGAGCCAGAATGTAAATCTGGGCTGATCTTGACTCTGTACAGTGTGCTCTTGACAACTACGCTATTCTGTAAAGGTATACCCATGTATTCTGCTTTAAATTAAATGCTTTCTGCATGTTAATTTGTAGGGCCTCTCCTCTAATAAAGCATTTTGCAGAACACATTTTCTAGGTTCTCCTCCACCCCCTGAAACCAGGCTTCCTTCACTAACCTTTTCTTGATTGTGAGCACGTAATAAAGGCATGCTGAATCTGTGAGCTCAGCACCATGCTTTGCAGGCTCAGTTAGGGAATTCAGCTACGAGTTACCTGCTGCCCAGCCAAATCCTCAGAGCCAGTTCAGGGGTGCAAGGACCCTCGGCTCTGCAGTGGCAGTGGCATTCTAATATGGCCTCCTTGGGTCCTGACTGGGAGCCCTTTCCATCCACCTGTTCTAATTTGAATGCACTTCCCCACAAGTTACTGGGACAAAATGTCCTCTGCTTTCACCTTTATGTGGCTCCAGATGTTGGATTTAGTTTTAAAAAATTCTGCAGCAGAAATGTGGTTATGAGTCAGGGATGTGTGTACGTGTGTGCTCGGCTGTGTGTGAAGCCAGTCTCTCAGCACCAGCTAAAAATGTGAAGCAGCCAGTCTGTGCCCGGAATTGAGGACACCATATGCTTGTATTTCTGGGTCTTCCTAGGAGTTATATAACTGCCCCCAAAGCCAGGGGGCAGGAGCAGGGCCAGCCGTGGGAGATGTTTTCAGAAAGGAATGCTAAGGAAGGACTGACCTTGAGGAGATAGAGAGTTCACCAGGCCATGGAATGTTCCCAGCCTTGGGGCTTAAACAAAAACTGTATTCAGAGGGTGCATGCTCTGTGGAGAACAAACCCTGTCTGTCTCCCTGCCTTGTCTTGGGGGCTTATCAAGGTGAGCCCTTAGCCGCTGGGGCCAGGATATTGAATTTAGAGCTGGTCACAGCTGCCAGACCAGGGCCCTGGTAATCCTCCCAGCCATCTCTAATTAGCAGGCTCTAGGCCCCACACTGTCTTGAGGGCCAGGCAGAGGTGAGATAAGAGCTCCGGCCCCGGCCCCATCTAGTCACAGAACAAGGCTGCAGAAAGCAGCCTTGGAGGAGGAGAGCTGTGGGAGGGGACACAGCCAATCAACAAAGGCTTATCAAGGGCTTGCTCTGTGGTCATCCTTGGGGGAAAGGAGATATCTGATTGGCCCCTTGTCCCACTGAGGACCTTGTAGGAAAAAGTTTCTTTACCACCCACCCTGCCCCCATCTTACTTGACTAAAGCTTCTTTTTTCTTTCAGGCCTCAGTTCAGAGGGCTATGACCTAGAGCAGTGTTTTTCAAACTGTGGGTCATGACCCTTTGGTAGCTTGGGTAATCAATTTAGTAGGTCACACCCAAGATTTAAAAAAAGAAATAGAATACAGGAGACTATCCTAGCACATCAGATATAATAAAGGTATGTGTTTGAAATTGATTTTTACTGGTGATCGTAGTGGAAAAAAAATGGAAGGCCTCTGGCTTAGAGGCTGTATCTGTCCATATCCTTCTCACTACAAGCATCAGAACCTGGCTCAATCCAGACAAGAAGGAAATGTATCTCACTTGAAGTCCAGAGGTGGAGCAGACACCAGGGTCGTTGATACAGGCTTCACCGTGCCACCAAGGATGCCAAGCCTTCCTGGTGGGTTTTATCCTCAGGCTGGTGGCAAGATGGCTGCAGAAGCTCCACGTCACATCCAGAGAACTTCTGTGGCAAGGAAAGACTGGCTCTTCTTGTATCTCTGAAGAATGAGAAAATCTTTCCTAGAAATCATCTGACTGACTTCTCTACCTCAGTGGAGAATTGGTCACAACTCTATTCCTAAACCCATCACTGGCAAGGAGAATATGACTCCCTGTATGAATGGATAGAGACTAGAGACTGAGTGGGACAGCCTGCTGAGCTGGAGATGGGAGGGAAGGGTGGATGGGTACCTGATCAAAAGTGGGGTTCTGACCATGGACGAGGTGACAGAATGGGAGAAGATGCTGGCGAGGTCTAAAACTGACAAGGGACCAGCAACTAGAACACACAAGAAATTCCTAATCAGGAAAAAAGAGCAACCCCAATAGAAAAATGGGCAAAAGATATGAACATGCAATTTATAGAAGAGTTAACCCTAAAAGCTAAGAAACATGACAGAATACTCAAAATCATTGTCAATCACCAAAGAAATACGAATTTAAACAAGACTTTTCACCCGTGAGACTGACAGCAATTAGAAGGCTGGGTAATTCCAATTGTTGGCAGGATGTGGGGGCATGGGAACCCAACACACTGCTGGTGGGAGTGGGGACTGGCGCAGCCATTCTGGAGGTCAGCCTGGTCTTCTGGGACAAATAATGGAAATGCATATCCTGTGTGACTGTCAATTCTGCTCCCAGGGAAATTCTCACAAAGGCCACAGGAGACGTGTGTGAGGATGTTCCCTGCGGCTTTATTTCTGGTGGAGGGAAATTGTCCACAACCCTGGTGTCCATCACTGAGAGAAAGAGGTCGAATGTGGTGGGAGCACCAACAAGGCACAGGCAGCAGTTAGTAGCAATGGCTTAGAAGAACCCATGGCGACATGGATGGAGCTTAGAAACAGTGTTTTATAAAAAAAAATAAATAAGAATCCATTTGGTGGTTATGAATTTTTTAAAAAGTCGTTTTCTGTTGGAGATGCATACTGAAGTATTTCTGGGTGAAATGACACGACATCTGGAATCTGTCTTAAAATACTCCTGAAAGAAAAAATGAGCATGGAGCAGGGAGAACAGATGAAGCGAAACTGGCAAAATGTTGGTAATCATTCAAACTAGCTGATGGCTACATGGAGCTTTGTTACTTATCGGTACTTTTGTGTACCTTAGAGATATTTCATAATAAAAGTTTAAAACAACACACAGGGCCCTGCCCCATGGCCAAGTGTTTAAAGTTCTATGTGCTCCACTTCAGTGGCCTCGGTTTGTGGGTTCAGATCCCAGGCACAGACCTCCTCCACTCACTAGCCATGCTGTGGAGGTGTCCCACATACAAAATAGAGGAGATTGGCACAGATGTTAGCTCAGGGCTGGTCTTCCTCAAGCAAAAAAAAAAGATGAGGATTGGCAATTGATGTTAGCTCAGGGTGAATCTTCCTCAGCAAAAAACCCAACAACAAGACATAAAAACAATACCCATTTTCCAAGAACACATTGAAAGAAAAAGATACACCTTAAAATGGTACCTATAAGGCAGAATAAAGGAATGGGAGTTGGATATGGTGAATAAAAGGGAAAAGAAAATAGTGTAAACATTTAGTATTCTGTCCGGAAGGCTCAGAAATATCAGGATGCCTCCAGTGGAGCATGGGATGGGTAAGGACAAAGTGGGGATGAATGTCTGCAGGTGCCACTGAAGTCTGCATGGCACCCACCTTTATTTTCTCACGGAGCCTCCTTCCAACTCCCAAGGCTTGGTTGGGCTCTTCCGGTGGGTTTCTACACCGGGGGCTTTCCTATTCTGGCACTCACCTCACAGCATCCTCAGACCTGCTCCCTGCACTGTCTTCCCCACCAGACTGAGGAACAGGGCCTGGGACTACATTTTGTGTTTTGCTTAATAGTACATCCCTGGCATATGGCACCGGGTCCACCACACTGGGTGCACTCTGTAAAGTCTGTTTAATGAAAAACAATAGCCAGTGCTTGTTGAGCATTATCTTGTTTTATTCTCACAACAATTCTATGAAGTGGGTAATAGTACTTTTCCCATTCAATCAACAAGGAAATGGAGGCTTAAAGAGGTTAGGAAAGTTGCCTAACGTCCCACAGCTAAAGCACAGCAGAGCCAGGATCCAGTCAGACCATCTGCCGTTAGAACCAATATTCTCAACCACTGTGCCATACTGTCTGGAGAGAGGGGTCGAGGCTGCTCCTGTTGAAAGGAGAAGCTAACACACCTGAAGCACTTTGAGAACACCAGCAGACACTTCCAAACCAAGAGCTAAAGGTGGTGGTACAGGCTCTGGGGACACAGGTGTGGTTGAGGAGGAAGCCGAGTGATCAGGGAGATGGAGAACAAAGGAAGAGATTGATACAAACAGCTGCAGGAGGCTGGCGTGTGATTGCAATTGATCCCAAGAACATCTTCCCTATTGTGGGGCTGAGGGTCAGCACTCCCCCATGGCGTGTCTCTTCCCTTCTAGGTAGTTCTTAATCAGTGGTTCTCAATTGTCCCCTCCAGGGGACATTTGGCAGTGTCTGGGGGAACAGGGGATGACTAATGGCATCAGGTGGGTAGAGACAAGGGATGTTGCTAAACATGCTGCAATGCACGGGTCGGCCCCCCCACCCCACCCCCCCCCCCCCCACCCCGCCACACACACACACAAAGGTTATCCTATCCAAATGTCAACAGTGCTAAGGGTGAGAAACCCTGCTCCAAACCTATCAGTCACTCTTCACCTGTAAGGTAGTTCTGACCATTCACCCCCTCTGCTTCCTATAGCCCTCCTCTCTCAGCTTCTGGAAGCTCTAAATAGAAGGGCTTGGCAAAGACAGTATTGTCAAGAGAAGCCTGAGTGCTGGCTGGGCCTGGGGAGCCCTATCCGTTGGTGGCCTTTCCTTTGATGATTCATTACAGTCCAGGGCCGTTGCCCCAGGCTGCCTTCCCACTCTGATAGTTGGTGCCACAGGTGTGCTGGTTAACACCCTGCTCTCTGGGAAAACAAGCCCTGGTTTGCAGCATTTGACCATTTCGTGGTGTAAATATTCCAACCTCGGCCAATCTCTAACTGCCAATGTGAAGTCAACTGGCTAGCAAAATTCCGGAAAATTTAACAATCCAATGAGCTGGGAAGAGCCAGTTCCACACACCACTGCTGAGTTTCACCTAAGCCACACACTTACCTACTAAATCAATAGTTTAACACAATGAAAGTTTATTTCTGGGGCCAACCTGGTGGTGCAGCGGTTAAGTTTGCACGTTCCGCATCAGCGGCCCAGGGTTCACTGGTTCGGATCCCGGGTGCGGACGTGGCACCCCTTGGCAAGCCATGCTGTCTCAGGCATGCCACATATAAAGTGGAGGAAGATGGGCACGGTTGTTAGCTCAGGACCAGTCTCCTTCAGCGAAAAGAGGAGGATTGGCAGCAGTTAGCTCAGGGCTAATCTTCCTCAAAAAAAAGAAAAGTTTATTTCTCACTCATACTCCACCGTGGGTATTCCAGACACAGCAGCTCTCCTATATGGCCTTCTTCCGGGCAGCAGCTTGGGACTCAGGCCCTTTCTCTCTTGTGGCTTACCTTTCTTACCTTTCCCCAGGGCAGTGGCTCTCAAACTTCAGTACGCATCAGAATCGGCTGGAGAGCTGAAAACACCGTGCCTCAGGGTTCTGATTCAATGGGTCTAGAATGGAGCCTGAGAATGTGCATTTTCCGACAAGTCCCCAGGTGATGCTGATGCTGCTGTTCAGGGACCCGCATGGAGAACCACTGCCCCAGGGCGATGATTTGTAACCTTGGCTGCACTTTGGAGTCACCTGGAAAGCTCTAATAACTCCTGATGGCTGGGTCCCACCGGCAGGGATTCTGAGTTAATTGGCATAGGAGGCAGCCTGGGCATGGAGACAAAGCTCCCTGGCGATTTCAGTTGCAGCCAAGGAGGAGAACCACTGCCTTAGGGCCTGACTCTCTTCCTGCGTTCAGGTGGGGGATGGAGAAGGAGAACTTTATGTGGAAGGGTTTCTGGGCCAGGCCTGGAAGTGATCTGTCAGTCATGTCACCTCACATTTCGTTGCCTAGGACGGTCACATGTCCGCGCCTCACAAGGGAGCTTGAGAAACGTGGTCTTGCTGTGTGCTCACGAGGTAAGAGGGCACGGCTTGTTGAAGAACTAGCGAGTTGCTGCCATACCTACCTACCAACAGCTGCTTTGGGACAAGTCTACCTGGATGGACGCCCATGGGTATGGACCCATAAGTATCTGTGAGCCCTTGTGAGTGTGTGGGAGTGCCTGGCTTTAGGGTATGTCGAGGTAAAAACTACTGGTGGCAACATAGGGTGCTTTTATGTCTCTAGAGGGAGGCAGCTTGATGTGCTAGAAAAACCAAGATTTACAGATCTGCTCAAATCCTTCCTCAACCAGCTTTTTATAAGTTACTAAGCTCTCTGAGCCTCAAATTCCTCTCTCTGTAAAGTGGGAATATTATTTATTTCTATCTACGTCATATGATTAAGTGAAGTAAGTATAAAGCCCCAAGGACAGTGCTGTAGGCACACAGTACATGTTCGTTGAATGTTCGTTCCCTCTCCCTTAGAAATATTGCCCCTGGCCAGCCAGGCAGCGTAGTGGTTAAGTTCGTGCTTCCTTCCACGGCCTGGGGTTCGCCGGTTCGGAACCTGGGTGTGGACTTATGTACTACTTGGCAAGCCACACTGTGGTGGGCATCCCACATATAAAGTAGAGGAAGATGGGCACAAATTTTAGCTCAGGGCCAGTCTTCCTCAGCAAAAGAGGAGGATTGGTGGCGGATGTTAACTCAGGGCTAATCTTCCTCAAAAAAGAAAAAAGAAAATGTTGCCCCGTTGGCACCAGAGATAAGGGAACTGGAACGAGTGACCTGCACCCGCGTGAAGAGCTGTGTGTGCTGCCTGACGAGGCAGCTTTTGGAGTTTTGCTGTCTATCGTTTGGGAGAGAACCCCCACATAGAAGATTCTCATTGTGGGAAAGGATGGAACTATGTTTCTGAGACAATATTTAGTTGGCAATAGTGTCCTCATATGTCTGTCATATTAGGAAAATTTTAAAACTTGGCAACCAATTTTAAGTGGAGCAGTTATTTTTCCTACAAAAGGATTCTTCACCTTACCGAACAACCTCTTCACACAGTCCTGCTTTGCTACCCATGAGTTACGCAGAGGCAGCCCTGGAAGAGGGAGGGAAGGGTCCTTGTTCTCTATAGAAGGCAGGGCTGGGAAGGACAGTGTGAGAATCTGCGGCCCCTGGAGAGCAGTCATTGATGCAGAGCCTGCCTGAGGGGAGGGACCCGCCACCCTTCAGCCCACAGCCCTGCCGCAGCCTGGGGAGCAGATCTGCCACCAGCCTGACAGGAGAAGCAGCCAGAGCCATCTAGGATTAGGGCCACCCACCTTCACACTTCCCAGTGACACCAGTTGCAGCCTGGTCCCCCAGCAGCTCCTGGGGGCAAATCCAGTTGAGTAACTGTTCAACAGCATGTGCTTAATTTCCAAGAAACTTTCCATGATCTTGTGTTTTAACACCAACCCTAACCTTCCCTGTTCTTTGTTTTTTATAAAAACACTGCCCTCCTCTAGTTCTTGGCCCGGGGCTAGCTTCCTGCTGTCCACCAACACTTCCCCGTGGGTGCCGCGCACAGAGCTGTGGGAGCTCAGGCTCGAGTCATCCAGCTAGGGTTGAGGCAGGCCCGCCTACCTCTGCCACCGGCTGAGTGACTTCAGGCAAGTTACACAGTTACACAGGCAAGTCTCTGAGCCTCGGTTTTCTCATTTGTCAAACGGTTGTAATTTCAGACATTGCCTGACACGAGTGGCTATTTCCACCATGTGGGAACACCAAGCCTGCTCTAGGTTTGTCTTCAGGGGACACCTGGAGCACAGTGATGCTGGAGATGTGCGTATGGGCGGTGTAGGAAGTGGGTTACCCTTTAATGATCCCTTACGAAGAGCCAGGCACTGTGCCAAGCCCTTTCCCATGTCACTTCATTTAATCCTCACAGCAGCCTCCTAAGGTAGGGATGGCAGTCACCACCATTTTGCAGACGGAAAGAGAGCCTTGGAGAAAGTCAGTGCCTTGCCCAGATGGCCCACCTCCTACGCTGAGGAAGCAGGCTTCCCAAACCACTGCTGAGACGCTTCTCTCTGGACACACACGGAGGGGAATGAGGAGTGAAAAAGAAACCCAGCTCGTGAAACTCTGTGGGCCCAAATGCCATGTAGCCCACAACCGAGCCTGATCCCAGCCAGGAGGCCCTGGGCCGGAGAGTGGCTGAGGCTCTGCACACGGCCGGCCGCTCCCAGCAGGGCTGGAGCAGGACACGAAGGCTGGAGCCGCGCCTTCTCTTCTTGACTGCCTGAGGTCGTGGGCAAGTCCTTTTGCCTCTGCTCTCCTCTTTTTTTTTTTTTAAGGAATCAAATGATTTTATCCTTTTTTATTGCGGTATAGTTGACATAACATTATATTAGTTTCAGGTGTATAACATAGTGACTCGATATTTGTATATATTTTGAAATGATCACCACGATGAGTCTAGTTAATATCTGTCACTTTACATAGTTACGAATTTTTTTTTTCTTGTGATGGGTGAGAACTTTTTAGATTTGCCTTCTTAGCCACTTTCAAATGTGCGACACAGTATTACTAATGATAGTCACCATGCTGTACGTGACATCCTCAGGACTTATTTATAACTGAAAGTTTGTACTTTTTGACCCCCTTCACCCATTTTGTCCACCCCCTATCTCCCTCCTCTCAACCACCGCCTCTGGCAACCACCAGTGTGTTCTCTGTATCTATGAGCTTGGGGTTTGTTTGTTTGCTTGTTTTGTTTTTTAGGTCCCACGTATAAGTGAGATCGTATGGTATTTGTCTTTCTCTGTCTTATTTTCCTTAGCATAATAGCCCTCAAGATCCATTCATGTTATTACAAATGACAAGATTTCATTTTTTATGGTCGAATAATATTTCATTATACATATATACCACATTTTCTTTATCCATTCATCCATTGATGGGCAGTTATGTTGTTTCCATATCTTTGGCTATTGTGAATCATGCTGCAATGAACATGAGGGTGTAAATATCTTTTTGACTTAGTGTTTTTGTTTTCTTTGGGTAAATACCCAGAAGTAGAATTGCTGGATCATATGGTAGTTCTATTTTTAATTTTTTGAGAAACCTCTGTACTGTTTCCCATAGTGGCTGCAGCGATTTACATTTTCACCAAAGGTGCACAAGGGTTCCCTTTTCTCCACATGCTTGCCAACACTGATTTCTTCTCTTTTTGGTGATAGCCATTCTAACAGGTGTGAAGTGATATCTCATTGTGGTTTTGGTTTGCATTTCCTTGATGATTAGTCATGTTGAGCACCTTTTCATGTACCTGTTGGCCATCTGTATGTCTTGTTTAGAAAGCTTCTATTTAGATCCTTTGCCCATGTTTTAATTGGATTGTTTGGGGTTTTTCTTTTTAAGATTTTATTTTTTTCCTTTTTCTCCTCAAAGCCCCCTGGTACATAGTTGTATATTCTTAGTTGTCGGTCCTTCTAGTTGTGGCATATGGGATGCCACCTCAGCATGGCCTGATGAGTGGTGCCATATCCGCGCCCAGGATTCGAACCAGCGAAACCCTGGGCCACCGCAGTGGGTCGCACGAACTTAACCACGAACTTAACCACTCAGCCACAGGGCTGGCTCCTGTTTGGGTTTTTAGCTATTGAATTGTATGAGTTCTTTATATATTTTGGATATCAACTCCGTATCATATATATGATTTGCAAATATTTTCTCTCATCCTATAGATTACTTTTTCCTTTGCTGTGCAGAAGTTTTATAGATTGATATAGTCCCGCTTGTTCATCTTTCCTTTTGTTGCCTTTGCTTTTGGCGTCAAATCCAAAAAATCATCGCCAAGACCAATGTCAAGGAGCTGACCCCCTATGTTTTCTTTCAGCAGTTTCATGGTTTCAGGTCTTCCGTTTAAGTCTTTAATCCAAGCTGAGTTAATTTTGGTGCATGGTGTAAGATAGTGGTCCACGTCCATTCTTTAGCATGTGGCTGTCCAGTTTTCCCAACACCATTTATTGAAGAGATTATTTTTTCTCCATTATATATTCTTGGCTCCTTGGTCATAAATTAATTGACTGTATATGCATGAATTTATTTCTGGGCTCTCTGTTCTGTTCCATTGATCCATGTGTCTGGTTTTGTGCCAACACCATACTGTTATGATTACTACAGCTTTGTAGTATAGTTTAAAATCGAGAAGTGTGATGCGTCTGGTTTTGTTCCTCTTTCTCCAGATTGCTTTGGCTCTTCAGGGTCTTTTGTGGTTCCATACAAATTTTAGGATTCTTTGTTCTATTTCTGTGAAAAATGCCATTGGAATTTTGATAAGGATTGCATTGAATCTGTAGATGGCTTGGGTAGTATGGACATTTTGATAATATTCTTCCAATCTGTGAGCATGGAATATCTTTCCATTTATTTATGTGGTCTTCAATTTCTTTCATCAGTGTCTTTTATATATATATATAAATGTATGTATATATATTCAGTGTACATTTCTTTCACTCCTTGGTTAAATTTATTCCTAGATATTTTATTATTTTTGGTGCAATTGTAAATGGGATTGTTTCCCTAATTTCCCTTTCTGGTAGCTCATTATTAGTGTATAGAAACAACAAATTTTTGTGTATTGATTTTATATCCTGCAGTTTTACTGATATCATTGATTCGTTCTAACATCAGAGTCTTTAGGGTTTTCTATATGTAATATCATGTCATCTGCAAATACTGACAGTTTTACTTCTTCCTTTCCAGTTTGGATGCCTTTTGTTTCTTTTTCTTACCTAATTGCCCTGGCTAGGTCCAATACTATGTTGAATAAGAGTGGTGAGAGTAGGCATCCTTGTCTTGTTCCTGGTGTTAGAGAAAAACTTTCAGCTTTTCACCATTGAGTATGATGTTAGCTGTGTGCTTGTCTTATATGGCCTTTATTATGTTGAGATACATTCTTTCTGTACCCACTTTGTTGAGAGTTTCTAATCATAAATGGATATTGAATTTTGTCAAATGCTTTTCCTGCATGCATTGAGATAATCATATGATTTTTATTCTCGTTTTGTTAATGTAGTGTATCACATTGACTGATTTGTGGATGTTGAACCAGGCTTGCATCCTGGGATAAATCCTACTTGATCATGGTGTATGATTCTTTTGATGTATTGTTGAATTTGGTTTGCTAATATTTTGTTGAGGATTTTCACATCTATGTTCATTAGAGATATTGACCTGTGAAATTTTCTTTTCTTGTTGCATCCTTGTCTGGTTTTGGTATCAGGGTCATTCTGGCCTCATAAAATGAGTTTGGAAGTGTTCCCTCCTTTTTTAGTTTTTGGAAGAATTTGAGAAGGATTTGTATTAATTCTTCTTTAAATGTTTGGTAGAATTCACCAGTGAAATTGTCTGGTCCTGGACTTTTGTTTGTTGGGAGATTCTTGATTATTGATTCAATCTCCTTACTTGAAATTGATCTGTTCAGATTTTCTATTTCTTCGTGATTCACTTTTGGTAGGCTGTATGTTTCTAGGAATTTGTCTGTTTCTTCTAGGTTGTCAAATTCTTTGGCATATAATTATTCATACTAGTCTTTTCATATTTGTTCGTAATAGTTCATAATAGTCTCTTGTTCGTGACAGATCTATTATGTATTTCTGTGTATCAATTGCAACATCTCCTCTTTCACTTCTGATTTTATTTATTTGAGTCCTCTCTCTTTTTTTCTTGGTGAATCTAGCTAAAGGTTTGTGAATTTTGTTTATCTTTTCAAAGAACCAGCTCTTAGTTTCATTGATTTTTTTCTGTTGTCTTTTTAATCTATCTCATTTATTTCGGCTCTTATCTTTGTTATTTCCTTCCTTCTATCAAATTTGGGCTTCATTTGTTCTTCTTCTAGTCCCTTGAAGTATAAAGTTAGGTTGTTTATTTGAGATTGTTCTTGTTTCTTGAGGTAGACATTTATCGCTATAAAGGTGCCTCTTAGAACCGCTTCTCCTGCATCCCGTAAGTTTTGATATGTTATATTTCTATTTTCGTTTGTCTCAAGGTACTTTTTGATTTTTCTTTTGATTTCTTCTTTGACCCACTATTTGTTCAGTAGCATGTTGTTTAATCGCCACATATTTATGAATTTTTCAGTTTTATTCTTGTAATTGATTTCTAGTTTCATACTATTGTAGTTGGAAAAGATGCTTGATATGATTTTAACCTTCTTAAATTTATTAAGACTTGTTTTGTGGCCTAACATATGATCTATCCTGGAGAATGTTCCATGTGCAGTTGAGAAGAATGTATATTCTGTTGCTTTTGGATGGAATGGTCTTTATATATCTGTTAAGTCCCTCTGGTCTAACATGTAATTTAAGGCTGATATTTCCTTATTAATTTTCTGTCTGGATGATCTATCCATTGATGAAAGTGGGTTATTAAAGGCCTGTGCTATTATTGTATTGCTGTCTATTTCTCCCTTTAGGTCTGTTAATATGTACTTTATATATTTAGGTGCTCGTATGTTGGGTGCAAAAATATTAACAAATGGGGGCTGGCCCAGTGGCTCAGTGGTTAAGTTCATGTGTTCTGCTTTGGCAGCCCAGGGTTCACTGGTTCAGATCCTGGGTGCAGACTTACGCATTGCTTATCAAGCCATCCTGTGGCAGGCGTCCCACATATAAAATAGAGGAAGATGGGCACAGATGTTAGCTCAGGGCCAATCTTCCTCACCAAAAAAAAGGAGGATTGGCAGGGATGTTAGCTCAGGGCCAATCTGCCTAAAGAAAAAAAAATTAACAAATGTTTTATTCTTTTGTTGGATTGACCCCTTTATCATTATGTAATGCTCTTCTTTGTCTCTTATTACAACTTTGTTTTAAAGTCTATTTTGTATGATATAAGTATAGCTACCTCATATTTCTTCTGGTTTCTATTTTCGTGGAATATCTTTTTCCATCCCTTCATTTTCAGTCTGTGTGTATTCTTACAGTCTTTACATCTGAAGTGAGTCTCTTTTAGACAGCATATAGATGGGTCTTGTTTTTCTTTTTTTACCCATTCAGCCATTCCATGTCTTTTTATTAGAGAATTTAGTCCATTTACATTTAAAGTAATTATTGATAAGTACATACTTAATGCCATTTTATTAATTGTTTTCTGGCTGTTTTGCAGTTCCTCTATTCTTTTCTTCTTCTTTTGGTCTCTTTAGTGATTTGATGATTTTATTTAGTGGTATGTTTTAGATTCCTTTCTCTTTATCTTTTGTGTATCTACTATAGTTTTTTGCTTGTGGTTACCATGAGGCCTACATATAACAATTGATATTTATAACAGTCTATTTTAAGTTCATAACAACTCACGTTTGAATGCATTCTGAAGCTCTGTGTTTTACTCCCCCCCACCACACTTTATGTTTTTAATGTCACATTTTATATCTTTTTATCTTGTTTATCTGTTAACTAATTGTTGTAGTTATAGGGTTTTTTAAACTATATTTATCTTTTAACCTTTATACTAGCTTTAAAGTGATTGACCTTTACAACATTACATTATGCTAAATTTTACTATATATTTACCTTTACCAATGAGATTTATACTTTCATATGTTTTCCTGTTACTAATTAGTGCCCTTTCTTTTCAGCTTAAAGAAGTCCCTTTGACAATTCTCATTAGACTGGTTTAGTGGTAATGAACTCTTTTAGCTTTGCTTGTCTGGAAAACTATCTCTCCTTCAATTCTGAATGACAGCTTTGCAGGTAGAATATTCTTGGTTGGAAGTTTATTTTCTTTTAGCACTTTGAATATATCTTGCCACTCCCTTCTGGCCCACAAAGTTTCTGCTGAAAAATCTGCCAATAGTCCTATGGGATTTCCCTTGCACATAACCAGTTGTCTGCATCTTGCTGCCTTTAAGATTCTCTTCTTGTCTTTAACTTTTGACATTTTAATTATCACATGTCTTGGTGTGGGTCTCTTTTAATTCATCTTATTTGGAACATTGTGGGATTCCTGGATCTTGATGTCTGTTTCCTTCCCCAGATAAGGGAAGTTTTCAGCCATTATTTCTTAAAAATAAGGGTTCTGCCTCTTTCTCTCTTCTGCTTCTTGGGACCCCCATAATAGGAATATTGGTCCACTTGATGTTGCCCCATAAGTCCCTTAAGCCGTCTTTGCTTTTTTTCATTCTTTTTTCTTTTTGCTGCTCTGATTGAGTGAGTTCCACTGCTCTGTCTTCAAGTTCACTGATCCTTTCTTCTGCTTCATCTAATCTGTTTTTGAACTCCTCTAATGTATTTTTCATTTCAGTTATTGAAATGACTTCTATTTGGTACTTTCTTATATTTTCTCTTTGTGGAAGTTCTTGTTGTGTTCATCAATTCTTCTCCTGAGTTTGGTGAGCATCTTTATGACCATTATTTTGAATTCTTTATCAGGTAAGTCACTTATCTCTGTTTCCTTAAGGTCTTTTTCTGAGGTTTTATCTTGTTAGATAAACAGCCACCTCTCCCAGTCTTGAAGCAGTGGCCCTGTGTAGGAGATGAACCTTATTGTTCAGCCCTGCCCTAGCTTTTGTTTGCCCTTCAGACCTTTGTGACTGTCCAACCAGCTTATTTGTGTCTGTATGTGTGAGGAAGATTGACCCTGAGCTAACATCTGTGCCAGTCTTCCTCTATTTTATGTGGGATGTTGCTACAGCATGGCTTGATGAGTGGTGCTAGGTCCACACCCAGGATCCAAACCTGCAAACCCCGAGCCACCAAAGTGGAGCATGAAAACTTAACCACTATGCCACCAGGCAGACCCCCAGCCTATTTTATTTTTAATGGCTTCCAGGCATTGAGGGTATGCCAAGACCTGTCAGTGTCCCAAAGGGGAGGAGCTCAGTCAGCACCTAGATTCAGGCTGATTAGAAGCCAGACCCTTAGGCAGCAGCTTTTAAACTATGCAAATATATACAGTCCTGCGGGACCACAAGCATAAGTCCCACCAGAGCCAGGTGATTTAGAGATGTCCCTTGGGTAGTAGTTAAAAAATCAGGGTGCCAGACAAGTGTAAAAGTTCCTATTCTGGAGATACTGGTGATCTAGAGCGAGGCAGAGGGAGAGTGCAAAGATGATGTCCACTGGCCTTTGTCTCCAGAGTGCATCTCAATAGGCCCCTAGATGTGTGCCAAACCAGAAGCCTGCCCGTCAGGTTGAAGCTTCCAGACAAGCAAATAGGTCTCTTTCACAGAAAGACTGGGCTGTCTTTCAGCCTGTTGTCTGCACAGTGCTCTGGGGATGATAGACAGTCAAGAACTGTCTTATTACAGTCCCATAGGACCCAGGAATGCAAGCCCTGCTGGCCACCAGTGCTGGGTGATCAAGGAGCATCCCCTGGGTGACAGCCACAAAAACCGGGGCACCAGACACGTGTACAAGCTCCTCTCCAAGAGAATCTGGCACTCAAGCATGGCAGAGAGTGAAGATAGTGTCTGCCTTCCAAGGTCTCTGGAAAGCATTATGGTGAGCCCTTACATGTGTGTTTAATTAGAAGCCTGCCTCTCAGGCTGCAGCTATGAAGATAAGCTAATAGGCCTCTTTCACAGAAAGACGGGGCTTCTGGGTCTGTTGCCTCTTGCTGTGCCCTGGGGCTGGTAGCTGGTTGAGAACTTTTTCTCCATTGGTTACAGTCTTACGGGACCTGTGAGTGTAAGCCTTGTTGGCTACCAGAGCCAGCAATTTAGAGGTGTCCCCTGGTGACAGCTGCAAAAACTGGGGTGCCACATTAGTGTATAAGCTCCTTTCTGGAAGATACTGGTGAGCTGAAGTGAGGCAGAGGGAGAGTGCAAAGATGACATCCACTGGCCTCTGTTCTCTGAGAGCACCCCTGTAGGATCCTAGATGTGGGGCAAACAAGAAGTCTGGCCCTCAGCCTGAAGCTCTTGGACAAGCAAATAGGCCTCTTTCACAGAAAGACTGGGGGTGTGTTTCAGTCTGCTGTCAGCACAGTGCACGCAGGGTGGTAGCTGGCCAAGAACTGTCTTCAGTTGTTACAATTCTGTAGGACCCAAGAACACAAGCACCCATGACCACCAGGGCAAGGCAATCAAGAGGTGTCCCTTGGGCAGCAGTGCAAAAACCCAGGTGCCAGACACGTGTACAAGCTTCTTACTGGGAGACACTGGTGCTCTGGAGCATGGCAGAGGGCGAGCACAAGGAACGTGCCCACGCTCCGAGGAGTAGATATATATCTAATTAGAAGTCCTCTCCTCAGGCTGATGCTTTAATAAAGGCAAATAAGCCTCTTTTACATAAAGTCTCCGTGCCTTTCAGTTTGCTATAGCCATGTAGGTCTCATGGACACGAGCCCTGTTTCAAAGCCAGATGTTTTGAAGTTTCGTCTCTTCGGTGCAGGTCTTAAAAGTTAGGATGCCCGATGCGGGTTTCAAGACCTTTACTCCTCAGGGAGAAGCTCTGGTTTTTGAGCTCCCTCCCAATTGTGGGTCGCCATACTCGGGGTGGGGTTTATGGCGAGATGGGGTCTCAGCCTCTCCTACCTGCCTCGATGTGGGTTTTTTCTTGTTTGCCCAATGGAGTTGCTCAGTTAGTTTTTAGGCTTTTTTCAGAGGAAATTGTTCCATGTATAGCTGTAGATTCGGTGTATATGTGGAAGGAGGTGAGTTCAGAATCTTCCTATATCGCCATCTTGAACTGGAACCCATCTTTCTCTTTAGGGAGTATCAGCCACTGTGGTAAGTTTCAGCTTCTCCTTTTAAGGCACTGAGCTGAGCATGAGGGATAAAATGGAAAAGAACGGACAGGCTTCTGGACCTCATGGAATTTACAGGTTAGCAGGGAAAAATGGATACTAAATTAATAAAGGCGTACCTCAGAGATATTGCACGTTCAGTTCCAGACCACTGCAATAAAGTGAATATCAAATACGGGAGTCACACAAATTTTTTTGTTTCCAAGTACATATAAAAATTATATTCACACTATGCTGTATAGTCTAGTAAAAGTGCAATAAGATTATGTCTAAAAAATGTACATCTTAATTTAAAAATGCTTCATTGCTAAAGAATGCTAACCATCATCAGAACCTTCAGTGAGTCATAATCTTTATGCTGGTGGAGGGTCTTACCTCTGTGTTGATGGCTGCTGACTAATCAGGGTGGTGGATGCCGGAAGGTTGGGGTGGCTGTGGCAATTTCTTAAAGTAAGAGAACAATGAAGTTTGCTGCATCGATTGACTCTTCCTTTCACAAATGATTTCTCTGTAGCATGTGATGCTGTTTGACAGCATTTTACCCACAGTATAACTCCTTTCAAAATTGACGTCAGTCCTCTCAAACCCTGCCGCTGCTTTATCAATGAAGTTAATGTGATAGTCTATGTCCTTTGTTGTCATTTAAACAATTTTCACAGCATCTTCACCAAGAGTAGATTCCATCTCAAGAAACCACTTTCTTTACTCATCCATAAGAAGCAACTCCTCATATCCGTTAAAATTTTATCATGAGATGCAGCAATTCAGGCCCATCTTCAGGCTTCACTTCCAATTCTAGTTCTCTTACTATTTCCACCACTTCTTCAGTTACTTCCTCCAATGAAGTCTTGAACCCCTCAAGGTCATCTCTGAGGGTTGGAATCAACTTCTTCTGAACTCCTGTAAATTTTATTATTTTGACCTCTTCCCATGAGTCACAAATGTTCCTAATGGCATCTAGAATGGTGAATCCCTTACAGAAGGTTTTCAATTTACTTTGCCCAGATCCATCAAAGGAATCACTATCTATGGCAGCTATAGCCTTATGAAATGTATTTCTTAAACAAGAAGACTTGAAAGTTGAAATTACTCCTTGATCCCTGGTCTGCACAATGGATGTTGTATTAGCAGGCATGAAAACAACATAAATCTCGTTATACATCTCCATCAGAGCTCTTGAGTGACTGGGTGCATTGTCAGTGAGCTGTCAATATTATCAATATTTGAAAAGGAATCTTTTTTTCTGAGCAGTAGGTCTCAACAGTGGGCTTAACATATTCACTAAATCATGTTGTAAACGATGTCTGTCACCCAGGCTTTGTTATTCCATTTATAGAGCACATGCAGAGTAGATTTAGCATAACTCTTGAAGGCCCTAGGATTTGGGGAATGGTAAATGAGCATTTGTTTCAACTTAAAGTCACCAATTGTATTAACCCCTAACAAGAGAGTTAGCCTGTCCTTTGTAGCTTTGAAGACAAGCATTGACTTCTCCTCTCTAGCTATGGAAGTCCCAGATGGCACCTTCTTCCAATATAAGGCTGTTTCATCTCCATTGAAAATCTGTGGTTTAGTGTGCCACCTTCATTAATCGTCTTAGCTAGACCTTCTGGATAACTTGCTTCAGCTTCTACATCAGCACTTGTTGCTTCACCTTGCACTTTTATCTTATGGAAGTGGCTTCTTTCCTTAAACCTCATGAGCCAACCTCTGCTGGCTTCAGACTTTTCTTCTGCAGCTTCCTCACCTCTCTCACCTTCACAGAATTGGAGAGTTAGGGCCTTGTTCTGGGTTAGGCTTTGGCTGAAGGGAATGTTGTGGCTGCTTTGATCTTCTGTCCAGACCACTAAAAATTTCTCCCTATCAGCAATAAGGCTGTTTCACTTTCTTATCATTCATGTGTTCACTGGAGTAGCACTTAATTTCCTTCAAGAACTTTTCCTTTGCATTCACAACTTGGCTAACTGTTTGGTGCAAGAGGCCTAGCTTTTGGCCTATCTTGGCTTTTGACTTGCCTTTCTCACTGGGCTTAATCATTTCTAGCTTTCGACTTAATGTGAGAGATGTATCACTCTTCCTTTTACTTGAACACTTAGAGGCCATTGTAGACATTACTTGGTCTAATTTCAATATTGTTGTGACTCAGGGAAAAGGGAGGCCCGAGGGGAGGGAGAGAGATGGGAAACGGCCAGTGGGTGGAACAGTCAGAACACACACAACACTTAAAGATTCAATTCGCCATCTTGTATGGGTGTGGTTCTTGGCACCCCAAGCGATTACAATAGTAACATCAAAGATCACTGATCACAGATCACCATAACAAATATAATAAGAAAAAAGTTTGAAATATTGTGAGAATTACCAAAATGTGACACAGACACGAAGTGGGGAAACGCTGTTGGAAAAATGGCGCCAATAGACTTGCTAGACGCAGAGTTGCCACAAATTTCCAATTTGTTAAAAATGCAATATCTGTAAAGCACAGCAACCTGAGGCATGCCTATAATTACATAATTGAGTAACAAATTAGTTAGAATTGTGAGTTCTGTGAAGAAGTAGAATACCAAGCAACTATCTAATAGGAGATTCCAACCTGTTGGGGGGTGGGGAGGATTTCTTGTGAAATCATTTGAGGCCCAGGACAGGGATTCAAAGTTCTGGAACCTAGACAGGTCCAAGGACTTGTGTCCCTCTCAGTGTCTTTGTGTCTCTTTGTAGATCTCCTCATCTTCTTTGCCTTCTCTCCGTCACTTGCCATGGTCTCCTGCTCCACTTCTTGACATCCTAATTCCATGCATGACCCATTCTTAATACTCTCTAATTTCCCACTTCAAAGTCTTGAGAGAGAGGGAGAGGCCATAACTCATAGATTACTGGCAAACCTGGGCATGGATTTCCTTTGGGTGAAATGTCAGCCCTGATCTAAAAAACAGGGATTCAAGGTGAGGGTGAAATGTTAAAAATGCAGCTACTTGGGCAGCAGAAAAATCTGGTAATGAGCAATCATTCATTCAACAAGTGCTGATCGTGCCAGATGTTGGAGAGGGTACAGCCTGGTCCATGTGCTCAGGAACTTATAGTCTACCAGGGAACACACTAAGCAGGTGTAAGTGCTACAGTAAAGTGTGCAAAAACGTCGGCCCACTGAGCCTTTCCCAAGGAGGAAAGGCCTAAATGTATCCAAAAAGGTGAGTCAATTAGCCAGGAGAATGAGGGTTGGGCCAAGGTGGGTGGATTGGAAGGGAGATGCCAAGGGGACTTACAGGATGGCAAGGAAGCAGCGTGTAGCACATTAGGGATTTCCCAGGAATTTGGCTGAGCAGAGATACGTTTATGTGCTGGGGTCCAAAGTGAAGACAGGAATGGTGGAGAGGCAGCAAATGGAGCTTGGAGGATGGGGTAGACCGATGGTCCCAGATTTTGACATGCATTGGAATCATCTGGATTCTTTATTAAAACAGATTGCTGAGTCCCACCACTAGAGTTTCTGATTCAGTCTGTCTGAATTAGGATGTGCATTTCTAATAAGTTCAGGTGATGCTGGTGTAGAGACAACAGTTTGAGAACCACTGGAGTAGAGGAAGGCAGAAAGGAGACTGACCCCGAGGCTGTTGAAGCTGTCCAGACGAGAAGGGCAGTGGCAGTGGAGAAAAGGATTTATTGAGCACCAGCCACTGTGCTAATCCCTTTATATATAATCTCACTTAATCCCTTTAACAACTCTGAAACATCATCCTTATTCTAGAGTAAATGAAGCACAAAGAGGCTAAATTCTGTGCCCAGGGTGAGTCAGTAAGTGACTGTGTCTAGGCTAAGACACAAAGCCTGTGTTTGCAGCCACCACACTGGAATCAACAGTGACTGGTGATTGACTGGGTGGTGGTGGGGGCCACAGCAAGGTAAGGGAGGCAGAAGTCTCCCATGACTTGCAGGTTTCTGACTTGGGCAACAGGATGACAATGTCATTGCCTAGAGCATGTTCATCTTGAGAGACCTCAAACTCTGTTTTGTCAGTGCAGTTAAGACTAGTGTGCTGTGCTTTTTCTGAACAAATACAGATGTCTGAGACAACAGGATTTATGGGTCTGGGGCTCAGGAGACAGGACCAGACTGAAGAGTTGGAAAGCATCACGTAGGTGATGTTGTGAAACCCCAGGAAGACTATGAAGCAGGCAGAGGGAAGAGGGTGGGGACCTCCCTGAGGAAACTAACAGCTAAGGAGCAGATGAAGAGGCTGAAAGCTAAGGTGTGGACAGCGATGACGACAGAGAGACAAGGTGTCTGGTTTCAGAAAGTGTGTGATGGAGGCAGAGGTGCTGCAGAGGCCAAGGAAGGACTGGGAAGAGCCCACTGGGTTTACGAATGAGGGTCAGTGGCGACTTCCACAAGGCCAATTGCAGTGGACGGGTGTCACTGGGAGGCAGAAGGGGAGGTGGAGAGATGATTGGGAGGTGAGCAAGTAGAGGGAAGAAGTGATGGTTACTCTTCTTATAAGCTTGTCCGTGAAAGGAGGGAGAGAGCTAGAGATAGAGGTAAGGACATTGAAAATCACTGGCGAGGACTCGGGTATTGAGGGGCGTGTGGTTAAAAGTGTCAGGAGGGCGTTACAGAGGGTAGTTGAGACGCTTCAGATGCAGGTTTGTGGGGGTAGACAGGAGCTGGGGTCAGGATTTGGGAGCTGTTTCTGTTACTGTTCTGATTTCTAGCTACTGCTGACAGGGCTCAAGTGCGAGTTTAGGTGTGAAGAGGTAAAAACGGAGCCAGTCACCCACTCTTGATTTCAGAAAGCTTGGGAAGAGCCGGCTCGTTAAAACTAGCTTTGGTACCAGCTTTACCCATCACCTATCTGTTTTTTCTAGATCACATTTGACTATAAAACTCTTTATTCAAAAAGGGACCATCAGATAAACAAGGGCAGGAATGTCCTGGTAGAAAGGGGCTCCGAGGGACCCTTGGCCCCGCTCCTCCCTCCGCCCTCACTCTGGGGTGTTCCTGAAGTCTAAGGCCACTGAGCGCTCTGAGAAGCCCTGGCTAGGAAGCTATCTGGGGTCACCTCGAGAGTCTGTAGTCTCGGGCTGCTTCAAATTCTTTTAAGTCAGGGAATACCCATGGTGTGTATTCACTGGTCAACTCTCCAGGGCAGCCAGGAAACAGACACACAGGGAATAGGGGAGGGGACAGCAAACCTCTGACAAGGGTGTGGCAGTCCAAGCACACAAGGACCCAATAACCACTTGTCCCACAGCCCTCTAATCCTGAGGGCTTTGTTAGTTCTTTGGCTTCATCCTGGTTTCCTTATGTTGGCCTGAACAAATGGCTCTTTAAAGACGACTTGCCTACAAGCGTAGAGATCTCCAGGAGGAAGGTGCCCAAGAAAGGAGGGAAGAACTGGTGGGTTAGACTCAGAAGTCACACTACCCAGCCCTCTCAGTTCCTCCAGCTGGAGAGGCTCCGGGACAATGACCCTGCTGGTACGTGGAATTACCAATTCCCTCCACCTCCCATGTGCATGGCTTGAAGTGAGTGGCACTCGAGAGACGTGAGCAATGAATTAAGATTTTCAGAGAAAAAAATACTTGAAGCCAATCTATGCTCCTCTGGCAGGTCATGGTCACTGTTTGGTGCCAGAGGTAAGGATGCCTTGCTGTATCTGCTTGAAACAAGGACAGCCTGAAGTACAGGTAGTTAACAGTACTCAGGCCAACTACTGAGCGATGGTGCTGAGGGGCCTTTTACACTAACTCTCTGACAGCAGGTGTTCTCAGACTTGACCTTGAGTAAGCAGATCTTCACCTTTTTTCTTAAGCACCTTCTGGCACATAGCCACTTTCTGCAATAGGGACATGTTATGTGGACGGGAAGCACCTCCTGATGGGCAGGCATTCCCCGAGTGTGTGGACGGAGGTTTCTGCCTCTCAGACAAACCCTGGTGTAGACACACTTGAAGCTGTTGTGGTGGTGATCTGAGAGACAGGCAGGGCTGCGGGGCCGCCACTAGGACACGGAAACAAGGGCCTGCTCTGCAGTTTATTATACTCTGTGGGTCTGAAAGGCCTTCACATGACGTGTTTTTCTGTCAGGAAGCAGACATTAAGGCAGCACATGGAGTGACAGCCATCCCACCTGAAGGAGCCTCACAGGAAAAGGGTCAGGTAAGCTTATCTACTCAGAATAAGAGGATGGGCAAGAAGGTTCCTCTTAATCAGTGGGTCTCAAACTTGAATCAGAATCACCTGGAGAGCTTATTAAACCAGACTGTTTGTTAGCTTTGGTTCAGTGGGCCTGGGTTTGCCGTGCTAACAAGTTCCCTGGTGGTGCTGATGAAGCTGCTAGTCCAAGGACTTGCACACGGGGAGCCAGAGCTCCAGATCCCTCACACAACACACAGACATCTGGACCACAGAAGTGATGAAGACATGAGGCAAATTCCATTATAATAGCCATCTTTATTTGTAAAAATCCAGATATAAAATGTATTCTTTCAGTCTTTCCGAGTTATCCTTTTTACAAAAACAAAAAGGCACATAAAAACCTTCCCCGCTGTCATTCCCACAGATGGATGTTTTTCAGGCAGCCCTCCCCCCTCCCCCCCCATATAGCTACATGCTTCATTCCGGGACGTCTGGCTTCCCCCACATGCTTCGGTGCCTTCCTACCAGGGTAGAGTTCCGAGTTCCGGGACTGAAGTACACAGAGGGGGGTGGGTGAGGGGTGCAGGGTGGAGCGATGCTCCGCGGCGTGCAGGATGGCGTCTAGTAGTAGGTCTCCTTCTCCACCCAGCCTGCGGCAGCAAACACACAGACGCTGCAGTGAGCCCACGCGCCAGCCAACAGAGAGGCTGCAGTGAGCCCACGCGCCAGCCAACAGAGAGGCTGCAGTGAGCCCACGCGCCAGCCAACAGAGAGGCTGCAGTGAGCCCACACGCCAGCCAAGAGGGGAAAGAACTGACCTGGGGATAACAGACAAAGCCAATGGGGGGTGGGGGGATCCCAAATTCAATATGGGACTCTCGATTGTATTTATTTAAATGCTTTTAGGAAGAAGGTGTTAACTGGAAAGATGGTTTAGATTTCCAACCAAGTTTCCACTGTATCATATTTGGTTTGTATTTTAGAGTCTAAAAGATGACTGGTTCTGAAGCCTGGACTGAGAACGTGGTTCTGAGGATGGGACTGGAACTGTAGTCAGTGTCCCGCGGGCTGGTGTGCGGGCCTTGGCCCATCAGGAGCCTGTGAGGGAGCCGGGACACTTCAAAGGAAAGATCAGAAAAGCCCACACAACTGCAGCCCCTCCCCCTCCCCCAAGCTAAAATGCCTGTAATTACCGCCAGGGCGTCGCCTGATGATGAGTTTTCTGACTTCGTCATACACGAAGATGAGAAGAGAGTACGGGAAGGCACAGAACCACCAGGTAGGCCTGGAAAAAGCAGCAGGTACCAATTTACACATGAACACATGCCAATGCCTTAAGCACAGCCTGCTGCTCTGTGTGCCTAGGGCCCAGAGAGACAGGAGAAACCAGGCTGCAGTCTTCATAAAGGAGGCCCCTGCCCATCTTCAGCTTGGTTTGTTTCTAAGTTTGGTTTGTAGGGTGAGTTGAGTAGATTTTCTGTTCACCATCTCAGTGACTGGGCATTTTAAGTGTTTAACAAGCTCGAATGTATTTCTCTGATATGCTGGCATTTGAAGATAAAGAACTGCCAGTGTGGGTCAAAACCAATTTATCTATCCCCTAAATTTGGTCTCTGATGATGGAATTGGGACAGTCAGCTGTCTGCTCTGAGTCCTAGATGTGGGAAATGAAAACAGCTGAGCCCTAAGAGAGATCAGAGGCCTTTGGGAGCTCACGGGCTGCTGCACAGTCCCCAGCCTGGAGACAGGTGCCCTGGGCAGCCTCTGTGGGAGGGCTAAGCTTTCCTGACGACCAGCTCGTGCAGTAAACATGTGAGGAAGGTGGTCCCAGGGCAGAGCTCTGGCGGTCTCCTCCACCTCTTCCTGACCTGCATGTCCTCCACAGCAGCTAAGAGAAGACCCTGTTTGATTCAGGCACCCGAGCAAACCACCTTCCAAATTGAAGAAACAAGTCCTCTAGTCACAGCGAGCTGTTCTGAGGCACTACACTATTTTAGCGTGACTGTCCATTTCTAAAAGAAAGCTCTGTGATCCTCCTGGCCTCCTCTTGATAAACACTGGCCCAAGATGACAAAATTCAACTTGGACATGGCTGGCTGCTGTTGTACGCCAGCTCTGTGCAGGGTGCTGGAGATAGAAAGGCAACGATACTGTGGCCCAGGCCTTTATATTCTAGTGGGGAGCAGAAATGACCTAATACGCAATGCCAAAGAAGGGTGCAATTGCACATGTCCAGGAGGGTGAGATCACATGGGGACAAGCTCCGAGGAAGTCAGCCCTGAAGGATTTTCAGGGTTAATAAGGGGGGGGGGACACAGCCTTAAGCAAATACATAGGCAGAGAATATTGAATTCACCTAACATAAGCTTGGATAGGTACAAGATAAGGCCAGAAAAACAGGGTGGGGCAATAATGAGAGAGAGCCTAGACACTAGGCTAGCCTGCACCACAGATGACGTCTGCACACACCCAGCAGGAAGTCAATGAAGTCAATGGGGTTTGGTTACTTTAGGGCTGAGATCAGCAAAAGGAGAGGAGATGGCAACAGGCTAGCTGAGTCTAGATGGGTCTGAGCAAGGATGGGGAGGCTGACGTTTTAAATCAGAAGCTTGTATTGTACAGGTCCCACATTCTGTGGCTTAGCATACTTTAATCAGTTAGCAGACAGCACCAAACACACTGTTTCAAAATGCTACTGGCGTTTGCGGTAAACCCTGTATGTGAAAATTCAGGTTTATGAGAAGTGCAAGGTCATTCACTGTGCTCAAGGCCAGTCTGGTTCTGATCAGACTAGGGGTAAGCTTCCTCTGATCAACTGTAAGGTAAAAGGGACCTCAGATCTGCTTCTCCAAACTTCCTCTGAGAGCAGAGGATTCAGAGACCCACAAGGGGCTTGCGATGGGATGCACAGTGACAGGGTAAGCAAACCAAGATTTGAACCTGGGCCCCCAAACTCCAGGAGACCCCTGGTTGGCCTCTAAAGACAACTGGACTGTGGCTGTGGGGGACCTGAGTGCTCAGCAGTGAGCCAGCGGGGAAGCCCAATTACCAGAGCCTGTCTGGGGCCAAATCCTAAGCAGTGGCCGTGGTCAACAAGTCTCCGGACTTGCTAGTCTGATTTACTGATGAATCAGGCCTTCCTGATTTTCCAATCCATAGGAAGTCTTGTACATGCCACCCAAAAGTTCTGAAAAGGACGGCTACTCACAAGAGGAAAAGCCACACTAACTATTTTTTTGGAGCTGGAAGAGGATGGACTTACTTGAGGGGATACATCCTCAGGGCCACACCCATTCCAGGGCAGTAGGAAAGGAAGGCAGCAAGGGCCGTCTCTTCGAAGAGGCCAAATATTAGGATCTTGTTCCTAAAGTCAAGGAGGAAAAAAGCTTAAAAAACACAAATAGAAATTTATCTTCTAATGCTGTGTGTTAAACGGCAGATCAATGTTTCTATGTACTAGTTGTACTTAGGAACTTGAAAACTGCATTTGGCTTCCTAAATCTGCTCCAAAAACTAGAGATTCCAGAAACTTTGGCACATGTGCCAGCTGCTGGGCTTTCTGTGAAGGGTTTAGAAATCCCAGACCCCTTCTTTGAGCCAGGAACCTTGACTGTCCTCTCTACTCACTTCATCCCCTGCTGGAAGACTGAGTTCCTCCTGGTCTTGCAGATGACCAAGTCGGCCCACTGTACCACCACGATACTGACGAAGAATGCTGTGTGGCAGGTGAACTCCACGATTTTCCTCTGTTCGTAAGTCTGAAACGCAAAAGGCAAAAAGATGGGCCTGGCTCTTTGCCCACGTGGCCAGTGGCTGTGTGGTCACCGTCCTCAGGGGCCTGAGGAGCTCCAGCACTGTCAGGCCCTCACTCACCCACTGCTGCCCGTAGCTGTCCTCCACGTCGTTGACCCAGCGGTCATCCCAGTCCACGCGGAGTCCCAGCAGGTGAATTGGGAGGAAGCCATTCTCAGCCAGAATCACAAAGTAGGTGAAGAAGCCCCCTAGGGCCTGGATCATACCTAAGAAGTTAGAAAAGTAACTTTAATGCTAGAACCTGGTACAAGGGCATCTCCACACACTGCATCTGATCACTGGAGCAGGCCTGGGAGGTACTTGAGGGAAGTCTTTCTCACTGGTTGATGAAGGCACCGGAGAGTTGCCCGTCACTCACAGGCCATGACTGGCGGGATGGAGGAACCAGGGGTACACTCCTCGCCCAGCACCCTCTCCACTTTTTGAGTCACTTTTTAGAGCTTAAAGAAGACAGACAGACCTTACTCTTAAACACCCACCTCTATTACTTGATCATCTGCCTCTATCAGGGCTTGACCTTTAGGGGGAAAAAATCCACTTCCTATTTTTTAATCTCTGAAAAATTATGACTTTTCCCCCATCTCTCAATTTTTACACATTGCCTCTTTGCCAGCCACTGTGGAAATTGTGAATGTGGTACTTTCTGACACAACCCTCCTCCTCCCACACTATTGGGACCCTTTCCCCCTGGCATCCAATCCAACCACATTACCCTAAATTCCTCAGGGCAGGATTTCATCCTATGCTCTGAACCTAGTCTCCCTTCACAAAATTAGGTCTACCTGGCTATCAGCCAGTTCCTCTGTTGTCAGCAACTGTCCAATCCATCTTTGCCATGTTTCCATAATGTACTCATCTGTTCCCCTTTACCAAAGTTCCCAGCAATGCAACCCATTAATCCAGAAGAAGAAGTTGTTCATGGCGGCTTCACCAGGTTCTCCCGAAGGAGACTACGCAGATGATTTAGGATCAAAGGGCATTTTCCTTGCCCCCGACCTGGACCATCTGTTAGCTGGTCATGCTCCACCGGCGGAGCAGAAACCAAGCACTGGTGGTGGGGAGAGTGGGGGTGCAGGGCCACCGCTACCAGCCAAACCTTTGAACTCGTGTAATTTCTTCAAAGCCTAACTCTCTATCCAAATTAGTGACAGACACTGTGTATCCCCAGGAAAAGCTGCCTTTGAGTCAACATGCGCTGTTCCCTAGAACTGTGCCTGGCATTCTGGGAGGCCCAGCGAGGAGGAGGATCCTCAGTTCTCAGGCAGAGTTGAGCCCAGTCACAAGATGCTTGGTGTAAAGAACTGCAGTTTCCACAAAGAAGTAACTGGGCTGACAGCAAAAGATGTCTTCTCACACAGAAGAGAATCTAGAAACTTCCTGTAGTCTCACCCTATGTTGCGGCTCATCACCCTAGATTTGAAGTCTCAGAAATCAACCTATCTAAGGCAGACACCACCGCTCCAGATACTGTAAGCGTGCCAGCTGCCTACTCGACGCCATGTGGCAGCTCACCAATTTGTCCGTAGGCCATGCTGATCAGCCGCTCATTCACAAGTTTGTCCGTCTGGGGGTTTCTGGGCTGTCTCTTCATGATGTCGCTCTCAGCTTGCTCATAAGCCAGGGAGATGGCGGGGACCTGGGGGGTAGGGGCGAGAAGGGATTTAAAGTCACCAAATACCAGAAAGCCGACACTGTGACCCTCCCGTTATAAAGTTCTTGGCCTCTCTTTTAAAAATGTTTTTCATACCATGAGCTAATATTACAGGTCCCATGGGAAAAACAACACAACAAAATTACACAAAGGCAAGACTCCTATCTGATAAACAGGTGTTGACGGGTGCCTTGAAGAATAACAACATTGATTCGTTGATGCTGAGGCTGCAAGACACGCTGGATATAGCTACTGCGAATTTCTTTCCCTACTGACAAGCATGTGGACCCCAGGAGCACAGCAGCGAGCACTAATGCCACACCTTAACACCACAGTGTGTGGAAGCTGCGACATTCACTTACCATGTCTGTGCCCAAGTCAATGCAGAGGATGGTGACAGTCCCCAGGGGCAGTGGAATGTTTGCAATAATAAATATCAGGAAGGGGGTGATCTCTGGAATGTTACTGGTCAGGGTGTAGGCAATGGATTTCTTCAAGTTATCGAAGATCAGACGACCTAGGAAGGCAAAATATTTTTATGGTATAACGTAGAGATAAGCAGACTAGAAACTGCAGATATGCAGGAAGTGTCCAGAAATGGATACTGATTGGCGGACTCAGGACGAGTGTTTGGGAAACACTTTAAATGTAGTGCTCTCACCTTCCTCTACTCCAGTCACAATTGAGGCAAAGTTGTCGTCCAAAAGAATCATGTCAGCAGCTTGTTTAGACACGTCTGAGCCAGCTATCCCCATAGCAACCCCAATGTCCGCCTTCTTCAAAGCTGGAGAGTCATTGACACCATCGCCAGTTACAGCCACAATGGCACCCTACCACAAAATGAATGGAGAGGGTTCGTAAGAATCATGTCGTCTAGAGATGGAAGTAAGCAAGGGGCATGCCTGCACTCGCCTCTCCTCCTTACAGACACTGCTCCCTTCCCACAGACTTTATGGAGTCTCAGAATCATCTTAGCCAAGAACCCACAGAGCTGCCACCCAACAGCATGGCGGCACGAATACAATTCTGAGGAGGCTTCACCTCTGCTTAACAAGGGCTACTCAAAGTCATGACTTTGATGAGTGGAGCCCTGGAAAACCTCATTCCTTAATGCACAGCCCCAGGTCTTTTCAAGGAAGGGGATGGGAGTCTCCTGGCCCTTCCCATCTCCAATGTAGGCATTAGGAGTCTGCACTGCTAATCCAGGCAGGTGCTGAGGCTCAGGCTCTGGGCCACAGCAAAGACTTGAAAAGTGTCTGTCTCTACTAAACCGTTATCAAGTCACCGTTCTCTCTACGCCTGGAGCTTCTTAATGGCACGGTTACCCTGAGTCTGAGAAAAGCTGGGTCGTGTTTCCACCACCGTTGCTTTGTTTTTCATTTTTACTGGCACTGCAATCACTGAGGTCAGCAGCGCCTGAGAGGGCCACTGACCTGCCTCTGGCAGCCTTCCACGATGATAAGCTTCTGCTGAGGGGAGGTCCTGGCAAACACAATCTCAGTGTGGTGCCTCAAGATGTCATCCAGCTGCTCAGGGGTCATGTCCTTCAGATCACTCCCATGAACCACGCAGGCCTTGGCATCTCTAGGATGAGGACAGAAAAGAAAGGTCACCTGTACCATCACCAGCATGATGCTCATCACCAAGTAGGGAGGTTGTGACACTATGCAGAACACTTCATAAACAACACAAAGTCGGGGGGCAGTCCCCCCACCATGTAAAGCTATTATCTGTGCAGTATTTTACTGGTTACCAAGCATTTTCATATATTATTATCCCAGTCAAGACCAGCAACAATCTGAGGCAAGCCTGTCTGTCACCTTCCTTTCCTCGTCTTTATAAAAGGCACATTGAAATAACAGGACCAAGTTTTAGACAGTGGCAGACCTGATAAAAGACCAAACCCTCCACTACCCCAAAGTAGGTTGAAGGGGCCCTAAATCCTAACAAAACATTAAAAACAAAACTAATTTGTCTCCGTTATCTATTTTACTTTGTTAACAAAATTTTCCTTTTCTGGCCTGAAAAGCGCCTTCCCCATTTTGTTTTCTTAGCGTGGACCTGGAAATTGACAAGCTGCTGGGTAGTACAGCTCCGTGGTTAACAGCATGAAGCTGGAAGCTGGACTGTGTGTGTATGACATGACTCAGCTTCAGCTTCTGTGCTCTGCAATGTGGGAACAATACCCACCTTACTAGGATCATGTCAAGTGTTTAGAACAGTAAGCACCAATCTCAGCGTTAGTTATTATGACTTGATCTTCCTGAAGAGCAAACAAGGTTTCTTTCTGGAACAGGAGGGGGACTCCCTATTCAAAGCAAGCCTAGATAAAGCAAACCATTTCAGAGCCAAGCTGAAGATTTCCAGCTACCACCATCCGCACCTTCAAGGCTGACGGTGCTTCGAGCTTCCTGCCTTACCTGGGGTTCACCTGGCTCACTGGGATGTTGAGGCGGGCAGCAATGTCCTCTACGGTCTCATTGCCTTCTGAGATGATGCCCACACCTTTGGCAATGGCTTTGGCTGTGATAGGATGGTCTCCAGTGACCATGATGACCTGCAACAAGAAACAAGACAATTTAGTGAATGCAGCTGCCAAGCAAATGACCTTAAAAAGGCTTACTGGTAGGCAAGAATACATATTAAGGATGATTCAGCTTGAAATATCAAAAGGAATGCAAATATAAAACAATAAACATTAGCCAAAAATATAAACGTGTTCACAGAAGGAAAACACAAAGCCAACATCCAGATTTCACCTTGGTGCATGATCACAGAGGATACGCAATATCGATTTTTCCTTCTACATAGTCATACAAAAATATTCAGATTTACTAAAACCAGCAAAAAATGATAAAAATCGGATGCTGTGGGACTATAAGATAAAAATGCCACATATTGCTGGTTGGCATCCTCAAATTGGCCCAATTTGAGGAGAGCGCAACACGTAACAAGAATTCAAAACTGTTCCTACTCTTTTTGACCCAATGATTACATTTAGAAGAATATGTTTAGAGGAATATAATCAAATATAATCCAAGTGATGGGGGAATAATTTTCAGAGCTTTTCAGGGCTGTATTGCTCATGAGAATGAAAAAGAAACAAACACCCAGCAACAAGGAAGGCTAAACAAACCACACTCTATCAGGACACCTGAATCGTACCTGGCAACTTAAAGACAGACACAGAGTCCACGGAACATTCATTACAAAACCAGCTAACTGAAAACACGGAAGACATGCCATGCCCTGCGTGAAGCATATTAATCTAGAATGCAAGTATTTCAAAATTTAAAACCTTGACAACTCTTTAGCTCTTTTTAATTCACTTACATTTCTTTCAAAAAAGTTTTCTTTTTTTCTAAATCTTTCTTCTGTTTACACTAACGTTTTAATACTATGCGGTCTTTTCTGGTGGTAACTAAAGCTTGGGAGACGAGAATACTCCAGGTGAGAAAACCAGCTGGCCATGTGGCCCCCAGGAGACAATGCCACTAACAGGGTGCCCAAAAGCACACAGAGGGGATGCCACGGACGCAGACTGGACGCTACCTTAATCCCAGCGCTCCGACATTTGCCCACGGCATCAGGCACGGCAGCTCGGGGAGGGTCGATCATGGAGATGAGCCCAACGAAGCAGAGATTTTCAAGAGGGAAATTCACATCGTCAGTGTCAAACTGGAAGCCTTCGGGAAACTGTTCGTCGGGCAGGAAAAGGTGGCAGAAACCTGAAAGGAGGGCAGGGAGCTGGTGAGGATTTTCAGAAATGGAGGCAGCAGCAGGACAACAAGCAGCTTCTTATCCATTCTATCTGCCTTTGCTGAAGGCTTAGTTTGGACTATTTCTTAAAAGTCAAGTTTTATAACAGAATGAAGGTTCTGTTTAACATTTATGAATGGCATAGAGTCACTGAAAGGAAAAACATGCAGAAGACAGCACCCATCAGCAAGCCTCAAGGAAGAGGAACAGCTTCATGTGGAGAAGACTGAATGAGATGACACCAGTCCTGAACCCCAGGAATTCAGGGTTTGAGACCTGCCCACTCCGTTACTTGGATTTGGCAAATCATGTAATTATGTGTCTTGGCTTCCTTCTCTGGAAAAGTCGAGGCCACATCTCTGCTCATTGTTCATTTAACCAAAATATCTGAGTGCCGCCATCATGCTAGCTGTTTCGAGGATAAATGCAGACACATTCTGCCCAAGGGCTTATCGCCCAGTATTATTAATACAAAAACCACAATGGTCAAGACATTCCTTTCAACGTTGTACGAAGGTTACAGGGTTCTTTAAAGTGGTAAGAGGTGCCAGGTGGGTTCAAGGAAGAGAGACTGCTTCTCCTTTGGGGTGGTACATGTAGGGAAACAAACACTTAAGATAACATAGTGGTTTTTCAGTTGGATAGAGACGTAAGACAGACACCTCAAGGTAGATGAGGGAGCAGTATGAACCTGAGTATGGGGCCAGGCTATCAGTTCTAAGTTATCTAAGCTAAGGAGAATAGGAAGAATTAGATGAATAATGAATTTTTATCTGTCACCCTACAAAATATTATAAATGCCACTTTCCCAATTACATCAGACAATGGGTAACATGTACTTCTAATCTGCAGGGGCTGACAGAATAGAAAGGGCAAAAGTTTACTGTCTGTCTAACTTAGGAGCTGCCCACGTCAGTTCCCACGCACATTCTCGACCCTTCGGTGGCAGTCAGGAAATGGCTTTATTCTAGATGTCCTGGGAATTAATTAACTTTAATTTCATTAAGTTTACAGATCCTAGACATAGCAACAAAGGTTGGAAAATAAAACTCTTCCTCTCCTATTTTTTTTTTGGCAAATGGAACTGACCAATATGACACCAAAGGTCTAAGTATGAGCCAGAAGCAAACCAGCAGGATTGTGTTGCCTGCAGCCCAATAAAACAAACATGTCTCCAGCACTTACTGTTTTCCCAACAACAGGGGGCAAATAAAGTAGTAGGAGGATTGCTCCCGACAGGCTTACGGGGAGGTCAACAAGTTACAGAGCTTAATATGCTAATTTGCAGCGGTCTCCTAGACCCGCTGTGTTACCAGGTTATCTGCGTACCGAGCACTCGCTCTCCGAGGCCGCCCAGCTCCAGGTAGGCGTTCTGAAAGGCATCTTTCAGCTCCTCGTCCAGGGGCTGCTCCTTGCCGTTGAGGAGGATAGAGCTGCAGCGGTCCAGGATCCTTTCCGGAGCACCTTTCATCACCAGCAGGTGCTGGGGCTCAGACGTGTTGGGGTTCTTATGAATGGACAACTGTAAAGGATTGTTGAGATGTAAATGCTGGATGGCTGGGCGGGGCAGGCCACAGAGGGTAAACAAAGCCCCCTTACTATTCAGTATTTGTTATGAAAAAGACCAAGACCCCCTATTCCTGCACTATGAAGGGTCTCATACCTTGTAACATACTCTGACTGCTACAAAACAAGCATGATAAGATACTCATAAATCCCTGAACACGTGTTCATATACAAACAGAAAATTCGGGAACAAAGGGACTGACACACACTTCTGCACCTACACTCCTCCCCACCCCCTCCTCACACACCCATTTCCACTCCAAACCACAAATAAATATTCAAAAGGACCCGAACAACATTTTAGGAGAGGCTTCGTTTATCCTACTGATAGTCAAGTAAATTAGGATTTTCTATATGTTGTCAAGGGTAAAACTTAAAGCTTTCATTAAAAGTTTGAATGATTTGTTTTTAGAAAGCATTTAAGCTTCTAACATTCCAATAGAGTTCTTCCATCGACTGCTCCTCCTCCCCATCTGTGCCCTCGGCCGCCTCGCGCCCCAGGCCACCTGGTACTTGTTGGTGGAGTTGAAGGGAATCTCCACGATCTTGGGGTATCTGTCCCTCATCTCCTTCACAGAGCCGCAGCACAGCTCGATGCATTTCAAGAGTGCTGACTCGGAGGCATCGCCTGCGACGGCCCGCTGTGAACAGAGACATCGCCTGTTAATCACCACGAAAACGCTTCACTAAGAATCGCTGAAAGAAATAATCAGAATGTATTGCAATCTCGTCAGAAGCAGAGCAGAGGGCGGGCGAGGAGGAAGCAGCGTTTTGGAAGGGCAGCCCAACCTTTAGCACGACCCGAGGGCCTCACAGCCCCCTTCAGACTCGAACTCCAACCTCCTCCTGGTCAGCCCCCTTCCCCACCCCACACCCGGCTTCTGGTAAAAGAGGGGTGCGCAAAGGTGTCGCTGCCCTTGGGAGCAGCACACACACCCTTCCAACCCACGTTAGCCTGTTTCTCCTCTTCCCCGTGGAAAAGACTCAAAGCCAACGTTATTCCCAAACATATTTCTGGTTGAATCCGAAAATACCACACGAGGACACAAATATTTACAGCACCCTTCACTGCCCTACGATTTAAAAGAAAACAACCTTAGGTTCTCAGGACTGAGGGCCAACCGTCTGTGTCAAGGGGAGAACAGAAGACTTTATATTCTAATCATAATTCAATTGTGCAAAATTAGCTGGGCCTGAATGATGTGAACTGGAAGTCACAGAATTAGCTATCATTTTAATCAAAGCCCACCCTTCAGGCAACATATACTTGTATTTTGTGTGATATACTGTGACACATATATTTCACATCCTGAAAACATTCAGTTGCAGCCAACTTTTATGCAGATGAACATTTTAGAACTTTGACATGCAAAGCTATACATGCAGATGAGCAAAGTAACGCTCACTTACAAACATAGTCCCCTTTCATAAGAAGGGTGGCTAGGTTTGGTAAGAAACATGAAATAAGGGAGATCGCTTTTTTATTTTAAAAGGAATTTTTTTTTTTTTTTTTTTTTGGTGAGGAAGATTGTTGCTGAGCTAAGATCTGTGTCAATCTTCCTCTATTTTCTATGTGGGATCCCACCACGGCATGGCTTGATGAATGGTGGGTAGGTCGACACCCAGGATTTGAACCTGTGAACCCTGGGCCGCCAAAGCAGAGCACGCAAACTTAACCACTACACCACCAGGTTGGCCCAGGGAGATCATTTTTAACAAAGGTCAGTTATTAAAGTAGAATAGAGTCCCAGACTTTTTTTTTTTTGGTAATAATGCCACTGACATGGCCCCATCTCATCCTACCTTTCTGGGGCTTTTAAATTAGGAAAGATTTGATACTTGTGAGTCCCTGAGCTCAAAGCCTAGAAAATTTCCATTTGAGCTAAGGAAAAACATGAAGGAGGCATCTCAAGTTTTATCCCATGAGAAACAGCATCCTCCTCAGAGCAACGTCAATTCAATGCGAAGAGAATGTCCTTTAAAGACTAAAGGAATGCCGTCTTCCTGGAGAAGCCATCTCAGTCCATCTAAGCCACATTGCCTTCGACAACTGGGTTTCTACGCAGAATGCCCACAGGCAGCTTTGCTGAGAGCAAGTGGGCTCAGAGGGCCTCACACTGCTTTCTCCTCCTATGGGACCTTGTGCACCTCGTGACTTTTCTGGGATTGCGTCTTCACTGGGAAATACAGTCAAATCTCAGTCATTTCAAATTTCACGCAAATTCCAGGAGGCTGAGCTTATTTTTGCATCATTAGTAAGCAAGCTAAGAATAAGTAAGATAAGAGAAATAGCTGAGCTATTTTAAGAAAATAAATGGCTTAAGGGATTTACTGGAATCTACTGTATCCGAATATGCAAATGCGATTATCGAGTCACAAAAGCAGCCCCACTGTCTGCGAGGTTGGGCGACAGCATGTGAATGCAGAATGGTAACGCTGGATTTTATTAATTAGGTTTTTCACCAGCAGAGATCACCTACCTAACCCCCCTACTCCTCTGGTCAGTTTTTCCTGTATATTCCCTTTTCTCCAACTTATAAAGACCACAGGGAACTCTAAGTACTTCGGGATCCACAGGCAACACAAGTCACACACAGCCAAGCTTCACAGACCATTCCAAGTGTCCTGTGATGAACGGCTACTTTATACAACACAAATGTCACGTGCTGTTCACAGAGAACACTCAGGTGGTCGTTCTCCTGTGGTCTCTACACCCCCCGCCCCCCAGCAGCCTGATGCCCACAGGGACGCCTGAGCGCACCTTAAGGATGGGGATGTTTTCCTGGTTAGCCTGAAACACTGCTCTGTTGCAAAGACCCGCAATTCTGGACAGAGAGAGCCAGGTGGCTGAAGTCTTGTCGAATGAGACACCTGATGAAACCAAGAAAAGACAGGGAAAATAATGCATTAGCTTTGTATTAGAAGTCCCATAAAAATGCGAAAGGCTACATCTCGTTTCCCAATTAATGAAACTAATCAGGTTTTAGGCATTTTTCCACCCATGTCTGTGGGGCAAATTCATTTTTTTTTAATTGATAGGCCAAAAAAAAAAAAAAAGGAAGAAAGGAAGCAAGGTGAGCAGCCACATGGAGGGGGCCCTAGTCTTACCACTCTGATTCTCAGTCGTGTCGGCCTCGTGGATTTGATTGTCAAACCACATGTGGGCCACTGTCATCCGGTTCTGAGTCAGCGTTCCAGTTTTATCCGAGCAGATGGTGGATGTGGACCCCAAGGTCTCCACAGCTTCTAAGTTCTTCACTAAACAGTTCTTCCTCGCCATGCGCTTGGCAGTGAGGGTCAGGCACACCTGAAAAAGGTCAGCAACCACATTTCTTCACACAGCCAGCTTGGATTCTACACAAACTCCAGCTACACCCCACTGTGGAAAAAATCTGTCTAAAATTAAATCTCTCCAAGCTTCCTCTGAAGAAATAATAATGGTAATATGTATATGAGGCTTCCCACTACCCGCCAAAAGTAACGTATCTTACCACATTCTATTTCCCCCACTCACCCCCAAGTTTTTCTTTCTCTGTTACACTATCCTGGATCATGTGATAACTTAAGAAAAAATTTATGCTTTTGGGTTACTATCTTCCAAATAGAAACATGCCAAGGTCTTTTCACTGTCTAACCCTCCTATGTGGCTCTGAACAAAATCGATACACATTCATGAGATAAAACCTAAGATGGCAGCCCCTTAGGAGAGGGTAGTGGATGACCCGTACACTCATGCAAGCTGATCTGAGAAAGAGCGAAAATCGCCTTCCCCAAGGCTCTTACCGTGACGGTGGCCAGCAAACCTTCTGGCACATTGGCTACAATGATACCGATGAGGAAGATGACAGCTTCAAGCCAAGTGTACTCGAGGATCAGAGAAAGGATGAAGAAGGTCACACCCAGGAACACGGCCACACCCGTGATGATATGGATAAAATGTTCAATTTCTGCAGCAATAGGAGTCTGGCCCCCTTCCAGCCCAGAAGCAAGTGTGGCAATTCTTCCCATCACGGTGCGATCCCCCGTGTACACGACAATGCCACGTGCAGTGCCTTAAAAAAGCATGAAGGGGGAGTTTTACCAAATTTTATCAAAGAAGCCACACAATTTGCACAGTTACCTGGCATGGTTAAAAAAAGAGACAAAAATGCACATTTTTAAAGGCCAGCTCTTGGCAGTGTCTACTGATTCTTTTAAACCAGAGACTTTGCTAGATCAGCGGTGCCAACCAAAGAGGTAAGCTGGAGGTGGAGGAAAGAGGACAAACAGCCACCAAGTTCTCTGCATTTTCCTGCCAGCAAGGGAGCCACTTCTGCTCCGTGCTTGACCGAAGTGGTCAGAAAAAGAGCCAATAAAACAGAAGAGAAATCACGTCTACAGTGGTGGTGGTGGTGTTAACGCCCAAGATAAATGCCACGGCCTGCTGAAGAGTGCCTTAATATGGTCTACCTTCAACGCAGTTGGTTGAAAAAAAGGCAATGTTCCTCGTCTCCAGGGGGTTTTCATTTGTGAAATCTGGAGACCTGGTCTGGGGTTCTGATTCGCCAGTGAGTGAGGAATTATCCACCTGTCCGGGAGCAAAGTAAGAAGTGCCTTGTAAGTACACCAGACTCGTGGTGGGTTGCTGGCCTGATCGCCCCGCTTTGCTCAAACAGCAGCGGTCCTGTTCGAACCCACCCACCTTGCAACCGTTTGCAGATATGATCCTGAGATCAGCAGGGATCCGGTCTCCTCCTTTCACTTCCACCAGATCCCCTACCACTACTTCCTCCGCATTGATGCTCATCTTCTCACCGTTTCGAACCACAAGTGCTTGCTTTGGGAGGGGAAAACAGTTTACACGATTAAATCACAGAAAAATGGATACCAACAAGGTGAAGGTAGTGTCAGAACAAGAAAATCAAATTACAAAATGATCTGTAATCCTAATTATCTGAAGGCATAACAAAGATATTATTAATCTTTTTATTTATACAAGTTGTGGTTATCTAAGAAGCAGGCCTCTTGTGCCCATCACGATCGCCCTTTCAGTGTTCGCTCAGAGGGAAGACAATCACTTTCTGGGGTCTAAGAAAAGGAGGTCTGGTTTTGAGTGGTAGGGAGAAGGCATCCCTTTCTCTGATGGAGTCACTGAACACCTGGAAAACCTTAACTTCACTCCAGTTCCTTCTTGGGGCTGCCAAGTCGCCCAATGGGGAAGGCCAAAAGGAGAGGTACCTGAGGAACCATGTTTTTGAAGGATTCCATGATCTTTGAACTTTTAGCTTCTTGATAGTAGGAGAAACAGCCAGTTATGATGACGACAGCTGACAGCACCACGCCAAGATACAGCTGGGAGGGAACAAACAAGTCAGCACTGCATGACTTTCAGTAAAGAATTGGGAACATTCAATTTCGGACTGAGTAAAAAAAGACTTTAACAGAGATCAAGGCCTCAGAAATATAGAACCCACTTCTTCATATATATCCTTCTAGAGACCATGCACAGGAGGGTCAGAAATGGAATCACAGAGATGCTTCGTCACTAACTTGACAGACTTCTGGAAATGTTCTAGATGAATCAGACCCTGAGGATACCTCATGCATACCCAACAAGCCAAATGAGGAAGTATAGCACTCACATTATCATTTTGAGGCTCCTCTTCTGTAGCAGCTTGGATGCCATAAGCCAAGAAACAAAGAATTGCTCCAATCCACAGTAACATTGAGAAACCCCCAAAGAGCTGCCGACAGAATTTGACCCATTCAGGAGTGGTGGGAGGGGGTGTAAGGGCATTGGGACCGTCTCGGGCCAGGATCTCAGCAGCTCGAGCAGTTGTTAAGCCCTGAGAAGTAGAGGAAGATGAATAAGACAAACGTCTCCAGGACTTACAAGCAAATGCACCCACCTGATGGCTGGAAAGCTGCAATACAGGATTCAAGGAGGAAACATACTTTCCGGAGCCAAGTTCTGATGAGGATCCCCCACATGGTTCAGGCAAACAATAGCCCAAGTGTCCTAAGGAACCCACAATACCCAGATTAAAATTCTTTTTAAGTTGATCCATGGACAAATCTGAACCCAGTCTGTCCTCTTCTAAGTTTTAAATGAGGGATTCATGCCAAATTACATTTTTACCAAGAAGACATCTATTTTAACTAATCGATTCAGTTTTGCAAATTAGGAGCTTTGAGTTTTCTGTGTATTGAATCCGTCAGGGAAGGAAAAAAAACCCTCTATAAATATCAGGGGCGGAAAAAAAAAATCTCTGTAGGAATCCAACTTGTTATTGGGTTAACAGCCAGTTTTAAGTATAGAACTTCATCCTTTGGATGGCAATTAAAACACTGTCTGGCAGGGAAGTTCACGTGTGTGTCTATTTTAGCCACCCCCCAGTAAGCCTGTCACTTGGGTCCACTGTACTGAGGCCCTGCTACTTGCTAATGGGCCTTAAAAACAAGATTCACCAACAGCAGACAGATATAAAGCAACTGTGAAGAGGGAAAAATGGATTACTTTCATGCTATCAAATACCAAGTCAGAAAAAAGACATAAAACACATTTTTGCGCAGTGTCTGTACATACGTAGCTTGCGTTCATGTTATTTCTACATTGCAGTTAGAGTGTGGGGCAAGAGCGATTAAGCAGTAAGGGACACGAGGACTTATTCAGGGCCCTCCTGTGCCTCGAGTTCATGATGTGATCCCTGGACAGAACAAAAACCACCAGCACCAAGACGCCTGAGCAGCTCTACACGCCAAGCACTGAATTCAGTGCTCCAAATTAATGGCTTAACTCTCATCACAACCCCATTTTACAAGTAAGAAAACAGACCCACAGCATTTGAGTGACTGACTTAGGGTCACAGAGAAGACACTTCATAGAACTTAAGTGAGCTAACACACGTGATATGCTCACAGACTGCCTGCCATACCGTGGGCACACAGCTACTGTCAGCTCCATCTTCCAGTCAAGGCCTCCGTCCGCTCGGGGCTCAGCGCATCGGTGCTAGCCGCTTTCTCAGAACCTCTTGTTAATTTATTGAAACAATGACTACACATTAGCCAGGACTCAACTTGTTCCCCAGACTTCTTAATGGTGTTTGGAAATAATAACACCCCCCCCACCCCAAACTCAGATGTTTACTTTTCTATCATTTGTGGCAATTTCTTTTTCTTTTTTTTGACGAAGATTAGCCCTGAGCTAACATCTGTTGCCAATCCTCCTGTTTTTGCTGAGGAAGACTGGCCCTGAGCTAACATCCGTGCCCATCTTCCTCTACTTTATATGTGGGACGCCTGCCACGGCATGGTTTGACAAGCAGTGTTAGGTCCACACTCAGGATCTGAACCAGTGAACCCTGGGCCGCCAAAGCAGAACATGTGAACTTAACCACTGCGCCACCCGGCCGGCCGCTGTGGCAAATTTAATAGCAAAATTCCCCAGGTAACAAGGATACACAACACATATTCTATTGAAAGTAGTCTTCAAATTGTGTAAAAAACAAGTTTGAATAACGGAAGTTCTGACATGCTGCAATGAGCTAGCTGGTTAACACGCAAAAATGGGAACTGTTGAAGATTCAACTGGTTGAATTATTCCACTCAATTTAACAAATGTAGATGAATAAAGGGAAGATTTGTAATCAAAAGGTCAGAATGAGCACAGTCTTGGAGCTATTCAATTTCAAATCCTGATGCTCCAACTTACTGGCTCTCACCCACTATAAAACGGGGAAAATAATGTGTACTTTCAAAGTTTCAGGGGGAAGCAAAATGTTTAAAAAGCACATAAAGCTCTGTGCATGTCACATAGCAGATACTGACACGGTGGCTGTCATTATTCTCCTCCTAGCCGTCCCCATGGTTAGGCCTGTGATACGGTGGAAAATGGGATGGGGACAATCAGAATTCTGTACAACAAGTTTCAAATTTGAACATACTCGGCTCAAGTCTGTTCCATATTTGCGCTGAAGTTCATCAAGGCTAAGTTTATGGTCATCCTAAGGGAAAACAGAAACAAAGAAAAGAATTAAATGCTAGACTATACAAAAAGAGGGAAAAAAGCATCAGTGTCACTCATCACTATCATGAGGCTCAGAAAACAAGTTTTTCTTCTGTGCAGAGGTTGGTACAGTCTGCCCACTGCCTAACGGCTTCGCAACCCCACAGCTATCTGTTGACAGCTCTTCACTGCAGGATGGCTAAAGCTGGGTGATGGGGGCCCTTCCTGCCTGCCACATAACTTCAGAGGAACTCATCCATCTTGGAGATCTAGTAAAACCTTGTTTGCCTTCTCTGATGACCAGGCAGATTCTAGATAAGTTACATCTGCAGAAGCCTCTACAGCCTGGCGAGGCTGGAAGTTCCCAATGTCCAGTATGATCCAGAAACAGAGAAAAGCAAAGGCCCAAATATCAACCATAGTTCCTTCTGTGGATCTTTGGTTATGCCAGAGTGTTGAATAACTTTCCCAACTCTCCAACAGCTTTTAAAATGAAAATTTTCCATATTGACCTCTACAATTCAGTGAGGTCCGTACAACTGCTAGGATCACTTTGCTTTTAAAATAAAGCAAGTCTCTGACAGAAGAATGGGAGGGGTTTGGGACAAGGAGAAAGATATAAGACAATTAATTTTTACAAAGGAGAACAAAAAGCCACCTTCCTCCTAGCACTTACCATAGAGACTTCTTTCTTCAGTTCATCCATATCCCTCTCTTTCTTGGCCTTTTTCTTGTTGCCATGCTCTGAAATAGCTGCGGGTTCATATTTATCACGTCCACCCTACAGGAGAATGTGGGAAAGGTGTGGATGTGAATTAGAAACAGCATCTCAAAAGCGAAGATTCTGGAGGAGGGGATTTCAGCAGTTTTTAGGATAGCCATGATTTTGGATAGTCACTGGGACATTCACAGAAATTTATGTGCTTATGCGGCATACTAAACAGAGCAATCTATTATTTATACTGTCATCATTAGCTCAAGGCAGGTCACCTGCACCCAAGGGCATTAAGACCAGTGGGAAAGTCACGGCAGGCCTCACAATGGCCTTGTCAGTTCCATTTGAGGCGAATGCAAAGAGAGAGGGTTGCACTGTCAAAATCTCTATACTGCAGCCTTCCATGTTCCCCACTGAAAGAACGAAGCCACCTTTACATATCAACTTAGAGTACAGTATTATACTTATGTGTTTGCATTCTGAATAAGACAGGTCTGAATTAAAACTCTGGGTTCACCACTTACCAGCAGTGTCCCCTTGGGCAAGTCACTAACCCTTCAGTTTCCATTTTTTCTTCTATAGCATGGAGATAACAGCACCCACCCCATTTCACATTCTAGAGAGGACTAAATGATATAATACACGAAATGCTAGCCACTTTTATTGTTACGTTTGAATTCTAGCTTGCAAAGTCATTAAAAATCAATTTTAAATATCTTTATGGCTCATATAAGAACAATGACCTTTTCATCTTCTCTTATTAAAATAAGTCAGTCAGTCTAAGGGTCCTGAAAATTCTTTAAAGGAAAAAAGAAGTCCCCACCACAATCTGCAGCCTGAAAATAAAGCCCCCAGATGAAAGTCACTGGAAATGTTTTGACATAAGCAGGATGTAGGAAAAGCGTGTGCATTATCACACAATTCACAGGATCCACCTACGCCTCTTAGAAACTGGAACAATTTTTAGAGAAAATGTTGATTCTATAGTTTAAATATAGATCGTTCCACACTCCCACCCTCTGTTTAAAATGCTTGAGCCTCTCTGCCCTAAGCCTGAACCCACTCCAAAGCTCAGCCTAGGAGCAGAGCCCCTCACTGCAGACCCCCCAGAGCTGCAAAGAGGGCAAAGCAAGGGCAGATCAGCCTTTTCCTTACGGTGGATGGTATGTGGTGCTGTTACTATTATTCAGGGGCTCTCCTTTGTTCACTTCTAACTTGCAGAAGTACCTCTTCAGCTCCTAAAGGAATAAGTAGGAACGTGTGTGTCTAGATTAAAATTCTACTGTGCTGACAATAAAATTTAAAAAGAATCGAAGAGTATAGGTGTTTTTCCATCACAGCTGCTATGGCTGTAAATAAACACTCACTTGAATTTGAAAATACTCTCTTATAACTCTAAAGAGAAATCCTGCCCCAAGTTAGCTGGTGTCGCACACACGTTGTCACACACAGAGACATTTACATTATTTCCATTGTTCAACTTCTGTGGTCACGTTTACAGTTTTCCTTGACTAACAACTTCTTCCAACCAAGTGGAGTCCTTTAGTTTCTATCTTATCTGTTAAGAATGAAGCAGGTCTAAAGATAGTCGACATTCTTGACATTCTCTGCACATTTGTAAGTGCCTCTGAGTACAGTCCCTGGTGCCAGAGTCAAAATGGAAAGAACCACACAGACTGGAAGCAGACAGACAAACATAACAAAAAGAATCATCACGGCTGCCACTGGAGAGGAACCACAGTCTAAGGAGGTATTTCCTTCATATATTTCACAGGAAGGCACAACGCTGAAAATCATTCTAAAGACATTGACCAGGGATCTTGGAAAGACTTCTATGGCCAGTTTGTATTGATTTTTAAAATCCAGTTCACAAATTCTCTTTAAGCAAGTTGAGTAGCATTAAAATATATTTAATTTAAATACATGAAACTCAGAGTTGAAAACCCTCTGCCTGGCCATCTGTATGCTTTGATTACTCTCAGACTTTCAGTATTTTCCACTCGCAAAGAGGGGGGACAGAATTACTGGTAGCAGCTAGGTCTTGGACTCGTTCCAAAGTTTTATCCCCATTTACAAAATAATCTTGCCTGCAGCTTCACAGTCATCAACGGTTAAGGAGCTGGGAATCTAGATTTCCTAAGGAACCTCCCCTTCTTCATCAATTCATGCTACACAAGGCATAGCTTTAAACGATGACATTTGTGAAAGAGATTTGGGAAGTATTAACATGTGAAATTTCTTTTCCTTCAAGATTTTAACTTTTTCACTAGGTAGTGTTTGTCCAGAAGACCAAGCAGCTTATACAGCTCAGTTCTTCCCTATGAGTAAGACGACAATTTAATACTAGCTTATCTTGATGGGAACCAAATATTACTTAAGTCCCCATCAGTCTTAATTACTACACTTTCAAAGCAGGAAAAATCTGTGTATGTTGAGGGGAGAGTACAGGGTGGGACAGAGTAACAATGCTAAAATGGGTAAGACAACATTTTCTTTATTATTTCTTCTAAAAGCATTTGGGAAAACCCAATGTCAAGGCAGGGGGAACAGTAAACATGGTTGTCCCAGTCAACTACAGTGACCTTACAATGATTCTGCGCAGCAGGCACACAATTCCTACTTTTTCCATTAGAAAATTCAGATCACTTCTCCCACTCCCACGGAGGCCCCGGGAGTGACCAATTCCCATTGGCAGCATTCCCTTGGAGGCACGCCTTTGATATCTTTGAGGAAAGTACAATGGAAGCTCAAGGTTACCAGTACACCCTTCTCAAAAGGGCCACTTGCGAAAATGAAGTAAGCTGGGTTCTGGGTTTTTTTTTTTCCCATTCTAATTTAGGAAGTAGGAGGTCACAGCAAGGGCAGGGGCTTGCCCAGTGTGACACAGCTTCAAGTGTGTCATCACTTCATCCTGTGCTTCCCAGGGATTCCATTCTCTCAAAGATTCACTAGGAGTTTTGCTACCATTTGATCTGGGAAGAGGAAAAGGGTGTCCCAGAGATGGGAAGAGAAAATTCTAATTTTTCTTTCTTTTTTTTTTGAGGAAGATTAGCCCTGAGCTAACTACTGCCACTCCTCCTCTTTTTGCTGAGGAAGACTGGCCCTGAGCTAACATCTGTGCCCATCTTCCTCTATTTTATATGTGGGACGCCTACCACAGCATGGCTTGTCAAGTGGTGCCATGTCCACACCCGGGATCTGAACCAGCGAACCCTGGGCCGTGGAAGCTGAACATGCGAACTTAACCACTGTGCCACCAGGCTGGGCCTGGGAAGAGAAAATTCTTGACATATACGGAATCCTTACAATGGGGCGGGGGGAGGCCATCCCCAAGATCTGCTAGTGCTCAAGACGCCTTCCTCTTCCTTAGTGATTAATAATTTAAAGGGGGCCAGGTAGGGGACAGACATGACAGGTACAGAAAATTGTCCCCCAATTTAAAAAGGCACACAAAAAAAGTGCGCTGACGTTTAGGAGGGAAGCTTCGCTCTCAGAAATAAGCCACAGAGGTCTAAATAAGCTGAAGCTGCCTGGAGGCCTTCATACCCACCCACCCACCAGCACCCACCAGGGCAGGCTTGGAGGGAGATGCTGGCCATGGCTCCTACTGTATCCGCACAAGGCCCTGTGGTCAGTAGGAGCTGAGTTCCTCCAACTTCTGAAATTGCTGCCGAACAAGGCCAGTGGGTAACTTGGAAGCTGAGGTGCCCATGCCCTGCAGACAGGACTGCTGATGATGCTTTAAGTCAGCCCAAGTCATCTAGCTCTGCCATGTGCCAGCAACAGGACCTTCAACAGCCTGCCTCAGTCTCCTCATCCCTAAAATGGAGCAACACTCAGTGTAAGGACCAAGAACCTAGAGAAGGCATTCTGATAGTCTGATCAATCCAGGGGCAGCCTTCAAACCTGAAACCAAAACACAGAAAAACTGCACTGTTTCCACAAGCCACAAACAAACAAAAGCTTTGGACTAGCAAGAGGGGCCAGTGGAGGGGGAGGCACTGTCCAAATGCAGCCCATTTCAGAGCTGGCCCAGAGGGCTGCCGAAATGGCACCTCTGAACCCAATGTGGCAAATTCCACCTTAGCAGGGAAGTTGGGGGGTGGAGGGGGTCCGATCCTGCAGTTGCCTAGAGGCACCCCCTAGTCTGGGCCAAATCTTTATGTGAAAAGGGTGGAGGGGGCTTTCCAATCTTCCCGGGACCATTTTAGTTAGCATATAAGTTACTACCGTTCCTCACTTAACATGAAAACTCTTTTTAAACCTTAAAAAAAAACCACCCTCGTTTTGGGTTTTTATTTCATCTCATCCATTAAAACTTAAAGAAAATGGAAGAAATGATCAAGCCCAGTTCATTACACCTTCATCGCTCCTTAACGATGACATAGTTGAGTTTGCATACGCGGAATTTTCTGGCCGGGGATCTGAGGTCTAGGAGAGGACTGGGCTGCAGGAGGGCGCGCACGGCCACAATGCTGCAGCTGCTCTGCAGCTCTGAGCGGCATTCAGGGCAGTGAAGGAACAGCTTTTCCCTGCAGAGGAGGCGACCCAGGGGACCACCATAGTCCTCTCTCACTCACCTAAGCACGCAACGTGCTGGAGAATGAGCACGTAGCGAGGCAAAGCAGTGGGTCCCTGTGCCAGCGCAGCTCAGTGCCAGGAGCCAGAAGGGGGCAAAGAAAACAGCCCCAGCTTTAGCCAGCAGGTTCCCTTAGCCCCAGATGAACGAGGCTTAATCTTCTTCCCCAGTCTGCTGCCTGCCAGCCCACCCTACCTGCAAGAGTTAGCATACATCCATAATCATCATAACCCTTCTATAATATCTAAAGGACCAATATACTTTGGCCCTTCTACCTCTTTAAGAACGTGCCTTGTTTTTCCAGTTATTTAAACAACACAACTCTTTTCAGTGGGATACTCGACCTCCCCGTTAAGCACCTGGGTTAGAAGAGTTACAACTTTCTGCGCGTTCCCTCCACCCGCCGCCCTCCTCACCCCTTTCGTCACTGTGCCAGGCAACTCTTTGGCTAGTGCTACTCAAAGGAAGGTGTCGGTTTGAGAGAGAACGGATTAACAACCGGCACAAGCGTTAAAAGAGGACCGGATCAATTCGCAGTAAGGCCTCATCACTCCTTGTTGGTACCCCGCCGCCGAGGGTAGGAAGTCAAACAGCTGCCAGGCTGAAGAGGACAAAGGCAGCACAAGGCCCTAGAGAAATGTCACGTGAGTTGAAACAATACAACAGATTTGGCACGATGGAAGCCTCAGGTGCAGGATAAAAGAAAAACACAAGAGGATAACACCCCAAAGTGCACAAGGGCCCTGCCCTCACTATGATGCGAGACTGGAAAGATCCAGTGAACACCAAGACCCATCCATCCATGAAAGCTTACACACTGATTCTCAGGTCCCCAACAATCCAAGTCCCAAAGACACAGCAGAGGTCGCCAAGAACCAGCTTCCCAGATCACCAACAGAAGATATTTAATAGCGGTGACTGTAGTGGTGACTAAACAAGGTTTGAATACAACCAGATCCAGAGAAATTAACATTCAGATGTAATTCATCGTAAAGTCACAAAGGAACTAAGGAATGGGGTCTACTGGCCAAAATTCCTCTGGCTCAGGACCCAAACGAAACCAGAGAGAAAAACTGGAGGGTGGGTTGGCGGGTGCCTCTGTTCCCTCTGATGGAATCTGCTCTCCCGAACATCAGTCAGACAAACGTGAAGAACTTCTTGTGGATTCCTGACAACAGACTTCAGCACAACTGACGAGGTGAGTCGTATGCAAAGAACAGTCTCTCTATGACTCCAGCCGAAGAACACACTTCCTCTCATACGCTCAATTCGTAGCAACGTGAGAAAGTACAAATCTGACTCGGTTATGTCTCCTGCTCCCAAAATACATAAATGAAGGAGAGTTTAAAAAAATAGTTCGCGGATTTCAAAATTCTCTTTACTTCACATTATCCCTCAGTGGACATGTGTTTTCAGCATAATCCAGAACTGGACAGCTCTGGCAGGGATGAGCAGACATCCTGCCCGGGGTTTTGCTGTCCAGAAGCATTCACTCTGATTACTGTGAGCCCATCTGATCTGACACTTGTGTTTCTTCTTCTGGCCTGTTGGCTGGCAGAGCGCCCTGGGCAGCGCGAAGGAGGCACCACAGCACAAATATTCACCCTCCCTCCTTTCACCGAGGGCTGAAAAGTCCACTATATTTTGCAACACTTTTACAAAGACTTTAAAAATGTAAAGTCCTTTACTTGAAAAGTGAAAGTAGACGAAAACGCTCCAATGCTACTAAACAGGAGGTCAGCAACATCAACTGACACTTCCATGTGGCTTCTCTTTGGAGAGTAATTAATACTATTTCCCATTATTTTCAATCTTTAACATGCTTTTCAGGTCAAAGAAAAACTGTTCTCTAGTTCTGAAAGGGCTTAAGACTAACTGGTGAACAGCAAACTCATAGATTATAAAGATTTGATCTCCCAGTGCCAAATGCTTTGCGAGACCAACAACAATAGCCACAACTCATGTGATGCGCTCACTCTAAACAGAACAGAGAGGACTTCACTCTGTCCTAAGGGTGAGTCTTCACCTAAGGGCCTGATGAGAAAATGAAGCTGCAGGGACTTTTTTTTTTTTTTTTTTAACCTTTTTGTTATTAAATGAAGAAACCTACTTACTTTTCCATACAAAATCCTTCAAAAACTATTTTTGTTAAAGCCCCTTTCTCATTCCTAAATTTGGATATATTTAAAAGCACACAGCCTGATTTGAATGGAAAGTCACTTCTCTGTTAATTTGTTGCTAAAATAGTCAGAAAACAATGATTGAGAAGGGTTCTGGGACGGAGCCTGGATGAGTACCAAGTGTACTGTTCTTCATAATGTTGAGTTCACTTTTTTTTTTTGCTGAGGAAGATTAGCCCTAGGCTAACATCTGTGCCAATCTCCCTCCACTTTATACGTGTGTCACCTCCACAGCATGGCTGACGAGTGGTGTAAGTCCATGCCCGGGATCTAAACGCACAAACCTGGGCTACTTAAGTCGTGCAGGCCAAACTTAATCACTATGCCATGGGGCCTGCCCCTGAATTCACTCTTTATTTTCAAATGCAATTTAGGAATAACACTTCCAGAGGTCTGTATATCTTAAGTTTTAGCCCTCACGTGGAGAAACATTTTACTGGATTTTTAAAAACCCCTTCTTTTTTGGTTGTTGGGTTTAGCCTACTTGCATTTTCAGATTTATGATGCAGACCTCCCCCTCTCCTACCCTCCCACCCAAAGGTGAGTCACTAGAGTGTTACAAACTTACTGGCAGAGAACACTACAAATTAACAAACAGTAAGTTACCAAAAGAGGATACACCCTCAGAACAGGGTACAGAAAGAACTCGGCCGGGAGCTGTCACACTCACATGCTGAACGCTTAACAGGCCAAGGGTGTGACGACACAACCCCAACCCTCTCCTCCGTGCCCTGGCCTAGTCATCGGTTCCTCCTGCAACGGCTGCATTTGCTCCCGGCCAGGCCTGGGCAACTTTCCACTGAGGACTCTGCCTGACAATGTTTTCAGTCTAAAGTACTAGCTTTATAGCAGCCAGAGGAGACTCAGTCACACATTCAAGCTGAGCTCCAAAAGGGCAGCTGGTGATGTTACCATACGACCAGGATTTCTGCTGACGTGTGTCCCTCGTGCAACCTTCACCTGAACCTTTTCCCCGCTCCTCTTTAAATCACTGCCCGCAAGCGATGATTTATTTTCTAGGTAACTAAGTTAATATTCAAACAACGGACAAGTAAAAAGTGAAGGACCTGGTGACCCCCCCACCCCCCACCACCTCGGTCTTTTGTAAACTTAAGAAGATAAAGTTTTCGTGTGTACCTTTGGTGAGCTGAACAGTTGTGGGTGGCAGGCCTGGCCACGGATTTAAGCCAAGTCACTGGCAAAAACACCCAATATGAAAAAAAGGACAAAATCCTATTTCATCCAGGAATGATTCAGCAGGAGCTGTTCTTTCCTTTTCTTCCCAAAAGCTTAGGAACTAGATTTTTAAGGAGAAATAAAATCACCTGAAATATCATGAAAACCTAGGCCCGCAATGGTAGTGGGAAGAGGAGGGGAAGAAATTAACAATGACCTTAAAAAGGAGCTGCCAGCACAGGCTTCCTGGTTAACCAATTATCAGCGGAGCTTTAGTCACCACGCCACCCACATTTTAATCCCCATGTGGAAAAATCCGAACATTTCAGCACAAAATATCTTTCTGAACATTTAGAATATCACAGTAAGTCACGGGGGATAAAAGGAGTAACTTTATCTCAAGAGAATCACCACCACCTGCACACCCACACCCCTTAATGTTCAATTTGTCAGAGTGCCCAAAATACGAACTGTGACCCGGCAGACAAGCAGCAGCGCATCCTGTGTTAACCAGCTGTAATCCAATTTTGTGTCTGAGCCACAAACATTTCATTAGGATCCTTTAACATCTTGGTTGAACCTCCACAATCCAGGTGTGTTGCTATCTTTACCCCCTACTGTGCATGTGTGTGGTTATGAAAAAGACACACAAACATATGGGCATAAGTTAAACACCTCTCTCATCCATTAATTCAGTATCACAAATACCCCGGTTTCATCTGAAGAATAACTTTAGAGTTCTGCATATAAGACAATGTCAAGGAGTGAGTGAGTGCTCAGGCTGGGGAGATCACAGGCTGGTCAGGGACATCTGGTGTGTCATTAACTAACCATTTGACCTTGAGTGCGTCACTTCACCTTCCTAGGCCTCAGGTACATATCTATGATCTCTACATCCCCCCAAATCAGTAATGTCCAGCTCAGGAAATAAACTTGTTTTTTTGAAGAGGGAGAGAGAAAGGAATGAGCTTTAAAGAGCTTGTTTAAGAGAAGGACCTGGGGTTTGACACTGTGGTACAAGCACAGGCCACTAGCCCAGTTTCCATCGGGAGTACAATCGTGGAACCGAGAACATCGTGGGAAGGCGATCGGCTGTTTGCCTTCAGCTACTTGACCTGGGCCAGCCCTCCACATTTTGTGCTTTTAAAAGATCCAAGCAGTGCATTCCCACTTCTCCCTACTCTCCCTCCCAGGTCCAAGTCTTTCAACTACCTCCTTCAAAATCCATGTAGAGTGCACAAAGAATGCACCCTCCCTCTTCCCCATCACTCACTGCACACTGGGGAGCCCTAGGAACCTTCCAAGACCTACTACCCGCCGGGCCCTGTGCAAGACCTGAAGATAATAGTGGAGTGGATTCTCTCTTACCAGTATTCCCATGACCTGGTCATTTTATCCCATGAATTGATATTTTCGGGGGTTACTCTGTATACACTTCTCTCCACTAGACTTTGGCCCCGCCGGGGTCTGGGACTCAGTCTTCTGCTTTGGCTACGGGTTATCACAGCTCCGAGTTACAGAAATGTAGGAAGGAGATGTTGTTCTGGTATTCCCACAGCACTCCGTGACTCTCCTGCCCCGGAGACCCCTCGTTCCTTCGGGAACCGCTCTGCTGCGAGTTGGCATTCGTGCCACTGCGTAGTGCCCGCCGCCTCCCGTCCTTTTTCGGGTTTATTGTACCCAGAGACCCTGGGGGCCAGCCTGTCCTCCCTTCCAGGCTCATCCTTCCAGAAAATCTACACAGTCAAAAAGACCACTCCAGTTGCCCGGGCGCATCCTTTGTTTATGGCCAGTGTTCCATTAAAGCTCTCAAAAGTATACCTTAAAGGCCATCTTAGGGCGGCGAAGACACACCCTTTCTGGCACCAGCCCGCTCGACCGGCTCCGCAGTAAGGGGAAGCCAGTTTTTTTCTTGGAGGGAGGCCGCCTGCCTCTGCCGGGAACTAGCTAAGCCCCAGCGCCTCCAGGAGAAGGAGCCTCCGACCCCAAGCCGCCCCCGCGTCGGAAGCCCCCGCCAGGGCCGCTGAGGGACCGGCGGCCGGGCAGAGCGCCCCAGGGGAAGGGGAGGAGCACGCCTTCCCTCTGGGCACGGAGGGCGGAGGGAAAAAGGAAGGCGAGAGCCGGGAGGTGAGGGCGGGCGGAGGAGGGAGGGGAGCCGGGCTCGGGGATGCCGCCGGCTCCCTCCCGGGGCCTCCCGGCGGCCGTCCGCCCTCCTCCTCCGGCCCTGCGGCTCCCGAGCGCCGCCTCCAGGGGCCCCGGGCGCGGCGCGCTGGGACGCGGGGGCCCGCAGCCCCTCTCTGGTCTGCGCCCCGCCCGCGCTGCCGCTCTCCATGCCCGCGGCGCTCCCTGCCCCCGCCCGGCCGGCCGGCCGGCCCCCATTCCTGCACTCCCTCCATTTCCCAAGTGCGTCGTCTTTTAAGCCTCGCCGCTCTGCCAGCGCGCGCCGCGCCGCTTCCTCCTTCTCCGCCTCCCGCGGGCTCGATCGCCCTCCTGACTTCCTCCTCCTCCTCCCCACCCCCGGGCCTCCTCGCGCCCCCTCCCCAGCTCGCCGGACACTCACCCCCTTCCCCATGGTGGCGGTGGTCTGTGCCCGGCGCCGGGTCCTGTCGCTTGGGAATGAGACAGAGAAGAAGAGAGAGCTCCCGGCCGAGCTAGCGCGGCCGGGGGAGCCGAGAGGCGGGAGCGAGGGCTGCCGCGGGGCGGGAGCGAGGGAGGACGGCCGGCGGCTCGGACCGAAGCCGCCGCTGCTACTGCCGCCGCCGCCGGGTTGCTACCAGTGCCACTGCCACGTGTCCGCCTCCTCCCGCCGTTGCTCCGCGCCCCAGACCCCGCCGCAGCTCGAACCCCCGCCTCCGCCTCGCTTCCTAAAATATGCAACCTGCGTGCTGGCCCCGCCCACGCCGCGGCACGTCACCGTTGCCGGAGCAACCTGACACCGGCTGTGCCTTGGCTCCAACACCGGCGCTGGCTTGGCTCCGCCCCCACCCCAAACGAAACTCCGGCCCCAGCGGCCGCCCCGCCGGCCCCCGCCTGCTTGGGCTCCCGGCAGGAGGGCGCCGGGGCCCGGGGCGCGCGTGCCCACGGCCCGGGAGGCCGCGGCCGCGCCACTGCGGGGCGCACCGGCTGGCTGGGCCGCGGGGCCTCGGGCGCCGTGCAGCTCCCGCGCCCCTCCTCCGGGCGCCCTGCGTGGCCGGGCTGCTTTGTGGGGCACCGAAGGTCCGCAGTGGGTGCGGATATGTTTTCGGAACTGGGCTCCCCGAATCTCCGCGGACCCAAAACAGAAACCTCGCTCAGAGGGGCCTTTCCAGGGCATCAGGGAGCTCCTCTGAGACGAAGAGACGCGCCTGGGTGGGGGTGGGAGATTGGGTGCGGATGCAGCCGGCGCCCACCTGCGGTTGGCCTCCCCGGCCTCTGGTGCCCTCCCAAACGCCTCCTGTGGTCTGGGATCCGCGTTATCCGCTTCCCGCTAGGCCCAGGAGGAATGGGTCTGAGCTGGCCTTGCCAGAGGTCCCAAGCGCCCTCCCCTCCCTTTCCTTCAAGACCCCAAATGACAATCCAGAGTGTCCAATGAGTTCGTTCACGGTACAGTGCAAATGAAACCTGCTTGTCCAGTTTGGGGATTCGCTTTTTAGGAGAGGAATCCCGGAAATCTAAAGGAATGCGTATGTTTAGCAAAAGGGGCTGACTTGAGGGGGAAGAGTTTGAAGACCTGTCTGGTGCCCCTCCATGCCTCCCACCTGGCACAGCAGAGCCTCTTTCAGCGCCGGTTGGGGTGTTGTGAGGGACCCTGGGCCTGGAGCGTGACGTCAGCCCGGGAACCCCCCAAAAGAGCCCTGGCCCGGCTGGACTATGGGACTTCGCTCGCATTATAGCTTCTGCTTCTTAGCAGAGGCCGCAAGAGGCTGAAGGCCTCCAACATTTAGAAAGCGAAGTATTATTATTAACAATGCTTTCAGAAAGTCAGGTATACTCTGGAAAATCACAAGATGTGCCAGAGAAAATCACTCCATGTTTCTGGAAATTCCTACAGGAATCAAGGAACATATTAACTTCCTAAACAAGTTAAAGCTGGCCCGATCAACTACATTAATTTTTCATGAACAAAGAAAGATGCGAAGGTTGAAAGAAATGGGGAAAGAAGAAAGGAAGGGAAAAAAAAGGAGGAAAAACTAGCAACTATGTTGTCAGTTATCACTTTAGGGTAATTCTTATTCCTTCTAAGAAGAAACTGTTTCTTATGCCAGTCTCTTCCTCTTGTCCCAGAATGTGGTGTTAAAGGCTGGTGCCTCCTCCAGCTATCTTCAGGCTTCGTTAAATCAATCCAGGCTGTGAAGAACAGAGGAATTGTAAACTGGGTTCAAATTCTTGGCTGCTGGAGAAAGAGCCCCCAAATCCAGAGCAGAGTTCCCAACACTGCTAATTCAACAGAGGACATTTATAGAGTGTTATCAGGGCTCTGTCTCCAAGGGTCTAGAAAATGCTTTAATTATATGCCGGTATAGCCACCATACTGCTAACCTGTAGGAGGCTTTGCTTGCTAAAGATCCCATAGCTTGCCTTGGATAAATCATCCGTTGGGCCCTGGTCTGAACAGGAGAAGTGCAGCAACAACGACAAAATGTAGAAAGCAAAAATCTGAACACTGTAGATTTCTCCTGCCAGGTGATTCCCTTTTTCTCTCTTCACACGTAAAATTATCGTTTTTCATTCAAAGTATAACCTGATAGATCAAGGCATTTCCCTTTGTCTTTAAAGCTATTTATTTGGCAGCTGAAGATTGCGGAAGGTCCCTCCAGGAGGACCTCAAAGTTCTAGCTCTGTTCCAGAGTGGGGAAAACGCACAGAAATATAAGAAATGTTAACTACAATCTGTATTTGCCTTTGCCTCCACATAGCACTTTTACGTATAAAATTCTCTTGGATTCTCACAAGTCTTAAAGGTAAAGGGCTTTAGCTGGATTTTACAGAGTGGGAAACTGGAGGCTCAGGGACTTTCTTCTCACAAAGCCACTCAACCAGTGATTGGGGACCCTGGCCTCAAAACTGCAAAACAGGAACCATCTTTCTACCTCTAAAGTTTGGTCTCTGGGCATGGCACCAAGAAAGCTTTGGTGGGAGAATAACAGTTGCTATGGACGTTGCTGTCCTCACAAACACAGAGGGTTTCCACACCCCTCTTCTCCTTTATTACGAAAACAACCTCGGCTAGAGCCTTTTCTCTCTATTTCCACTCTTAGTCTACTGTGTGCATCATCATAAGGCAGAGAACCATTATTTTATAGAAATGCCCTATGCAGATCTACAAACACTTCCCCCAGCCCTGTTCTGACCCGCTGATCCCATCTCCAGAGGCAAATCCCATTCCATTTCCAAGGTACTTGATAATGCTGTTTTCCATTTCAGTCCTGTTGAAAGAAACATAATTCAACAAAAACATTTCAGAGTTTCAGAAAGGGCCTTGTTATTGATCCTCTAACGCTGATGCTTTCCTCTTAGCACCCCACCCCAGTGCTATGGTCGAGGCACTTCTGGGCCATCTTCAGGGGTGCTTTTAGGGGTAAGGGTTATTGCCAGGTCTTGAGGGCTAATTGTAAGAGGTGAAGAGTAAAAATATGGTAAAGAAGCAGGAGTTGCAAACTTTTACGGGAAAGAGCAATGGAAAGAATCTCTGCCTAGTTGTAATAGGGAGCCCTGGACAGACCTATAGAATGAAGACAAAGGGATGGCATGGCCAGGCCTGAGGTGCGGAAGCCTCAGATGCAAGAGAGTTACCTAGGAACACAGGTGACCAAAGGGCGAAAAAGCCCTTTTTTTGGGAGACTTCTTTCCTCCTCTTGGGAGAGGGTTCTGGATGGAACTTTAGAGATCGAACACTCCACTCGTCTTACAACGAAGAAACTTGAGGTCCGGGGAGTGATTGGCACCCGATAGTTCTAGCAGAGTGGCAGAACTTTTGTGCACCTTTTCGCATGCCCAGAGCAGTGCAGGGGATAAACAGTACTTCCAGAAGACAGGGTGGGGCAAGTTCTGCCTCTCTATTCTATCTGCCTCTTATCCCATAAGCTCTTTTTAAGCTCCTAGCTTGGGGCACAATTAAACTGATTGACCCAGAGACTCAGCATTTACAGACCCCAAGGCTGCCAAGTGTGGATGGCTTCGAGGCGGATTTGACACAACCATGGAGGGTTGGCCCAGTCATTGTGAATAGAGTCAGCAGATGTATGAAAAATATGATGCAAGTCAGTATTTTGAGCCAAGAATCCTAGCACTTTGAGTAAGTACTTGCTGAATTGAATAAACATGCCATTGCAATTAAGGGCTTTAGAATATGAATTGGTGCCTACACCAAGTTAGCATTTTCCACAGGAAGCAAAAAATTTGGGAGATCAATGAGCTAGAGATGTAGAAGGACAGAAGTCTTTGGTCCAGCTTGCCCTAGAGCTACTATGGAAACAATCTTAAGCATGCATCTTTATCTTTACTATTTCCTAGGTAACCCAGAAAGCCACTTAGCTGCCATTCTCACCGCTTTAAAGCGAACTCTTCTCACCATCCCAAAGTTCCTCCTAGCCAATGCCTATCCCACCATTGCAAATCTATCTTTTCCTGTCCAGCCACAGACATATTACCTCCTGCTTTAAAAGCCCAGTTCTAGGCACACCACTGACCATCAAAAATCTGTCAGCTAAATAATTCTGACCCCTTCGTAACTTTTCCTCCCAGACTCCAGTTTTCTACTTATCTCTTAATTCACTTTTAAGGCTCTTTAGTACTCTTCTAAACATACTTTCTTCTTTTAATGATTTTTGAAGCCCTTGAGTTTTGCCTCCAGAAATTTAGAAAAGTCTCATTTGCCTGGTGCTTGTCCTGGGGGCTGTTATCAACCACACAGAGTCAAGTCCTCAGTCTTTTCCTTAGCATCCCTTTAACACAACTGCTATTTAAATAATTTGCTCTTATTAATAGCAGCCTTTGTAAATAAAACAATTCTAAAGGATTCTTTAGTTGTTTCCCATGTGTTTTACACTGGATCCTGAAATTAAGAGCCAGGGTTGGGTCCTCTCTTCTAGCACTCTCCCCTTACACACTTCTTTTGCTCCCCTCACTCCAATGCCAAACACCATACAATGTTACCATATCCTGGCAGGTAAAAACTCACCATTTGTTTTCTACAAATCAATAACCACTGGGACATTGCTAACAAAATCAAATGGCAACTAAGACAAGGTCTGGACAGAAAAATATTCTGGAGTCCCGTCTGCACCCAGACAGTCGAGACATGGCTTCAGGCAGGCTTACAACCCAGCATGGGCAAGCCTGAAGGAGGTGGCTGTCATTTAACCCTTCTTGTTCTCAGGGGAATCCACCCATGAGCACTAAGGAAATGAGTGCTACCATCGTGGGGCTAAAATTGCTATTCTTGGTCTTTAAGTCTTCCATGGAAAAATAATTGAGAAAGTTCTGTGGTAGATGGTCCTACTGAGAATAATTCACTTCCTCAGATGCCTTTGCACTAAAACTGAGTTTCAGGGACTTTGCAGATTTTCCTTTCAGTAGCGTGAAAAGCCACCTTAAGCAGAGATCATACAAAACCATCCAAAAGTGGTTTGGTTCATTTACAAAAGTCTGGGGGTTTTGTAACAGCGGTAGAAAGTAACCCAAAAGTAGGTCAGGTACAAAAATAGTAACCAGCTCAATTCCTTTTTAACAGCTTAGGTTTTACTCTGGAGGCTGCCATTTTGGTTGACGGGTGACCTCCACATGTGGACTCTTACATATGAGCCCATAAGAAAGGCTCTCTTTCTTTCTTCTCCTCTCATAAAGAATCCTTTCCAACCCCTACCTCTGGCACTCTACACTGTTCGACAGAAGTAAGAGCTAGTTCATGCAAAAAACCCAGAATAGCCATTAGTAGGCATCTACTCTGAGCCTAGCGCCATGCTTGATCCTGGAGTATAAAGATGACCAAGACACATTCTCTCCCCTCAAATACTTCACCATCTGGCATAGAAGAAAGACACGCAAAGAGATATTAGTAACACAGTGAGAAGTGCTGTATCTATACAGCATATCACGGGGGCGTGAAGGAAGAAGTGGTCAGCTCTGCCTACAGAGCTGGAAAAGCTTCTCTGGCTGGCTCTTGAAAGATGAATAGGAGTTTGTGAAGCAGAGAAATGTGCGTGTGTGTGAGGGGGCGGGGGTTGCAAACAAAAGCAGCAGCATGGGCAAACCCTTCAGGACGTGAACAGATTTAGCCTGTAGGAGGACTGGCCGGTAGTTTAAAATGGCTAGAGCGTAGGCTGAAGAGACAACAGCAGGAGCTAAGCCTGGAAAGGTGAGCAGGGTCCAGATTGTGGAGGACTTGGATGCCAGGTTAAGGGCTTGGACTTTATCCTGTAGGCCATAGGGTGACACTGCAGGGTTTGAAGTAGGGAGCTGGCCTGATCAGATTTGTGCTTTGGAAAGATTTCTCCAGCGGTTCCAGAACGCTGGGAAAAGCCTTCACGATCAGTGCGTTTATCACAGCTCCTCTGATTGTATTATTGAATTCAGATTCTCAACCATCTATGTCTCCCCATATCTCTTTGAGATGGCATACTAATTTTATTTTCTTTCTTTTTTGTGCTTTCACATGCATGTCTGAATCCCCATTATAATCTCAATTATCCACTACTTTCCCCAAACAGAGGTTTTCAAATTGCTGGATAGGATGAAAAACTGGGATTGGACATAATTTTAACAATATGTGAACATGCAATGACCTGACCCCGGAAGATGGTTTGATTTGCTGGGAAGGTATGGATGGTTTACCTGGTTTTTGTAATATTTTTGCTAAACCAAATTCCAAGTGGACAAATGACTTTGTTGGCTTTCACTTCTCTCAGAGACACCAGTTCTTGATGCAGTTCCACCAACTAAAGAAAAGCTAAGCTATTTGGCTCCCAATTCCACGAATGAAGACTGGGACTATAGAGGATAAAGAGAACAGAGTAAAAGGCCAAATTAAAGAATAATTTGATTTCAGTTGTCCAGATGGTTCAAGTAAAAGATGTCCCTGTGTGAATAAATCTCAGCTCTTTATATTTTTGACAAGTCCCTATCAATTTGACATTTAGCATCTGGTAGTGGACACGGCAGTAGAGGTAGTGGTGGAGATGGTGGCAGGGGGACGTGGTGGAAGGAGGTGGCAATGATGGTAGTCAGTGGACCCAAAATGGTTGATCAAATAACAGGACTCCCATCAAATACCTCCTTCAAGAAACAGCATTTTCCTTGCTCACATGAAACTTCTGAATCTATTTTATCAGTAACGTATCGTCAGACTACTATGAGGATCAATTGACATGATACACTTGAAGAACTAAAACGTTGCCTGCCACATAGTAATGGTTCCAAAGTGTAAGGAATTATCTTGTCTTGATTTCAAATTCCTACTTGGCCTGGGAGAAACACGGCCCAGCGAAGGATTAAGGCATCCACGAAAATTTGTCTAGAGGAGAAGGGAGTGAGATGAGAAGCTACTTTATGCTGGCTTTCCTCTTCCGCCACCAACCTCCTTGATCCAAGAACAGCCCTGTCTACTGATACACAGCCAGTGTGCAGAAGGCAGGAGTGGGAGGGGTAGAAGTTGGTCAACACCCCACCTGTGTGAACTGGCCTGGTTATCACCAAACCACAGGGGAGAACCAGGGAAACAAACCACTAAGACATTGGAGGGTCAGCCCAGCTGAGAGATTCTCACCTTCAGAATAAGAAGCCTGAATATCCATGTTCTGGACTGCAGGGGCTGGTGGAGAACAAGCTCTTAGGAAAAAGAAAGCATTGACTCCAAATGCAATTTAAAACCTTTTCTTATTTTTCCTTTTTACTTAAAAAAAACCCAACACAAAAACAAAAACAAAGATACCATCTGCTAAGGCAATCGTTAAGAGCGAGGGAGAGTTTTTACAGCTCCCTAAGAACAGACCCAAGAGGAGGCTGGGTTTCAGGACCATCACTCCTGCTCCTGGAAGAGGGAGCTGAGTCAGCCCAGCACCGTGCTGCAGGCTGGAGCTGCAGCGAGCTGGGGAGGCCAGGGATCCGCTTCCCTCTCATGCCTTTAATCTCATAAACCAGAAGTGCTCAAGCTCAATGTACTCTCTTCTCCCTCTCGTTTCTCATAATGGAAAAAAAAAGGCGATGCTAAAGTTTTGAATTAAGAAAGAGTTGCCATCTGGGTAATCGAATTCTGCTTGAAGCAGGCCACCTGGTTCACATCAGCGGCTCCTGGCAGGTACAGAAGTGTCAGCTAAGGTCCTGCATTGACTTCTAAACACAGGCTCACAGTCCATGCGCAGTGCAGAAACTTGAATTTCTAAACAGTGAAAGCCGTTTTATATCAGGTTACCTCCACACCTGGTAGATGTCTCAGGATGCAGACATTTAGAATGAGAGCAGTAACGTTGGTCTTGTTCATTCCTAGCTACAGGCTGCCTTAAAAAGACAAAAACTGAAAAGCCGGTTCCCTTTGGCTTCCTGTTTGGACATCCATGTCATAGAAATATGTGTGACTGAAATCACCTTGCCCTCCTAGAGGACTGAGTGTTTCCAGCTCTTCAAACAGTGGAGAGAGGGGGTGGGCAGCCTGGGAGGAATGTCCAGCGTCTATCTATGGGCTGGATGCCATGCCCTCCCTTTCTCTGCAGCTTTCTCTGTTGCCAGCCACTCCTGTTCCCCAAAGGGAGGCAGCATCAAGTGGAAGCCATGTTCCCCAACCTCAGACGCCTTGCATGGCAAGAGAAAAGGAACCTGGAACTTTGCGTGCAACTCCCAGCTGGGGTTGTCTGGGCTGAGTGCATCTTCCATTTACATGCATGGATAGAGCTAGTATCAAGTGGAAGGGTTGGCAAGGACAAGATATAGGAAGGAACAGGTCTGCAGGGAACTTGGGTGGTCTTGAGCAAGTCCTTGTACTTTCCTTTGACTCTATTTCCCACATATCTGAAATGTCTACAACAGAACTGAGTGCAATTAGGAGCCTAGCTCTGGCAACATTTGATTCTTGAGTTGGGAGGGGAGCTATGCATTGGCTAGAAATCTTGCTCACAGGCAGCTGGGGCTTTACAAAGGACATGGAGCTTATGGAATGAGAATTCTACACCAGAAATAACCTGATCTGACCTCCTCTTTTACAGAGTGAAATTGAGGTTCAGAGGGTGCGTATGCTTTCCCAGCATCAGAGCACCTGCTTAATGTTGAGGCAAAACCCTAGCACCTTCACTTTCCACCACACCGTGCTGCTTCCTTAGCTTGAGGCCACCAGCAAAAGATCAACTCTAAGAACAGAAATGTTTTGCTTGCCCCCTCACTAAAAAACGAAAAATAAAATGAGGGTTACTCAAAACATGTAATTTAAAGGACCAGCTCTTTTTAAATAGAATTTTCCATGATGCTCTGGGTACTTATATAGGCTCCTCTTAAAAATCCCACTCTATCTCTTTTCACTCTTTTCTCAAGGGAGCTCAAGGGAGAGAATTCAAGGAAGCCTCTTCCTTTTTTCAAAATCTAAAATTAAATTCAAATCTCTTGCAGGCTAGAAAGAGCCTTCTCTCTTTCCTTCTTTCTCAAGTGACAGACCCCTGGGCCTTGCATCACACCTGCATGGGGTCTCCTCAGGCCACTGGGTGACAGTGCTCAGCTCTGCTCCATGGTCATCTTGGCTCCAACACCCTCAGACTTTTCTCCTCCCTCTAGCAGCTGGTGGAGAAGGAGAAATCTGAAGAGAATATGGAGAGCGGAGCTTGGGGGCCAGGGCCTGGGTATGGAGGTGGGGTAAGCTAGAACAGAGGATGGGGGTAGACTGGAGAGTTTCAGGTAGCCGAAGCAGCCTCGGGTAGTCGTTCCAGGTCCCAGCAGGCTCACTAATGCGCCCTCAGCCTCAGATCTCTTTTTCTTAATCCAATAAAGGGGCACTTGCCTAAATCTGAAAAGATGCCATAAGATTATTTCTCCCACAATATCCTGTCCTGAAGCAGTTAAGTTCACCAATTTCCTTTTCAAAACTAGTTTCTGTCTGATAGGGCTCTTTCGATATTGATCTAGAATCACTAATTTCACAGCTTTGGAGGCATTATTGTCTCTACTCTCCTCTTTCTTGCCAAATGGACAGTGTCTCAAATCTCCTTGCTCCTTCACCCACTCTTGTTTCTCTCCCTGCTGCTGCAGCATCCATCTAGCCATGTCTCTGCCATTACACGGAACAGCCTCTCCTCCGGCCTCCTCTGAAAACTCTAATCAGAAAAGACTCCACTTCCCGCATCTGGATCCATGTTTAATGTGCAGGAAGTCAGACCCTTCCACTTTGGAACAGAGTGGTGGTGGTGGAGAAGCACTGTTTCTAGACACAGTTGAAGGGGGCGAGAGGGACCCACGAGCCCCAGTGCCCTGTGGGCTACTGGCTTAGCAGCCAAACTCTTCCTCTTCAACACAGGTATCAGAGATTTCTTTGGTAACCTCATTTTCCTTTTTAAGGCTGCTCTTCTTGCCATAAATCATATTCCACCGATAATAAAAGGTTGGGTTTTTGTCGGAGAACTATATTGTTATTTTCCCTGCATCTCACCCACAGCCTCTAAAAACATTAAGAGAACAGGTCTGGTGAAATAGTGAAAATTTTCTCTTTGAGCTTGGGAGTGAGTGACTGACACCCATTATCGCCACTTCTGCCCACCATAACGGAAGTCCTGAGACCAGCTGTTCAGCTCATGGCCTCTGGTAACTTCTTCCTCCACCCGGGAGTAGGCCACTGCTGTGAGTCAACTGTGGTCCACACCCTCCTGTTTCTCCATCACTGGTGGACTGCATGTTTCTATGGCAGCCACACCTCCAAAGAGGTCTGAATCTCAGCCCTGGCAGTGGGGCGGGGGCCCTTTGCAGTTCCCAAGCATATTCACTCATTCACTACCCCTCTGCCCAAGAGGGGGTAGCTGCTCTTGCTGGTTCGTCTTTATGCGCCCTTTAGAGTCATGTTCCAACCTTTTAAATAGTTACCCACCTTTCTACTAGTTTAATAGTTAACTTTTTATATTAAATATTCCTTGTTCAAATTACTGACCTAATTTCCACTCCTCATTGGACCCTGACTTATACTAGACCTAAATAAATGCGGGAATAAGTAATGTTCATGGGTTGGAACGCTCAGTATTGCAGAGAAGTCATTCTCCCTGAATTCAGCTACAGATTTAAGAAAATAGGTCTCTCCTCGGGACTTCTTTTGAGAGTATTGAGATATTGGACTAATATAAAATATCCAACAATACTTGATTGTCACTGCAGTGTGTTTCTGGAAACCACACGGAAAATTCTAAATTGGATCTTACCCATGGGATCTGTGTTATAACTGGATGTTGCATTCTTGACCAAAGACTTGGCATCAAATAAATCATAGATACTGAATACGTCATAGAGGCAAAGATTCAGAGTTAAGTTAATAGTTCTCAATCCTGGCTGTGCATCAGAATGATCAAAGATTAAAAAAAATTACCAATGCCTGGGCCTGCTGGGTACCAGTTGAAGCTAAGCCTAGGTAATCATATTTTAATTTATCAGTAGCCGTGACTAAAAGAAAGAAACAATCGTCATTTAGCACTTCAAAAAGTTAAAAGAGCCAGGGCCAGCCCAGTGGTGCAGCGGCTAAGTTCACACACTCCGCTTTGGTGGCCTGGAGTTTGCCAGCCCAGATCCCAGGCGCAGACCTAGGCACTGCTTATCAAGCCATGCTGTGGCAGGCATCCCACATGTGAAGTAGAGGAAGATGGGCACAGATGTCAGCTCAGGGCCAATCTTCCTCAGCAAAAAAGAGGAGGATTGGCAGCAGATGTTAGCTCAGGGCTAATCTTCCTCAAAAGAAGAAAAGTTAAAAGAGCCACTTGAAAGTAAATCACAAGATTTATTGATTCTCCAAATGGAAATTTAGAGATCCCCCATTGATGGATGAGTCATCCCACATGGTAATAAGATGTTGCATATTGCATACACGGTCCACCAAGTCTGAATTTGAACTACTGCCCTCAAGGTTTAATGTTCTAAGGCTGATGGTTAGTGAGTTAATAAGTATTTTGAAAGATTCCACAAGTGTAGTGTCTCTGTATTGGGAACTTGGCTAGGAGTCTTTGGAACAGTCCCTGTTCTTAAGAAGTGTTCAAAGAGAGAAGAGCATGATGATTCTAAAGTTAGGATTCCAGTAATTTAGAAACATGGCAATGTTGCCCTTTGCTGACAACAGCGTTTGAATCTGAAATGATCTCCACCAGATAGATACAATTATTTGGAAATTGTGACAATCCAGAGATACATTTCGGGATTCTTCCCTGCCCTTGGCAAAAGGCTGGAGAGAGCTGACCGGGCAAAGAGGTGCCTCAGCTCAGGCTCGGTCTCCCCTAGGCAGTGAGTGCAGAAAGGAAGGCAGTCCTGAGATTCAGCCAGCAAGCGGCTCCGAGAGGACACCAGCCCTGTGCACTCTTCGCAAGGTTTACGTAAGTGAGGCCGGGGACAAATCCCAGAGGTTGGTTTCTCTTTCAGATTCCAGTTCTTTGTCATGAATTATGTGATTTGAGACAGAGCATTTCATGACATCTCAGTATGTCCATTTTAAAATAGAATAATTATATCTATTCCCTATCTACCTCAAAAGATACCTTAAAGACAAATTAAATTCTATCGAAAAGATATTCGAGCATTTTTATAAATTTTTTTCTGATTATAAGAGTGACGTTTATTGAAGAGAGTTTGGAAATTACAGATAAATAGTTACATAATATAAAGGAGAAAATAAAACCCCTCATAATCACACTCATAATTCCACAATCATTATTTACAACATAACAAAACAGAAATGAAGAATATTCTCTATATGTGGTTTTGTATCTTGTTTTTTATATAAGATTATACAATGAACATTTCCATATATCTTAAAATATCCTTTAAAAATACTATTTAATAGCTGTATAATATTCCATTTTATGGCAATATCATGATTTGTTTATGCATGGTGAGATATATAATGTGAATATTTTAAAAATATAAGGGAAAGTAAATAATCCAAGAAATTTTGGTTACTCATTGATAATGCTACATTTGGAGGTTTTGAAAACAGAGGTAACAGTTGGAAACAATCTCAGAAGCACAGAAAATGAGATTTAAAAACAATCAAGAGCAACTTCATTTTTAAAGGTCAAGTCGCTTACAAGGGACACAGAGAACATGCAATAATTGCCTATAACTACATTTCCATTGATTTCTGAGTGGTAATTTTATCTTTAACACCCCCTACTGGTTTGCATTATGGTTTTAGTGTTACCATTTTCTTTCAAAAAAAAAAAGAATTGTGATTTCATTAGAAATCGGCCACCTTGCCAGTCCTCTTCTCTTTATTCTTTCCCTCAAAAAGTCAAGGGAAAGGGGTAGGAGCACAGGAAAAACAGAACCTATTATTGCTTTATATTAATCCTCTCCCCCAACATCGGCCACCTAAAACACTGAATAAAGGCTGGAGAAGCCCAGGAGAATAAGGAGATGGCCTCAAACTTTGTTTTGAGAACTTTATAACTTGTATTACTCATTCATTCAAGACCATTGCCATAGGCTCTATATCTCAGATTGCTCAGTTTATCGGAAAGATAGATTCAGAAATGTGTGGATTCACTAAAACTAAGGGGTTAAGTCAGGTCGGGGCCACTGTGTGTTTATTCTTTTTATTGCTAGAATTCCATGCAGATCAATTCAACGTGCTCCTTGAGGTGGCACTGACTTGAGCAGGTGTTTGCACCATTGAAGCACCTTATAGGAAGTTCCATCCAATAACTTGCCTTCCTGCGGCAAAGGCCAGCTGATGCCCCCGTGCGATGTGAGGAAACAGGAAGGAGCTACTGCTCCATTTCTGATAGATCTGGGCTCCCTTCATTCATTCCAAAAGCATTTATTGAGTGTCCACTCTGTGTGCGGCACCAATCTAGGCACGTGAACAAGAAGCCCAGGTCCCCGTTCCTATGGAGTTTCTAGCCTCGTGGAAAAGATGAACAAAACGAAGCAAAAAGAAGGATTCCGATTTGTTTCGATTATGCTTTTAAACCTGTGAAACATTTGCATTGGAATACAGATAACTCTGGGTACTATTTGGGATTCTGCTCAAATTGCCTCTTTGCAGAAGAGTCCCTTACTACCCATAGCAGCTTCCTCCTCCACCCAAAGGACCAGATTTCCAGAGCACATGGTGCCTGTGCTGCTTTAGGAAGTCCAGCCAGTGGTGGTCTTTATGGGGTGGGAGCCTCTCTTTTCAGCCATGACTTAAGAAAAATCTCTGATGAAAGCACTTGGCATCTGGAAACATGACTATAAATTGCCTGGAGGGCCTTGGCTGGAGTAAGTTTGGTAAAATTTTTAATCCTTGGGAACAGTTTGGGGGTTCGTAATCATTTCCTGCCATTGCTCTTCCTTTGGCTATAGCTCATTTAAGTATTTCTTGCCTTTGGATGCAAATAGCAGGTGGTGTGTCCACATGCCAAATTTTGTGAAAAACACATCTATTTCCTCTGGATTTTTGTGACAACTGCATTAGTCCTCTGTTAGGAATGGGGAAGGTGAGACTCAGAGAGATTAGGGACTGGTTCAAAATCAGAGAGAGAGATGAAGGACTACACTCAAGTCTTCTGATGCCAAGTCCATTGTGTGCCCTTTAAGCTGTAACCATTTCCTTCTGTCTACGTGCATGTGGCACTGAGCTAGGTCTTGAGGAAAGTATGTGAACTGTAATGGGCAGGCGGCCATCTTAAGGAAGATGACCATCTCACTGGGGCCACTAGTCACAAATGAAATATTAGGTTAAAGACATTGAATGTGTGTTTGAATATATAGATATTATATATGGTTACAGACAAGAGGATAAGTCCCTGAGGTGTTGTCTCCCTCTCCTCAAATACAACCCTGAAGAGGTCACAGAAGTACACGTAGAAAATACAACATTAATTTATAAAATTATATATATGGTGTAATTTACTAAAGCAACAAAAGTGTCTACTATTAGCCTAGTAAAGAATGTACAGGACCTTTATTGAGAAAAAATGAGCTCTCCTGTTCTATTAAAGGAAAAAAGAAAAGACTTAAATAAATGACTGGAACAATTTAATATGATGTCAGTTGTCCTCGGGCTGCTTTATAGGTCTTTGTAAGTCCAATCAAAATCACGGCAGGGATTTCTGGGATTATGATAAATAGATTTTAAATTTTATATGAAAGAATAAAGGCTCTTGAGTCACAAAGCAACTTTTAAAAAGAAGAACAAAGGGACAGACACATTCTACTTAAAAATGAGTCATCAGAGAAATAGTAACTAAAGTTATAAAGGTTAGGTGCAGAATGAGCAATAGACAAATGGAAAGAATGAAAAGTCCCCCCAAAAGTCCAAGCTCAGTAAAATCAATTGCCCAAATAGAGAGTGGAAGAAACCTAGCTCCACAATAATCCATGAGAACAGGATCTGGGGTACTTGGTTGACCATAGGCTTAATTTGAGGCTACGGTGTAATGTGTCTGCTAAAAAAGTTAGCTCAGCATTTTGCCTACATTAGTAGAAGTACAGGGTACAAGTCACAGTCAACCGCACTTATGGGACTCTACGCTGGTTGGATGTCATCTGGATGATGATGCCCAAGGTTAGATATCAACATCTTTTTTAAAAATAGTTTTGTTTGTTGTAAAAATGATACGTGTTAAGAAAAAGACATACAAAAGGCCAATAAGCATATAAGAAGATGCTCAGTATCATTAGTCATCAGGAAATGCGAATCAAAACCACAGTGAAATACCACTTTGCACCCACTAGAATAGCAATAATAAAAACATGGACCACAACAAGTGTTGACAAGAAGGTAGAGAAATTGAAATATTCATAATTTGCTGGTGGGAATGTAAAATGGTGCAGCTACTTTGTAAAAACATTTTGGCAGCTTCTTAAAAAGTTAAACATAGACTTACCATATGACCCAGCAATTTCGCTCCTATATATCTATCCAAGAGAAATAAAAATACATGTCTACACAAAAACTTGTTTACAAATACACATAGCAACGTTATTTACAATACTCAGAAAATGGAAACAACCCTTTGTCCATCAGCTGATGAATGGATTTTTTTTAAAAAAGGTAACTATGTGAGGTGATGGGTGTGTTAATTAACTTGATTGTGGTAATCATTTCACCAACTATACATTTCTCAAATCATCATGTTGTACACGTTACATATATACTATTTTATTTGTCAATTATACCTCAATAAGGCTTAAAAATTAATTAAAAAAATAATGAATGAATAAATATTGTGGCATTATCCATACGATAGAACAGGACCAAAGTACCGGTACATGCTACAACATAGATGAACCTCAAAAACGTTGCTAAGTGAAAGAAGCCAGACACAATATAACATATATTGTATGATTTAATTTATACAAAAAGTCTAACATAGGAAAATATGTAGACAGAAGTAGATAAATGTTTGCCTAGGGCTGGAGGTGGAAATTGGGAATGACTATAAATGGATTCAAGGTTTCTTTTTAGGGTGATGGAAATGTTCTAAAATTAGATTGTTGAAATGGTTGTACGGTTCTGCCAATATACTAAAATGTAATGAAGTACACACTTGAAATGAATAAACTTTATGGTATATAAATTATATCTCAATAAAACCATTGAAAAATACATGTTCATCATAAAAATTCAAGGAACATAAAAAGTTGAGAAGAAAACAAAAAACAATAACAAAGGAAACATAAACAAACAAAATCCCCCAAATTCTATCACCCAGAAATAATCCTGGTCAACACTTGGGGACTATCATTCTAGATATCTCTTTATGCACATTGACAGCCAGAAGAAAAGATAGATAGGTAATGGAAGAGAAATAATTTTGTACGATGATATCATATCATGTGTGCTATTTTTTTGTTTAATTATTAAATCAAATTTTCCTTGAATTTAGGTGTGAATTTAGAAATAGGCGTGATATTTTGAAGACACGAATAAGAAAGGAAGGTCCTAAATCAGACTATTTGTGTTTATATTCTGGCTCTGCCACTTGCTAGCTATGAGACCCTGGCAAGTTCTTTAACCTCTTTATGCCCCAGTCTCCTCATTTACCCTTAATGTAGATAAGACCTATTTCAAAGATTTGTTATAAGGACTAGTGAAACGATTTGTGTAAAGAGGTTAGAATAATGATTGGCACAGCAGGCATTCAATAAGTATTTATTACTGATTTACAGTGATTATTAGCCTAACATCTTTGAGTGAAGCAGAGTGGGAAGCCCAGGATGATGAAAAATCGAAAACCATGTCATTCAAAGAATGGTTAATGGTCACTGGAATGTTTCACCTGAAAAGAGGGATAAGGGGAAATATCATGACTCTATATTTGAGGGTAAAAAATAAACCCAAAAGATACATCATGTAAACAGCAATGATAACAAAGCTGGAGTGGTGTGGTAGGATGAATAATACCCCCCACCCAAAGATGTCCACATACTAATCACTGGAAAGTGTCAAGTGTTACCTTACATGACAAAATAAATTTTGCAAATGTGATTAAATGCAAGATTTTGAGATGGAGAGATTATCCTGGACAATCCAGGTTGGCTAAATTTAATCATAAAGGTCTTTATAAGAGGGAAGCAGGAGAGTCAGGGACAGAGGAGACATGATGCCAAGCAGAGGAGACAGGGGTGGGGATGCTCAGGGGGAGGGAGAGAGACAGAGATTTGAAAATGTTGCACTGCTGACCATGAAGATGGAGGAAGGGACCACAAGCCAAAGAATACAGGCAGCCTCTAAAAGTTGGAAAAAGCTAGGAAATGGATTCTCCACTAGAACCTCCAATAGGAATGCAGCCCTGCTGACCTTTTGGTTTTAAAACTTCTGACCCCCACAAATATAAGATAATAAATTTTGGTCATTTAAGCCACTAATTCAGGGTAATTTGTTTATAGAGGCAATAGGAAACTAAGATAATGTTATACTAATATCAGAGAAAATAGACTTTAAAACAAAAAATGTTACTGGGGATAAAGAGGGACATTTTATAATGAAAAAAGTTCAATCCATTAGGAAGATATAACAATTATAAATATATATGTACCTAACAACAGAACCCCAAAATCCATGAAGCAAAAACTGACAGAATTGAAAGGAGAAATAGACAATTGAACAATAATAGTTGGAAGCTTCAATATCCCACTTTTAATAATGGATAGAATAACCAGGCAGACAATCAAAAGGAAATAGAAGACTTCATATTATAAAACAAATGGACCTAATAGATGTCTCTAGAACACTTTATTTCTCCAACAAGCCAAGAATACATATTCTTCTCAGGTATACATGGAATATTCTCCAGGGTAGACCATGTTCTAAGCCATAAAACAAGCCATGAAAAACTTAAAAGGACTGAAATTATACAAAGTATGTTCTCCAACCATAATGGAATAAAATTAGAAATCAATTAACGGAAAGAAATTTGGGAAATCCACAATATGTGGGAATTAAACAACAAACTCCTAAATTACTAATGGGTCAAAGAAGAAGTTATAAGGGAATTTAGAAAAAACTTTGAGATTAATGAAAATGAAAACACAACATATCAAAACTTATGGATGAAACTAAGCAGTGTTTAGAGGGAAATTTATAAATGTAAAAAAGAAGATCTCAAATCAATAACCTATCTTTTCACCTTAGAAACTAGGAAAAAAAGAGAAAACTAAACCCAAAGGAAGTAGAAGGAAAGAAATAATAAAGACTAGAGTAGAAAATAATAGAGAATAGAAAAGTATTAGAGAAAATAAACAAAAACCAAAAATTGGTTCTTTGAAAAGATCAACAAAATTAACAAACCGTTAGCTAGATTAACCAAAGTGGGAAAGAAAAAGAGACAATCAAGTTACTAAAATGAAGAATGAAAGAAGGAACATTACTCCCAACCTTATAGAAATACAAAGGATTGTAAGGGAATAGAACAAAAGATTGTACGTCCCCAAATTAGATAATCTAGATGAAATGAACAAATTCTTAGAAAGATGCAAACTACCAAAAGTCACTCATGAAGAAATGGAAAATCTGAATAGACCTATAACAAATAAAGAGATTGAATCAGTTAAAAAACAAAACAAAAAACAACAGAAAAACCCTAACGACTTCTTACAAAGAAAAACCCCAGCCTAACTGGCTTCATTGAGTTATGCCAAAGGTTTAAGAATTGACATAAATCATTCATAGACTCTTCCCAAAAAAATGGAAGTGGAGGGAATACTTCCCAACTCATTCTATGAGGTCAGTATTGCGTTGATACTGAAACCAGACAAAAATAATATATAAAAAATGAAAACTGCAGGTTAATATGTCTTCCAAATATAGAAGCAAAAATCATCAATAAAACATTAGCAAAGCAAATCGAGCAACCTAAAAAGGATTCTCCATCATTACCAAGTGGGATATACCCCAGGAATGCGAGCCTGATTTGACACATGAAAATCAATTAATCTTATACACTATCTTAATAGAATAAAGGACAAAAGCTACAGGATCATCTCAATAGATGCTGAAAAAGCATTTGACAAAATCCAACACTTCATGACAAAACCACTCAATATACTAGAAATAGAAGGAAAATTCCTCAACCTGATAAAAGGTATCTATCAAACACTCATAGCTAACATTATACTTAATGGCAAAAGATTGAGTGCTTTCCTCCAAGATGAGTAACAAGACAAGGATGTCTATTTTCACCACTTCTATTCAACATTGAAATGGAGATTTAAGCAAGGACAATTAGGCAAGAAAAGGAAATGAATGGTATCCAGATTGGAAAGAAGAATTAAAACTATCTCTATTTGTAGATGTTATCTTGTATATAGAAAACCCAAAGAATCCACAAAAATGCTATTAGAACTAAATGATGTTGCAGATACAACATCAATATACAGAAATGAATTGTATGGGGCCGGCCCTGTGGCCAAGTGGTTAAGTTCGTGTGCTCTGCTGTGGTGACCCAGGGTTTCACCGGCTCAGATCCGCAGACATGGTACTGCTCGTCAGGGTATGCTGAGGTGGCATCCCACGTACCACAACCAGAAGGACCCACAACTAAAATATATACAACTATGTACTGGGGGGCTTTGGGGAGAAAAAGGAAAAATAAAATCTTTAAAAAAAAAGAAATGAATTGTATTTCTGTACAATAACAATGAACTATCCAAAAAAATGCAATTAAGAAAACAATTCTGTTTACAACAGCATCAAAAAGAATAAAATACCTAGGAATAAATTTAACAAAAGGCGCGCAAGATATAAATAAATTGACAGGCATCCTAGCTTCAAAGATTGGAAGACTTAATATTGTTAAGATGGCAATACTCCCAAAATTGATCTACAGATGGAGCACAATCCCACTCAAGATTCTAGGTGCCATTGCAGTTTTTTGTTTGGTTTTGTTTTCTGTTTCTGCGGATATGGACAAACTGATTCTAAACTTCTTATGGAAATGCAAGGGCAAGGGAGCAGGAACAGTCAAAGTGATCTTGAAAAAGAGGAAGTTGTAGCACTCACATTTCTCCATTTCAAAACTTACTACAGAGCTATAGTAAATCAACATAATGTAGTACTAGCATAAGGATAGATGTATAAATCAATGGAACAGAATTGAAAGTCCAGAAATAAACTTTCACGTTTATGGCCAGTTGATTTTCATCATGGGTACCAAGACAATTCAATGGGGGAAATGATAGTCTTTTCAAGTGATGGTACTAGGAAAGTTGGATATCCACAGGCAAAAGAATAAAGTTGGACACCTACCTCACACCGTTTACAAAAATTGACTCAAAGTGGGTTATAGACCTAAATGTAAGAACTAAAATCATAAAACTCTTAGGAGAAAATAAAGATGTAAACCTTTATAGCCTTGAATTAGGCAATGATCTCTTGGATATGACTCCAAAAGAATAAACAACAAATGAAAAAAATAGATAAATTGGACTTCATCAAAATTTAAAAACTTTGGTACTTCAAAGAGAACAATCAATAAAATGAAAAGGCAACCCATAGAATGGTAGAAAATACTTGCAAATCATTTATCTGATAAAGGATCTGTGTCTAGAGTTTATAAAGAAGTCTTACAATTCAATAATATAAAGACAAATATCTCAATTAAAAATGGGCAAAGGATTTGAATAGACAATGCTCTAAAGGAGATACACGAATAGCCAATAAGTACATGAAAATATTCTCAACATCATTAGGGAAATGCAAATCAAAACCATGAGATACCACTTTACATCCACTATGATTAATAAAAATGACATAAAATAAGAATCGTCAGTGAGGATGCGGAGAAAGTAAAACCCTCACACACTGCTGGTCGGAATGTAAAATGGTGCAGCCACTTTGGAAAACAGTCTCGCAGTTCCTCAAAAAGATAAACGTCGAGGGGGCTGGCCCCGTGGCCGAGTGGTTAGGTTCGCGCGCTCCGCTGCAGGCGGCCCAGTGTTTCGTTAGTTCGAATCCTGGGCGCCGACATGGCACTGCTCATCAGACCACGCTGGGGCAGCGTCCCACATGCCACAACTAGAAGAACCCACAACGAAGAATACACAACTATGTACCGGGGGGCTTTGGGGAGAAAAAGGAAAAAAATAAAATCTTAAAAAAAAAAAAAAAAAAAAAAGATAAACGTCGAGTTACTATATGCCTCAGCCATTTTACTCCTGGACGCATACCCAAGAAAAATGAAAACATATCCACACAAAAACTTCTACGCAAATGTTCATAGCAACCTTATTCATAATGCATAATAGCGAAAAGTAGAAACAACCCAAATGTTCATTAATTGATAAATGAATAAATAAAATATGATTTATCCATAATAGAATATTATTTGGCAATAAAAAGAAGTGAAGTACTAATACACGCTACAACATGGATAAACCTTGAAAACATTATGCTAAGTGAAAGAAGCCATTCAAAAAAGACCAAATATGTGCAAGTTCATTTCTGTGAAAAGTCGAGAATAGGAAATCTATAGGGACTGAAAATCGATTAGTGGTTGCCTAGGACTAGGGTTGGGCTAGGAGGATTGGGGGGCGCCGATAAGTGATTGTTAGTGGGTATGGTGTTTACTTTTGGAGTGATGAAAGTGCTCTAAAATTGACGGTGGTCATGATTGCACAGCTCTGTGAATATACTAAAAACCATTGAATTGTACACTTTCTTTTAAACTAAAATAAATCTTTTAATTTAAAAAAAAAAAAAGTAGAACCGAAAGAGGAATCATAAACTTATGTTATTTCACTTTAAGAAAGAACTTTCCAATATGTAGATCTATCTGAAAACGGAATGGGCTATCTTTGAGTTGGCAAGCTCTCTGTATGCAAGCAGACAGTCTAGTGGAAACTGATCATCTGTTAAGAATGTCAACCCTTCCTTTCCAGATGCACACGGTCCTGGAGCTGGCTACAGAGCCCTTCACCCAAAGAAGCCTCTTAGCCAAAAAAGGTGTGGCCAGAATGTCTCCAGCCTCCTCTAGGGGTCTAGAAACTCAATCTCACTGGAGAATTCTATGAGATTGTATAGTCTGTGTCTCAGAGTTATCCCAATTGAAGGATGAAGAAGCTGCGTTATTGATCTACCAACCTCCTTCCATCTCTGGTTGAGGGCTGCTTCTGGGCCATTAACTCCCTCGCAGTTCCAGCTTATCCAGTGTATGAGCCAAGCCTATTCCTGAGGTCAGAACAAGGTGGGGAGGTGCATGTATTTGGATAAGCTGCCTTCAGGTAGAGAGTGAATGTCAGGGGCCAGCATCTGCTACAACACCTCAGTCTCTACCTATAGTCAAGCTGTCTATTCTGGGCATCAGATCCATAAAGGCAACTAGTTACCAGGTTTCTCTACTTAAATCCACTCACAGGGAGATGGGACTCTAGTGGGAGTAAAACAGCCCTGGTCTCTGCCTTTTACTCTCCAAAGGCATCTCAAATTCAACCTACCCAACACTGGACTCATTGCCTTCTCCTCCAGTTTGTTCTTCTTTCTGTATTTCCTGTCTATGTTGATGATCACTTAAGCCTCCAACCCAGAAATCTTCCTTGACTTTTCTTTAACCCCAACATCCAATCTATCACCACGCTTGCCAGAGCCACCTCCCACCTCTCTGGACTTTTCTCAACCTGCTGTGTTTTAAAAAGGTATTGTTTGTTTAAATAAGAATGCAATCAAGCAAGAAAGGAGCCTCAGATGATTTTCTTGATGGCTGCCAAGCTGAGTATCTGTGGTTCAGTGATTGTAGTTGTTGTCTTTGTTTCTCTCCCCACTGAAGCTGGAAGCGTCTTGAGTACAGATACCACACCTTACATTTTTCCGAACCTCATGGCTCTGAGCACAGGGCTGGGCACCAACATCTCAGTCACACTGGCTGTGTGCTGGTCTGCTCTCAGCAGGGCCGTCTGGTCCATTAGGCATAGCAGGTGCAGTGGCTTGGACCCATAACACTTTCAGGGGCTCACAAAAATGTTTTAATTTTTTTAAATCAGAAAAAATAAACATAACATATAAAAATAATGAATATACATTAATGAATCCAGCCTGGATTATATTTTTCTCTATACCAGCATAGTTGTAAAATATATTTGTTAATATATTCCTTCTTTTTCTGGATGAAGTGACCCATGATAGCAACAGTGTGTGGGGCCATGAGAGCAATAATGCAGCCCTGGCTCCCAGGTCAGCATCACCTTCTCACCATGAAGTCAGAAGCGTCTGGACTTGTCAGGGGCTGCACTAGTGTTGTCCCTTTTCTTTTATGCTTGAAAGAAGAGCTCAGAGAACTTTGTGTTCTGCCTTGTCCTACCTCCCTGTAAGACTCTAGTACAAAAATAGCCGCAAGGCCTTTGGGACTGGTTGAACTGAAGATAAGTTTAAATTTAAGAGGCTCTTAACTTCAAACATGGGAGATAAAATGAAAAAAGAAATCCAGACGGTCTCCTTTAGTTCTATCCCAATCAAACTTTTATTTCAAAGAACTATTTAAAGGACCTGACATATGTGAAACACAAAACTCTTTTTATAAATCTTCAGGGATGTGACAAAGAGCCCGAAATGAGACCTTCTCCTTCCCACAGCATTAGATACCCTGAGAGCGCCAAGGTATGAGCTATGCAGGAAGGACAGCTCTGTTCTGCCTGCCCGAGGGCCATCTGCGCTACAAATTGTGTGTTTCCTGGACTCCCTGCAAGTTGCAAGCTGCAAGCATTTGCCCAGCAAATCAGGTTAAAATGAACGAAGGCAGCCTTGAAGGGGGATGTCTCAGAGGGCATTGCAGGCCAAGAGGTGTGTGCAGTGTGTGGTGGGTAAGGATGCAGTGAAACAGGTTGGGGAGGGAGAAAGTTGTTGCTAGGCAACCAGTCCTGGTGCCTTTGTAAATGTGGATCTATTTTGTTTGCAGCAGCAGCTGGCAGCCACTACCTTCTTTTATCTTCCTCCTTCTTTATCTTCTCCCAGAACACAGCCCTGAGCTATTGCTGTCAGAGAGGTCCTAGAAGGAAGGAGTAGAGAACCTGGTTGGGGTTATAGAAAAACAGGTGTGTGAAAAGGTCAATGACTTTACAGGACAGCATAGGCCTGGTAGAATCTGGACGTTTCCGCTTACTAACCAAGATCTCAGGCAAGTTTATTTCATCTTGCTGACAACTAGCTTCCTTGGCTGTAAAACTGGGGACATAACTCTCCTGCAGGAATGTGGTAAAGATTGGAGCAAACGTCTGAGAGGATCCAGTCCAGGACGTGGAGCAGAGTAACAATCATTAGCAGAGTGCTGAGAGTGTGGACTCGGGCATCAGACCTCCTGTGTCTTCATCCCGGCTCTGCCAGTCACTAGCTGTGTGACCTCAGGCGTTTCTTAACCTTTCAGTGTCTTTGTTGGGGAGGCAGAAAGTTCTGTTTTGTTTTGTTTTTCGTCTGTGAAATAGGGAACAACCATAGTCCTTACCTGACAAGGTTGTCTCGAGGATTAAGTGCATCAATAATGAAAGTATTAAGACTAGTGCCTGGCACATAGTAAGCACTTGTGTCGGCGATGGTTTGTCATACCACGTGCAGTGTGCCTAAGCGCATCTGCAGACCAGGTGCTAGAGGAGCAGACTTGGACTTGCATGAGCTCATTTTTAAAGGGCTTTTGATTTTGGCTGGTGAAGACAGAGGAGGAGGTTGTTACTTTGGTACCTAGAAAGCGGTATATGTGTTGATTAAGCAAGGACTTTAGTAGAGTCCAGACTCTTGGATGGATTGCGTGACCTTGGGTGAGTTACTTAAGCTCTTCTAGCTAGAAGAGAACATTTTATGGGTATGATATGGATACTTACTCTATCTGGTGGTAGTGAGGATTAAAGAGAGTAAGCCGTCAAAACCTCGTGGCTGATATCATTTCTGGAAACAGAGACAAAGAAGAGAGGGAGCAGCATGGGGTCTGTGTCCATTCTAATGGAGCCATGCTAGGAAAAGGGCTGCAGACGGAGGCTGAGGAAGTTCATATTTGCAAGGCTTTGTCTTTGGGGTTGTGGGATAGGTGGACTGAGGCACCAGCAAAGCTCCTTGAGGCTTCAGGTGACCAAGAGTACCCCTCCTTTTTCAGTGTAGACCACCACAACTGGTCACTTTCGGACTGTGAGGGTTGAGACTCAGGGCATTAGGAGACAGTACTTTTGGTACAGACATTGGACTTCTCACAGTGAGGGGGGTGCAGGAATGAGGGTGAACTCCCCAAGAGAAAGACCTCAGTGAGGAGGACTGAGAAGGAGAAGTTGTGCGGTGATGGGGTCTGTAGAAGCAGGTGGGGACCAGAGTGGTGACGTTTTCATAATGACTGTTTTAAGGGCCCCATCTGGTGAAGCCTAAGGACGTCCAGGTGACGTGAACTTAGTAAAGAGGAAGAAACTTCACCAAAAACTAGGGCTATTTTGCATAATTTCAGGAATAAACTTGGACTTTGTAAAATAATGAAGTAAAACAAGTGGAGAAAACCAGCAATTATCTCTATGTCTATAGAGGGAGGAAGCCCAAGAAAAGGCCCAACTGCAGTGATGGGCTTACATATTTTGGAGTGATGAGTAGAGGCAAGTTTATGGAAAACTTTGAATCCTTAGCTCAAAAGTTTGAACTTTTTCCTAGAGGCAGTGGAATTTGTTGAATATTTTTGAGTAGAAGGATGACAGGAAAGAAGTCATGGTTTAAAGACTATAGGGGAAAGTATATCTGGCATCAGAAGACCTGGGTTTGAATCTTGACTCATCCATGCCTTATAATGATGGACAAGCCATTAACCTTCCTGAAACATATCATGAGGATAATAGTACATTCTTCCAGGGTAGTGTTAGGCTCAAATGTGTGATCTGACACCAGAGCAAAGACAACCAAAGCAAAAATAAACAAGCAAGACTACATCAAACTAAAAAGCTTCTGCACAGCAAAGGAAACCATCAATGGAAGGAAAAGGCAACCTATGAAGTCGGAAAAAATATTTGCAAATCACACATCTAACATGGCGTTAATATCCAAAATATATAAGGAACTCACACAACTAAATAGCAAAAAAACAAACAATCCCATTAAAAAATGGGCAGAGGATCTTAATAGACAGTTTTCCAAAGAAGACACACAGATGGTCAACGGGCACATGAAAAGATGCTCAACATCACTAATCATCAGGGAAATGCAAACCAAAACCACAATGAGATATCACTTCACACCTGTTAGAATGGCTACTATCAAAAAGATAAGAAATAACAAGTGTTGGTGAGGATGTGGAGAAAAGGGATCCCTTGTGCACTGTTGGTGAGAACTGTTGGTGCAGCCACTATGGAAAGCAGTATGGAGGTTCCTCAAAAAATTAAAAATAGAACTACTATATGATCCTGCAATTCCACTTCTGGGGATTTATCCAAAGAAAACAAAAATACTAAGTCAAAAAGATAGATGCATCCCCGTGTCATTGCAGCATTATTTATAACAGCCAAGATGTGGAAACAACCTAAATGTCCATCGATAAATGAACGGATAAAGAAAATGTGGTGTGTATATATATATGGAATGGAATATTATTCAGCCATAGAAAGAATGAAATCTTGCCATTTGTGACAACATAGATGGACCTTGAGGACATTATGTTAAGTGAAATAAGTCAGACAAAGACAAATACTGTATGATCTCACTTATACGTGAATCTAAAAAGAAAAAAAATAAAAACCAACCCAAGCTTATGATACAGAAAGTAGATTGGGGGTTGCCAGAGATGGGGGTTTGGGGGGTGAGAGTAATGGGTAAAGGAGGTCAAAAAGTACAAACTTCCAATTATAAAATACATAAGTCCTGGGGATTTAACGTACAGCATGGTGACGATAGCTAATAATACTGTACTGCATATTTGAAAGTGGCTAAAAGTAAATCCTAAAAAAAAAAAATGTGTGATGTGAAAGCATTCTATAAACTGAACTCTTCTAGGCTTACTTTCTTTTCATTTCAGCTTCATGACGTCCATCTTCCTCTGGGCTTTGATAGCACCATATACCAATAAGGAAACTGTTGGCTGCAAAATCAGATATCCCTTGAGCTCAGTCTTGAACAACAAGAAAATTAATTGGCTCACACAAGCAGAACGCTAAAGGTAGGGTGCCTTTCAGGATTGGCTTCATCCCCAAGCTGGGTTTGAGATGGCTGAAGTCCCAGGACCCACATCTGTGTATAACACCGTGCAGAGGAAGAGAAACGGGGTTACTTCCAGTAATGTTCCCTGAAGAGTGAGGAAGATTTTCTCAGAACCATCCCCAAAACCTCTCTTTACAGCTCATTTACCCAAAGTGGTCACATACCTGTCCTTGAACCAATCATTAAGCAAAGTAAGTGAGCTTGCCTTTAGATCAATGGTTCTCAACTGAGGATAATTTTGCTCCCCGTCCCTCCCTGTCCTGGGACATTTAGCAATATGTGGAGACATATTTGATCGTCATGGTTGGGGTGCAGGGGAAGTGTGTGTCACTGGCATGTAGTGGGAAGAGCCAGGGATGCTGCTAAACACCCTACAATGCACAGGACAGCCCCCCACAACAAAGAATTATCCAGGCCCAAATGTCAATAGTGCCAAAGCTGAGAAACCTTGGTTTAGACTCATCAGCCCGGCCCTTGGAGCTTGGCGTGCAGTTAGTGGCGATGAATGTAGGTATGGGTGAAGAGTGGCTGCCTGAACAAGACTGAGATTCATTTAGGAAAGAGAAGGGGAAATGGATTCCAAATCGACAACCAACCATGGACACTGTGACTTTGTTCCATCAGAGCACTTATCTCATTGTGTGGCTGTTTATTTATCCCCTGTGTTAGTTTTCTAGCAGTGTTTAACACACTGCCACAAACTTCATGTTGTAAAACCACATAGATTTGATAACTCACAGTTTCTGTAGGTCAGAAGTCTGGGTGTGGTGTGGCTGGATACTGTGTTCAGGGTCTCATTAGGCTGAAGTCAAGGTGTTGTCTGGGACTGCCTTTCTCCTCTGGGGCCTCAAGTCCTCTTCCAAGCTCATTCTTGTTGCTGAATTCATTTCCTTGTGGTTGTAGGACTGAGGGCTCTGTTTCCTTGCTGGGTTGTCAGTTGGGAACAACTCTTAGCTCCTAGAGCTCACCTGAGTTCCTTACCACGAGGCCCCCTCTATCTTCAAGGCAGCAGACCTTCCCAGCTTTGAACTTCTGACTTACTCTGCTGCCACCAGCCAAAACTCTGCTTTTAAAGTGCTCATGTGATTAGGTCCGACCCATCCAGATAATTTCCCTATCTTATGGTCACCTAATCTGCAACTTTAATTACGTTGCCCAAATCCCTTCACAACAGTACCTACATTAGTGTTTGAATGAACGACTGAGAGAAAGTGTATGTGTCCCAAGCATCTTTGTGTTCCCGGCTTTCAGCAGAGTACCTGGCAAATAGTTTTCTCTCAATAAATATTGTTTGAATGAATAAAGAAAAGAATAAAACAAACTCTTTTCCTTTTTTAAAAAAAATAGACTTACTAGATTGGTCACTCAGAGGAATGTTATAAACAATGTATAATCTTGGAGTTAGAAAGTACATATGGTCGTATAGGAATCTATCAATCATTCCAGGAATCCAGAGTCAAGTGTGGGGTTTATCAGATCAAGATCTCCGTGGTTCTGTATTCTTTACAATGCAGGCTAAACTTTTGCATTGCCTTTTTGGCAGAGCTGGCAAACTGCTGACTCATACTAAATTTATAGTCCACTTAAAACCTTCCTGCATTAACTGGTGTTGCACCAGGGCTCTCCCGTTTTGTACTGGGGCAGGATTTCATGCCTCTTGCTTCCTTCTCATTTCCGTGTCATGGGTTCTGGCCTATCATTTCAGACTGTTGGAGACCTTAGGGATTTTGATTTTATTATCCAACTTCTTGGCTCTTCTGGCTAACTCTATAATACTTGAAATTATAATAAGTACATCTTCTTTGTCAAATAGTTTATAAAAGTGTTAAATGAGGGAAGGCCAAGTTCAAAGCCCTGAGGCATGTTACTTCTTTCAAGTTGACAATAATGATTTAATCAACACTCTTTGCATAAGGATTGCTCAACCTATGATGAATCAACTCTTAACTTTTATTTCTTCATTCTATCTATAAGCGTATTATGAAAGACTTAAATGTTGGGCTGAACCCAAGCTATACAGAATAATGCCATTCAATTGTACTCCTAGGAATACAATACACATCTTTTGCAATCAGGTACATCCACATGTCAGGAAATTCTCTTCCAAATTCTCAGATATGCTGTGCCTTGGAGTACTTCATATTGTTCTTGTGTAGAGGCATAGGTACCCTTTAACACCCAGATTTTATCTATTGCCTTCTAATATTTTCTTAGTAACAAGTGATTGTAGCAGCCCTTATTGTTGATCTATAAGCTGGCAAGCATTTCCATTTCCTTGTCTCCATGGCTTATGGGAATTTCCACTTGGGAGAAGAGATGACTGTCCCGACTTGTGAGGATTAAAGGTTGGGCTGCAGGGTGGGAGCAAATGACATGACCCTTAGTTTGTTTCCTTGGTTGGTGTTTTTGCTGAGGAAGATTGGCCCTGAGCTAACATCCATGCCAGTCTTCCTCTATTTTGTATGTGGGTCGCTGCCACAGCATGGCTGACAAATGGTGTAGATCCATGTCCAGGATCTGAACCTGCAAACCCAGGCAACTCAAATGGAGCACACCAATCTTAACCACTAGGCAATGGGGTCAGCCCTGACATGATCTTTGTTGAATGGATTCTCATTAAGGTGCCTGGTTACTCCTCATATTTTTCTCCTTGATCAATTGTTTACATTTGAAGTTTCCCTGACTCTCCTTAATATCACATTTAGGGAAATCAAAATTCCTTTGTTCCCAGGAAAATGTTGGGGCTCCATGAACTAGAGTTTCCTATTAACCGATAGGTCTTTCTTTTGATGAAGGATTGGATGCTCCAGAACCCCTAAATGGACCAGTGATTCTATAGGGATAGACTTGTACTTTATGAGTTCTTAGGAGGTCTATGAACTTAGACAGAGAGAAGAGAAAGAGAGCAGGGAAAAATTTACTTGTGGTAGCCAGTCTTCAAGATAGCTCTCAATGATCTCTGCCTTCTGGTAGTCACACTCTTGTGTGTTCTCTTGCCACATTGTACCAAGGTCAGTCTGTGTGATCAACAGACTATAGCGGAAGTGATAGTATGTCACTTGTAAGATGAGGTTGTAAGAGTCATTGCAGCTTCCATCTTGGCTGTTCTATCTCTTTCTTTGACTAATCACTCTAGGGGAAGCCAGCTGCCAGCCTGTAAGCAGCCTACAAGGAGCCCTGTCTGATGAGGAGCTGAGGCCTCTAACCACTAGCAAGTGAAGAACCAAGTTTTCTTGCCAACAACTCTATAAGGGACTGGTAAGTGGATCCTCCAGTCCTGGTCAGACCTTCAGATGACTACAGTCATGGCCAACATCTTGTCTGCAACCTCATGAGAGACTCTGACCAGAAGCACCCAGTCAACATACTCCTGGGTTACCAATCCTCAGAAACTATGTGAGACAACAAATTTTGGTTATTTTAAGCTGGTAAATTTTGAGGTAATTGTTATGCAGCAATAGAAATCTTATACACTAGGAGATGCTGAATGAGGTGATTGGATTTCTTCAAGGGAATTGAATAAAATGCTAAATTCCCAGGAAGCAGTGAAAGACTAGTTAGTGAATTTCTAAGATCAGAACACTGGAGGATATTATTACCAAAATTGCATAGACAGACCTTTTACCATTTAAAAAAAATGTCAAGCATAATACTTGTTCTTTGTTAAAACACACGCATACGCACACAGAGATATATAAAGTAAAAAGCACAAGTACCTTTCCTATCCTTCCTTATTCCTCAGAAACAACTACTGATATCAGTTTACTTTTTATCCTTCCAGATCTTTTTCCAGTCAATTATAATCTCTCTCACTCTCACACACATACACACAATTATAAAACTTGATTTGTGTGTGTGCATGTGTGTACTATTTGACAAATGTCTTTATCATTTAACAATATGTCATAGCTTCTTCCCATACCAGTAGACTTGGCTCCAGTGTAATTGTTCTAAAAGGTACATTATATACCATAATGTGGTGTCCTATAGTTTACTTAAATATTATTTCATCTGTAATAGTATATAATATTTTATTAATGTATTGATTTGCCATTATGCACAGGCCACAATAAACATCTTTGAGCACAAGTACAAATATTTCTGCAGGATAAATTTCTAGAAGTAGAAATGAGAGTTAAAAGGTACGTAGATTTAAAATTTTGATAGATGATGCTTAATTGCCTTCCACAAATGTTCTTGCTTCTTTTCCCACTAACATATTCTTGCATCTTAACACCAGATAGTAATAATTTTTAAAATTTCTGCTAATTTGATGGGCAAAATTTGCAAATGTTTATATTTGCATATTTCTGGTTTTTGATGAGAAATCCACAAGCATTTGAACTGTTCTCTTATAAGTAATATGTCATCTTTCTGGATGCTTTCAAGAGTTTCCTTCATCTTGGTTTTTAGCAGCTTGATTATGAGGTATCTGGACATGGAGTTTCTGTGTTTATCCTATTTGGAGTTTGCTGAGCTTCTTGAATCTGTAAGTTTATGTCTTTTGCCAAATTTGGAAAGTTTTTAGTCCTTATTTTTTTTCCAGTATTTTTTTCTGCCCTGCATCCTTTCTCCCACTCTGGGACTTGAATGATACAAATGTTAAGACTATTTTCGTATAGTCTTACTGGTTCCTGAGGCTCTGTTCATTTTTTTTTTCAATTTTCTTTTCCTCTGTTCAGATTGAATAACTTGTATTGGTCTATCCAGGTTTTTAAATTTCAGTTATTGTATGTTTTAATTCTAAAATTTACATTTGGATCTTCTTTATAGTTTTCCATTTCCCTGCCAAGACTTTCTTTCTGTTCATTTCAAGAGTATTCTCCTTTACTTCATGGAATATTTCATAATAGCTGCTTTAAAGTCTTTGTCAGAAAATCCCAACATGTGCATCATTTCAGCACTGGCATCTGTTGATTGTCTGTTCTCACGTGAGTTGATATTTGATGGTTCTTCCTATGCTGCGGGTGGAAGACAGAATAAAGTTTCTCTCAAAGATGTCCATGTCCTAATTGCAAGAACCTATGAATATGTTACATTATATGGCAAAAGGAATTAAGGTTGTGGATGCAGTTAATGTTGCCTATCAGCTGACATTGAGATGGGAAGATTATGCTGGTAGGTCATATATAATCACAAGTATCCTTAAAAGCAGAGAATGTTTCCTGGCTATGGTCAGAAAGAGATGTAGACAATGGAAGAAGGGTCAGAGAGATGCTATGTTCCTTGCTTTGAAGACGGAGGAAGGGGTCCATAAGCCAAGGAATGTGGGCAGCCTCTCAAAGCTGGAAAAGGCAGAGAAACAATTCTACAGAGCCTCCAAAAGGAACCAGCCCTGCCCACACCTGGACTGTAGCCCAGTGAGACTGATTTTGGATTTCTGACCTACAGAACTTTAAAAAATTGTATTGTTTCAAGGCATTAAGTTTATGGTCCTTTGTTTCAACAGAAATAAAAAATTAATACACTGACTAATGTTGGATTGTATCCCGGATATTTTAAATGTTATGTTATGAGACTCTGGGTTCTGTTTACATCCTATGCAAATGTTGACATTTATATTTTAACAGGCAATCAACCCGGATGGATTCAGGCTAAAAATGTCCTGCTAACTTGTGGGGTGTAGTTTCAATGTCAGGTTTGTTTTCAGAGTCTTTGCAGCTACTCGGATTTTCCCCATGTGTGTGCCACCAGGAGGTCAATCTGGGACCTGGGTGGTGGTCTACCCCTTAGCTCAGTTCTCAAAGTCTTTGGCGTGCTGTGTAGGAGCAGATTCACACATGCACAGCAAAGGATTGAGCCCAGGAGTTTGTAAACAGCTTTACAGAGCTGCTGGCCAGAGTTCCTCCCTTTTTGTGATCTCCCCAGGACTTTCCAGCACTCTGGGGCTCCCCTTGTCTATCGTCTGGATGGAAGGCTAGTGCTCTATTTACCCCACTGTGCTGCATACTTCCTATGAATGTTCCCACATTGGGGCCGTGTGGTAGGAGAACAGAGACATAAAAAAGAAATGGTTTCCCCCATTCTCTTGGGAAAACAGCTCCTCCAAATAGAGACGAAGTGCTCCCTGTGGGACCCCACTGCCACCTGCTATGAGTGCCACAGGATTGCTAGGGGTTGGGGCATGAGAGAATGGAGAAAAGAAAAAGAACAAGCGATTCCCCCATTCTCTTTGAGTATCAACTGCACCTTGAGCTAGAATGAGAGGGAGCTCTTTCTATCCACACCTGGTGCTCACATCCAAATTTGGGGCTGCCCCAAATCCAGACTGGGGGATACGGAGGACGAGTGGCAAATTCACTTCCGGCTCAGTGGACTTGGATTTCCGGTCTTCCTCCCTAATCCACCTGCTCCTGTTTACTGTCCGAGTCCTGAAATAGCTGCTCCAGGTGTGCTGCTCAGGTGTCACAGCTGCATTCAGTGGGAGAGAGAGGATGGAATGTGTTCACCCTGTTTCATCCAGAACTGGACGCCCTGCCTCTCCCCTGGATACCCGCTGACACTTACACTTTCTCTTAGGGACCCTGATCACATCACAGCTCCCCTCTTCCTTGCTGCCCTTGAATGAGAAGAGGCTACAGGCAGACATAAATCAATCATGGTGGAACAACAGTCTTCACGAGCACCATGTACCTGTTCTTGCCTACTCTGTGTTCTACGACTTTTATTGGAAGAGATATAGAGGTCAAACTCAGTCCAGATATCTGTCTATCTATCAAGAAATCCAGAAAGACCGTCTAATGCAGTATTTTTAGGCACCAAAGGATCTATTGAGAATGACTGAATCCTCCCTATGAAATGAGAACCGTGCAAGCATTTCATTATACTTTAACATTTTGACATGTTATCTACAACAAACTATTGCCATTGTAATATAAACCAGTTCCTTCTCACTGAAGAACTGGTGAAAATCTTTAGACAGTGTGGCTAAGAGAACGGGTGTGAATTTGTCCCCTTGCCCACCCATGTGTGTGTGCGTGCCCTGGGGAGGCTTTCCTATCCTAGGACCCTCATGGTCCTCTGGGGAAGTTCTAAGTCACTGCTTGTGTTGCAAGTTCATCTATTGCATTGCAAGTGAAGTGTTTCATCTTTCCTCCGTAAAGAAACGCTGACACTTTACATACTTACTTTGCATACATGCTTTTCCCTTACTTAATATTGCAGCTCTATTCTCTAACCTGAGCAGTTTATTGTCTGACCATCTGCCTCTGTTTTCTGCCCTTTTGTTTGTGATTGGGCTGTGGCAAAATAATGGGTTTTGAAACTCCTTTTAGTAGGAAACATTTCTGAACTAAAAACAGATGACTCCCATTGGGCCAACATACTTCTTCTGTGCTACCAGTAAACACTCTGCTCAGTCACTTCTCCGATTCTTATGTAGGCCAGTGCTTATCAAATATTAATACCATAGGAATCATCTGAGGATCTTGCTAAAATATGGATTCTGGTTCCCTGGGTCTGGGATGGGGATGGAGACCCAGCATTGCTCACACATGGGGTACTGATGCTGGTGGGTCTGACAGCACCTTCGTAGCAACACGAAAGCTACGTAAGAGCATTTCTTATTTGCAGTTGAAAAGCTTTACTGCTAAAGGCAGCAGTATGAAAAAAAGAAGACATGGGAATGTCACAATTTAAGAAACATTACTCAGTTTTTCTGGTCGTTGTCTCAGGTTGGTTTCCCTGGGGAGCGGACTCTGCGATGGAGACCACGCACAGGAGTGTGTTAGGAAGTGTTCTGGAGAGTTCCACCTGTGCGAGAGGCGGAGGAGGAAGCACTGGAGGCAGTCTCCACAAGAGGCTCCCTCAGCCGCCTGGGGGCTCTGAAGCAGGAATGCTGTGTTAGTGTTGTCCTGAGTTGAGGTAAAGGGGCCAGGCCTTCACATCCAACCCTCACCGGTCAGTGGAATCGGGCTGCCCCAGGAAGGGGGTGTCACCTTGAGCAAGGGGACTCTGCATCTGAGGCGCTTCCCATGCAGGGCTGACAGCTGAGGCTGTCTGCAGGCAGCACTTCCAGCAGCTGAGGGACCCTCTGGGCAGAAGATCACATTGCACGCCCAGGCCTGGACCCTGCTGTCCAGTTCCTCTCGTGCTGATGAGCTGGTTTAGAGCCCTCCCCTTCATTTTTACGATGATTTAAACAACCTCAAACATAGTCTCTTCTCAGTACATTGGCCTGAAAAGCCAACTACAGTTGTCAATGAGTGTCAGTTCGAGTCCTAGGTGGATAATTTGCATTTTTAAAAACTTCTAGGCTAGATTTTTCAACACTGGAAGGGTTCCATCTAACAGTTCATCATAGATTTCTGCTAAATCAGAGGTTCTTTCTTTCTTTATTATTTTTTTTGGTGAGGAAGAGTCACCCTGAGCTAACATCTGTGCAATCCTTCTCTATTTTGTATGTGGGACACCTGCCACAGCATGGCTTGAGGAGTGGTGCATAGGTCTGTGTCTGGGATCTGAAACTGCAAACCCCAGGCCACCAAAGTAGAACGTGTGAACCTAACCACTGTGCTGCTGGGCTGGCCCCTAAATCAGAGGTTCTGATGGCTATAAGAAAATCTCTATCTGAGGTGGAGGGAGGAACTTGAGGCCTAAAAAGAAAAGCATTCTCTTTCTTGCAAAAAACAAAGGCCTTGAGGTTTCTGTAGGCTGAAGTGAAAGGAGATGATTAGGTTGGAAAAGTCCACTTGGAGAGGAATGCAACAGGAAGAGCCTAGAACAGGCTGTTTAATGATTTAATTCTGTGCCCCACTGACTGTGTAATGTGAACTTTAAACTCTGCTAAATATAGTTTGTACCCTGAGAATCCTTCACACTCTAGTAAAAATAGCTGCACACTTGAATGGTTCATGTGCTTAATGACTGCAGGGAACAGGGCTGGGAATGCTGGGTGAGAGAAGGAGAAGGGCCATGAGTCCCTGTGTGCGTGGGGGGGTGGGGGAGTGGGACTGGTATTTGGAGCCATTTTGTCCATTTAAATATTCTAGACACCAATGGCAGAGAGTTGCCAACAAAAATGGCAGCAGGAAGCAGCTGGATGGTGGCTTTGAAGTTCCTTGAGCAAGGGGCTGCAGCAAAGCCCACTACTGCCTCCAGACATCACGCTTCTGCCCTTCTCTCCCGCCTAAGCTGGACTGTGATGCTTGGGGGCAAAGCTTCCTGCCCAGGATAGATTCCTGCAGCTGGAACAGTGGGAAACCCAGTCCTTGGGTGGGAGAATTGTGGGTACCAAAGGGTGTGGGTAATGGAAAAGAATCCCAAAGCAGGGAGCTGGCCCAGGACCTGGGCAGAAGCTCTACACAAAGGCAGAACAAGAATAAAAGGGCACACACATCCCACAATGGAGCAGAGGCAGCGCCCTTGGCTGGAGTGGGGCTATGCTGTGCCACCACTGGACATAGGCTGATGCCAAACAGTGGTCAGGAGCAGAGCTGCCGGCAGAGATCAAGTGTCCAGAAGGCAAAAGGTCTGATTTTTTTTTTTTGGCACTTCATTCAGCTTGTGAAGTGCAAGAGGAATACAGAAAAGCCAAGCCTGGAGTACAATTTTTGCTTTTGTGGTTAGGGTGGCTCCAAGAACCAAAGGCATCGATTGTTGCCATTTACTTATTCTAGCTCCATGCCCTGCCTCCTGTGGCACCAGAATTTTCCATGTGCTATATGTTCAGAGCTGAGAATGAAAATGGTATCTGCTGCCCCTGGGAAGGGCCATGTTGAATTATTTGCACATGCATTGAGGCATCTTATAAGGGCTGGCTTGGCAGAGGGTAACCTCAGGCAGGTAGAAGTGGCACAAAGTGTGTCTGACAGAGAGGACAGATGTGTCTCTGCCTCTAGCCAATCTCCTACTGCCTTCACCCTACCCTCTAAACATATTCTCCTGATAGCTTACCGCTCACACAGAGAACAGCTTACGAATGGAAGGTGCAGGGCAGCTGCCCAACCTGAACAAAGTAAGGCAAATCATTGTGTGGGTAGAACCACATCCTGGGGGGTTAAGTGTGTCCGGTCATTGATTTACATGGATATTTTTTCTAGCGAAAAAGGAGAGAGCAGAAAGGAGTAAAGAATTCAGATCTGTTGATCCTTACAAACACCTGTCACAACGACAGGCCCCTCTAATTACCCTCACTCCTGTTCCCTTTTCACTGGCTGACTTCAGATGACTCCTTTGCTATTGCCATCTAAATGTAGAAAGGAAAGAAGAGTCAAATTTACTGAGAAATTACTATATGCTTTGTATACTAATCTAATTTACAGCCACCGAGTGGGATAGGACTTTTTTCTTTTTTTAAAATACATGAGGGAAACTCAGAGAGATTCGGTGTTTGTGGAAGGGTTGGGGATTTTTAGTCCAGCTCTGTCGGTCACCAAAACCTTGTTCTCCAGTAGTTCTCAACCCTGTCGTCACACACACGTGACCAAAGGAATGTTGGGAAAATACCTGTGCCTGGGCCTCCCCACCCAGGTCAAATAAATGAGAATGTCTGGAGGTGCAGCCCAACGTTAGCACTTTAAAAAGTCTCTCTGAGAGGTTCAAATGCATCCAGGGCTGAGAACCACTGGGCTACACCCTACTGCTTCCTTCTCGTTACAGTCCGACTCTTGTGTTCTGGCCTTCCTTCCACTCTCTGTGGCTTTTCAGAAATATCCAAATCCTGCCAGCTTGTCCAAAGGGCCCAACAAATGGAGGAGACATTTGGAAGCCTAGGGATCATTCCTCTATAACAAATGTGTGCAGGACACACCTGATGCAGGCTTCCTTTTTAGCTGCATATAAGTGTGTTCGATGATCCTATGTGAATTGCACTGCAAGCAAAACAGCAATTCTGAATGATGCTCACTAATTGACTTGCTATTATTACATAGGGTAGTAGAAAGAGCACTGCATTTGGAGCCATAAACATGGGGGTTCTCGTTCCTGTCTGTCTACCAGCTAGCTTTGTGATACGAAGAAAGTTCCTTTACCCATGTGGACCTCAATTTCCTCACTTGTAGAAAGAATGTGGGTGTAGGATTCGATAGCATCTGAAATTCCTCCCATTATCTACCATGTGGATCATGACCTTGCTACTTTCTCAAAACCTTTTACTATCCATCTGTAAGACAGCTATGTCATTTAATCAGCGACTTTACCTTAAGCATGCATTTATTTCTTTATAAAAGTTATGAAAACAAAAAAGGCTGTTTTTTTCTAAATATAAATTAGGCCAAGCTCTCTCTCTCCTATCATCCTTTTAAGAACAATCTGAGTCAATTTAGAGAGTCTAATGCTTATGCTTAGATGTTAATTACAGGTTCCTTCAGTGACATGTGTGACCTTGACGTTTAATTATTCAGAAGTGGCAAGTACAGAACCTAAAGTGGGTTGTTGACACTGGATGTTTGAAAGTAAGCTAACCCTTCTCTCTTTTTCCCAAATCAGAATGCATTAACTAGTTTTGGTGTCAGTATTAAGGACACATTCATTCTGAGAAGATTGATGTCGTCCAATGGTGTAATTCTGTAATGTTGGCTGTATTCATGGTGGATGTAGTGAGTATCAGAGGGAGGCCAAGGAGACAGCCCAAGGAGGCTCTTCCTGGTTTGGGACTTGGACGATGTAGATACCAAGAGACCCATCAATGGCCCCTGCCCTGAAGTGGGACCTGCCGGTTGACTAGAGGGATCGTTTTTGGTCTTGCCTCTGAAGCCTCCTAAGGCCCGGTGGAGCAGTGGACGCCCTCTGACAAACCAGTTGAAGGGCGCTGGGCTCTGCTGGAAAGTGAGCCATCTGCTTGTTGAGCCTACTCATGCACAGGAATACACGCTGGGCGCTGACACTTTGTGATATTAATTCAGTGTTTCCTAACTGAGCTTGGAGTCTGCGGGTCCTAGAGGAGGCCTCAAAAGGGGCTGGAGGCGCCGAGCAGGGAAGAGAACCAGAACCGCCTACTCCTGATGCAACCCGAGCGCTGGAGTCAGATAGTGCGCCAGTGTAGGTTTTCTTTGGGGAAATATCCTGTAGCAAATAAACAAACAAAACAACTGTTCTAACCCTACTGAGGCCAATTCTTACCTAATTCCGCCAATAGGGATTGAATCCGCATCTAGTGGTGAGGAGAACAGCTTTTCCACCTCCAGAGCAGGCGGTAGAGGGACTTGTAAGAGCAATTCTTCTCTGTAAAAATGTACTGACTTTGTAAAATACATGGTAATGAACCCTTCTTTGGCTTGGACTTTGAAGTTCAGCCTTTGATTGGTGACAGGTGGTCATGCCCACTTGGGGAACTTCAGAAATGCACGTGGGGCTAAGGCTGCCTAAGTTCCCATTGTTACCCTTGCATCCTCTTCGGAGCCAGGCCAATTATGGCTTTTCTCTCCCTCCTCTTTTGTTATGGGACACTACCTTGGTTGATGGTCTCTTTAGATCCAGCGCTAAAGCCCTAACATTCCAAGGAGTCAACACAAACTGGAACAAATCCTTCCAGAAAGTTCACAGATGCAGCCTGTGAGAATAGTATGTTCCAGCCTGAAGTACTTAAGAGCCTGACGGAGCACAGGTGTTTACTGAGTGCTGGACAAGCCGTTTCTGTCTCAGGGAGGGCAGGCTTTCTGCCCCATTACGGTTCTGTTTCAACAGTCCAGTGGTTTTAGACTTGCTTCTCCTCACTCCAGCCCCTTCCAGCTATAATAAAGATCGATCTCCAGAGATCAGATTTCCATCTGTACACGGTGTTTTCATTCCTTCTGACTAAACATTTCTTGTGTTTTCCTTGCCTGTGACAATCCTATCAAAGCCTCAATCCCCTTCCTGAACTTCCATATCGCCGGCCCGATCACCGTGAAGTCAGGATGGGGGTTCCGTTCTTTCAAGAGTTAGGCCACAGTTTTTCTTCCTAAGAAAACATCTTTGAGGATAACTCAGGATTAATTATTTGGGGAGATCTGGGCCCCGAGGCAGGTGTGCCTCATTTTTTGCATAATGTATTCCCTAAAATGAGAGAGAATAAAGTCATGCCCAACCAAATTCACTCTTTAAGAGGACAAAAACCATTTGAAATTACCCCATTGATCTGATGGGTTTGGATTTTTGTGAGCACTGAATTTCCTTCAGCAGAGACAAGGTTACACACAGCACCCTGGGCTGTGGTCTAATGGTAGATCTCCTACATGAGGTAGAGTGGTTCCTTCTCCCCGTGAACTTTTCCAGATGCTCCTCTTTGTTTGGTCCTACCTAAAAAGAGCCCAGACTCCCTTCTAGTTTCCCACATTCAGCAACCTCCTTCCCTGGGCTCACAGGGCAGGCTCTCGCATCTGTTCCCCTGGGGGTCACACAGTTCAGAAGCCTGGGGCAGGAAAGGCGAGCGCTCGGGGCTGGGCTGACTTGGGATCCTGCTGGTTGGTGGTGGTTTGGCCGAGCCCAGCAGGAGAGCTTCGGCAGTATGGAACAGAATTCATGTGGGTGTCTTGTTTGTCTTAAGGAAGAGGAAAGGGAACAGTATTTATTTTTGTGGCAGCTCATGGTTCACAACATCTTTCTTCCTGCAGATGATTTCTAAGCTTTGGCAAATTCAGGGATCCCACTCATGCAACAATTCTTGGAGGAGACCCATCTCTAGAGGACGACCAACTGGGGCAGTTGCCCTTGGACTCGCTTCTCTAGGGACTATGGCAACTGAGTTCTGAGGAGGAGGCAGTGCTGGTGGTCACATTCCTCTCCCAGTTATATCAGCTCACGCCTTCCCTTCTAACACCCTATACGGTCCCTATGGCCTGTTGGTGATGTTTCCTGCTTCTGCCACCTAAGTGCTGCTTTGGATGTTGTGGGTACCTCTGACCAAGGCTGATCTTGATGTCCATTTAAACTAGAGTTAGCTTGTGTACAGATATCGCGAGAATAGGAAACAAAGGCCCTACCTACTGTCATTAACCTTGACTTAAGCTCCATTAGAGATTGCTCGTAAACATTGTTTTTCTCCAGAGTTCGGTCTTTAGATCTTCCCTCGTGCTATATACTCCTTGACCTATTTCATCTATTCCTGCGGATCTAACTTCCACCCAAGTGTTGAGGTCTTCTAAATCTATGTTGCAAAATTTCTTCAAGACCTCTAGATTACTTTCACATATCTAAATACCTCTTACAATCTCCGTGTGGGTATCTCACAGGGGCCTTGAATGTAACGTATCCAAATTTAACTCATTTTCTTCTCCCAGCCAGCTTTTTCTTCTGTGATACTTCTCCTAGTGGGTTGCATCATCATCACCCACATGTAAACTCAAGAGAGAAACGTAGTCGTCAGCCTCTGCCTCTTCCACTTCCACTGTGCTCTCCCTACTTCATGTCACTGTCTGCTTCAAACATCCTCAATGGTTTTCCATCTCCTTCAGCATAGAGTTGAAACTCTTGAGTGTAGCACAAGAGGCCCTTGTTATCAAGTCCCTTCATATGTACGTATGATCCATGAACTTGCTTCAGCCACGTGTTACATCTGGCAGCTTTCTGAATAAGCTATGTTTTTCCATGCACCCCAGCTTCTACACCTGTTTTTTGTGCTGGGAATACCTTTCACGCCCTTTTCCCCCAGCTAATTTCTATTGCTTCTTCAAGACTGCTCCGGCCTTATCTCCAGAAAGCCTTCTCTCTGTAATGCCCCATCTTAGGAATTAATAGTTATTAAATTTCTGTTAGGGGCTTAGTACTCTGAGCATATTTACATATCTTATCTTTTTCTAATCCTTTCGGCAGCCCTGTGAAGATGGTATTATTGCTCTGGTTTAATAATAAGGAAACTGGACTCATAGAGGTGAAGAAGCCTGGGAACTGTTAGAAATGCACATTCTCAGGCTCCATCCCTGGCCAGGTAAATGGGAATCTTTGGGGATGGGACCCAGCACTCTGTTTTAGTGGATTCTTCAGGGGATTCTTATGCCCACCAAAGCTTGAGGAGCGCTGCACTACACAGCTTGAAGAAATCGCATGGTCCATGAAGAGAGCAATTCTGGAGGGTTGGTCCGGAGGAAAGCAACTTTCTCTTAAATGCTTGAAAACCAACTTAATGTCCTTCAAAAGATAGTAAAGATACTCTTTTAAGATGGAAATTAACTGGAGAATGAACTAGAATGCATGGTTAATAGGCACATGCAAGTTCTAATTAAATTTATTGCTGAGTTTTAGGAAAATCCTCTTTGAGATCATGACTATAGACTAAATGTGATCTTGCTTGGCAAACAATTTAGTCTTTGTAAAGGGTCCTCTGGAAGAAGAGGGAATTAGGGTACATTGTCTCAAGGATGTGTCACCTTTGTTTTTGCCACCCACATTTCCTCTTGGACTAGCCAATGTCGCCCTCCCTAACTTAGGACTGTAGCGGGCATGGCTAGGGTTTAGGGCGATAGTTTATCAGGAGTACTTACTCTTTGTTAGGAGTACTCTTGAAGTTGAAAGTCTTTCATCCCCAGTGGCAGACAGGCTTCTCTAAAGGTGAAATTTCAGGCCAATAAGGGACATTTGGGAGTAGGAATCCTCAACAGAAAAAGATGACAACCAAATGGGTCGACTTATAGAGCTGACTCTGGTTATAACTAAGAAGTGACCCAGGGTATATTCCAGGCTATTTATCGGGAATCTTTACTACCATGGCTGCTAATAAATAAATAGACAAACAAATACATAATAGCTGCCATGTATTAAGCATCATTTTACAGATAAGATACTGAAATTTAGAGAGGTAAAGTGCTAATTTATCCCGACTTATATTCTGGGGCTATTAAGGGGTCTTTGCATAGCATACCAGAGTAAAATAGGATGGAAAAAATCTTTTTTTCTGCACTAGCCTCCAAAAATTAGAGTCAGAGTCAAACTAAAATTTGGCATTTCCTTCAGTCATGACTGTAACCCACAAAGCACTGTGGTAATGGCAGTCCCTGTATCTATGTCAGTAACAGGAATTGCAGATAATTTCATGTCATATTACAATTGTTGTGAATATTTTGAAATATTTTTTTGTGCTCATCATTACGTCAAAATTTTGGCACTTATTAAACTTGCCTCCAGATCTTGTTACTTAATGTAATAATAAAGAGGCAAAAATATTACTATAACAATTTTTTAATATTCTGATAATTTTAACATAATTTTAATTACATTTCAGTAAAATTTGTTTCCTCTGTAAGCTTATATGTTTTATTTTATGCATTTAAAATCCTCATATTGGGAAACAGGCCATAGGCTTCACCAGATGCCAAAGAGATTCATGACATACACACACACACAAAAAGAAGAGATGAGCCCCCTGGGGGAGGTGGAGCTGGAATTCAAACCTAGTTCCAACTGATTCTAATGCCCATCTTCTTTTCATGCCACCTCTTATTTTGGTCCATTTTGGCCCAAGGCTAGGAGTAAATTGATGATACTCTATGACAACACTCAGAGCCATAGGCAACATAAAACTAGTTAGGACATTAGGCACAAAGGGAGAGTGGCTAGGAATAAGGAGTGATGATACTGGTTTTAGTCACACTCTGAGTGAGTCCGCTACCTGTATCCAAAATGCTTTGGTGGTTTGAGGCTAAATCTATGAGCTCCTTTTCTTTTTTTTTTTTTTTTTGGTGAGGAGCGATTGGCCCTGAGCTAATATTTGTTGCCAACCTTCCTCTTTTTTTTTTTCTCCCCAGAGCCCCAATACATAGTTGTATATCCTAGTTGTAAGTCCTTCTAGTTCTTGTATGTGGATGCCACCACAGCATGGCTTGATGAACAGTGTGTAGGTCCGCGCCCAGGATCCGAACCAGGAAACCCTGGGCCGCCAAGCGGAGAGTGCGAACTTAACCACCCCACCCCGGGCTGGCCCCTGAGCTCCTTTCCTTATTACCTTTGATGGAAAGAATTGCAAAATCGTTGGCAGCATCTGTAATATTTATTAAGGGTCAATAATGTGTTGGTTTCTATCCTGATGTCTTAAGGGAAATTCAGTAAATATTTATGTAGCATTGCAATGCATAACCTTGTGATAGGGAGTGGGAACGAAGGAGGAAAAAGCCTAAGTTTCTGCTTCAGGTGAACACAATCCAGTAGGGCAAAATGTAGGCAAAACCTACATTTAGACAAGGCTACACTGTAGCTTAGGATAAACCAAGGTGCCTGCTGAGTTACGGTCGGGGGAGAGAGGCTCGTTCTGATGTGGGATGGGGAAGCCTAAGGAAGAGAGGGATTGGCTAGGACCGTGAAGGGTAGGTGGATTTTAGGGGTGAGAGTGGGCTCTAGCCTATATAAGAAAAGGTCAAGTGTTTTCCGAAGAACTATGGTTCAATACATAAATGTCAAACTCTTTGCAATGGCTTGTAAGTCCCTGTAGAGTCTGGAACCCCATGACCTCTCCCACCTCTCCTGCTGCTTTCTCCCCTTTGCTCACCGCAGTCCAGCTGCACTGGCCTCCTTCCTGCTGTTGCACATCCCAGGCCTGCTCCTTCCCTGGTGCCTTTGCGTTTGCTGATCCTTCTGCCTAAAACACTCTTCCTCTGCGTATCCTGGAGACCCACTCTCTCATCTTCTTTATGTCTCTGAGCAGATGTCGCCTGCAGAGTAAGGCTTTTCTGACCACCCTATTTAAAATTGCAACCCCCTCCCCACCCTGGCACACCGCCCCATTTCCTGCTTTAGTTTTCTCTAAAACGCTATCCCTGAAATACTATAGCAGTGGTTCTTAAACCTGAGTACTTACCAGAATCACCTGGAAGGCTTGTTAAAACTGTCTTCTGGGTTCCACCCCCCCAGGCCTCTGATTCAGCAGGTCTGGGGTGGGCCTGAGAATTTGCATTTCTCACAAGCTCCCAGGTGATGCTGATACTGCTGGTCTGGGGACTCACTCTGAGAACCAGTGCACTATAAATCTTACTTATTTATTGTCTGTCTGTCTCCGCTGGAATGGAAGCAGTTTACAGCAGCGACTTCTGTTTCCTTCATTGCTGTATCTCCAGCACCGGACCAGCCACCAGAACACTCAGATGTATTTGTTGAGTAGACGAGTGGATGTGGCCATATGATGTGGCCTAAGTATAGGCTGTCAGGATGCTGGGAGGTGTGCAGTGGGAGTAAGTTTGAAAAGGAAAGTTCAGGCCATATTCTTAACATATTGTTATAGTAACAACACCTTATTGTTATGAATATAACACATTGCAACAAAACCAACTACTGTTCATTGAGTGTTTCCACTGTGCCAGGCCATTTAACAATGAAGTTCAGAGATGCTATATGACTTTAATTTGCCTAAGATCACACAGTATGTGTAGTAAATCCTTTAATTAGGAATTTTAACTTGGATCTGTCTGACTCTGAAATGGTGGCCTTGAATGCTATACTGCAAAGCCACCTAATGATTGATTTTTAAACTTTTTGTTTTGAAATAATTTTAGATTTACAGAAGAGTTGTGAAGATAGCATAGAGAGTCCCATATAACCTTTACCCAGCTTCCTCTAAGGTTAATATCTTAGACAATCATGGTACATTTATCAAAACTGGGAAATTAAAGTTGGTACAACACTATTAACCTAACTACAGACTTTATTCAGATTTCACCTACTTTTCAATTATGACGTTCTTCGTCTGGTCCAGGATCCAATTCAAGATACCATTGTCTAACAATTTTTAAAGACTCGCTGTGGACAAATTTGAATGTGAGCAGTAAGAAGTGCTAAAGACACAAAGATAACTGAAATGCAGTGCGGCCCTTGAGGTGCACATGACAGGTGAGCAGAGACAGAAGTAAAGAATCTCACTAGACGACGTCCTGCCAGGACAGAGGGAACCTCAGGGTGCGCTAAGGGCCAATGGAATGCAGACAGGTAGCTAATCTTGGGGTTTGAAAAGGCTTCTTGGGAGAGTCAGGCAGGAGGAACAGCATGAGTAGACACTGCAAGCCACTGAGAATCAGCAGAGGGAAAGGTCAGAGGGTGATGGTGGTTGAGGGAAAGAAATGGGGAGAACCTGGTTGGGAAACACGCAGAAATGAGACAGTACCCATTGAGGCTGGGGACTACTGAGGCTGTTTTCCAGGGTGCCAAGGTTGTTAGGTACATGTTTGAACCAGAATCTTCTGGCAGGAGCATGTAGGTCAAACGTTCATCCTTTGATGATTAACCTAACGGTTTATACAAAAGCTCAAGCATCATTTTCTTATACTTACATCTGGGAGGCAGTATTCCATAGTGGTTAGTAGCACAGGCTCTGGAAGGAAACCGTTTGCTTTGGAATCCCACCCAACCCCACCACTGTCCATCTACGGGACTTAGAAGGTTTCTTACTCTTCTGTGCCTTGTTTATCCTGCCTGTAAAATGGGGATAATACTTGTCTTGTAGTGTTGGAAGGATGAAAGGAAATGGTGACTGTGAGGCCCTGAGCGCAGTGTCTGCACACAGTTAGTGGTCAGTGAACATCTGCTGTTATTATCCCACTGTGCTTCCATGTCACAGCTTGCTTATGTTTCTTAGACAAAAGCCAAGACACCTCAATAACAGTTTCAAAGACAGCTTTCCAGTATATAGTCTCATTACACTTTCAGCATGATTTATTGTGCCCATTTTATAGATAAGGAAAGTAGGACATAGTGAAGTTGAATGACAAAACTGAGATCACCTTACAATCATGGAGAAGAGCAAGTTTTTAATTGAAATTCCTGCATTCTTTATGCTGTTCCTGTAACATTGACCAAAGTCCAGTTACATTAAGGAACAGTTAGAAAAATCATGAACTGTCTGTTCTTTGGGTCCTGACTAGAAGATTAGCTTTATCAGCAGTCTTACCAGATAAAATGTTCTATGAGTCTGCCTTCCTGTGGTGAAATGTAACTTGTGAACTTTTAAGCAACTTGCCAATGTGGACGGATTCCATTTGCTGAGGGCCCAGGAGTCCCCAGAGTTGACAAATTGTTAGCTGTCATAAACCTGACTCACAGATTGGGACATTGGAGATGGGTCTTAGGGGTTGGGTAGGCCAGAATCCACTCCCTATGTAATTTTGGGTGAATTGCATAACCTTTAGGAGCCTCTGTAAAATGAGGGTTCTGATACTGACCTCTTAAGGTAGTAGGGATATATAAAAGACACACGCAGTGCCTTTCTTATCTGTGGGTTCCACATCTGTGGATCCAACCAATTGCAGATCGTTGATCGAAAGGTCTACGACGGTTGCGTCTGTGCTGAATAGGTACAGAATTTTTTTCTTGTCATTATTCCCTAAACAATACAGTATAATATCTATTTATATAGCATTTGCCTTGTATTAGGTATTATACTTTATCTAGAGATGATTTGAAGAATATGGGAGGATATGTGTAGGTTATATGCAAATACTAAGCCATTTTATATAAAGGACTGAGCATCTGTGGATTTTGGTATTTGTGGGGGTCCTGGAACCCATTCTCTGTGGGTACCGAGGGATGACTATACATTGTACAGACCTTGGCATTCAGATGGCATTCTTTAAGCATGAGTTATCTTTTCCTACTCTATCCCTTTCTTCCTTTCTGACAGCTGTAGAGTATCTTTAACAAAGGCTAGGAAATGGCATAGATGCACAGGAAACACTAAAAAATAAAATTTGACCAAAGACATGAAATGTTAGGTAAGAAGAAACCTTACAAATCAGAGTTTGGGCAGATAATAAAAGCAAGATGTGTTTTTCTCCATTAAAAACTCTGAGAAGCCAGAATCAACAGTTGGATACTGCAATTCTCACTTTACATTTGGATTTTATTTGTGTTTAAGGGGGGCTGAAATTTTGATTGCATTAGTGACTTCAAGTGTCTCCAGTGGCCTGATGTAGTCACGGAGGACAGCGATTGGACAATTAGCTGAACAGACCCCGTCAAAGAGCGAGTCCTGACAACTGCAGGCCTCAGCTGACTGATAGGCTCGGGCCCAGAGTCCAGCCCCTATCACCTGCCTGTTGAAAATGTGTTCAGGACTTTTGTCTCAGCATGGTTTCAAATAAATAAAACAGTCAGAATGTATTGCAAGACAATCAATCACCAAACTCATCTCAAAGCGTCTGTCTTATGTTCTAGGAGGAGCTCTCAGAGCGGCACTGCCCTGGCCTACACGGGCCTGCGTTTCACTGAGGGGATGGAGCAGAGAGGCACTGGCTGTGCGGCCATTGTGACAAAGCTGCTGGTCATCAGTATTTGAATAGAGGTCCCTGAACAGGTATGCGCACGCACTTGCGTGTGCGCACATACACAACCCCCCCCCAGGTGCACCGTTGCAGAAAGTGCCCATGTCCTCTTCATGTGGTCTGTCTAACTCCACCCAGAATAAACTGCCTAATCTCAAGCACCCAGTGGAGAACAGATCAGTAAGAAGGAGCCAAGGCCAGCCAGCCAACCCATGCCAGACGCGCTATCTTGTTCCACAGACTCTGAGCTATCTGATGGTTACTAGTAACTCAGCCAACACATTTAGCTGTGCACTGGGGCTGGAGGGGTTTCAGGACAATGTTCCACTTACCATCAGCGACTGGCTACTTTCAATTGCCTCTCCTCTAATATTTAAAATGAATTCCAGATCTGTCCCCAACAATGGATATTGTCCTCATGTTGCATAGGCATTACGCTGCCAACCATGTTCCCATTATCATGAAATCCTAGGGCTTTTGGCAAATATATGCCAGTAACTGACAATAACCAGAGTAGCCACATCTCCAGCCCAGACATTTATTTCCATATATTGACCCTCATAAGGAGAGTGGGCCTCAGAGGACACAGATTCCAGTTGTTTCTGTCTCTAGTCAACTAAAGCCAATAGAAAAGTGATTTAGCCTTTTTCTTATTGGTTAAATGGAGTTAACTATCCTGACTCATGTACCCGCTAACAATTTGGTGGAGTTAAAATAGCATCACATATATAAGGATAGCTTTAAAAATTAGGAAGTAAATAGAAGGGAAGGCAGTGGTACAAATTTTTTTTTTATTAAGGTTATAAAAGTTAACATCCTGGTGAAATTACAGTTGTACATTATTATTAGTCATGTTGTAGGTACACCACTTCACCCCTAGTGCCCTCCCCCCACCCCCCTTTCCCCTGGCAACCACCGATCAGTTCTCTTTGTCCATATGTTAACTACCACCTATGAGTGGAGTCATACAGAGTTCGTCTTTCTCTGTCTGGCTTATTTCACTCAACATAATACTCTCAAGGTCTATCCATGTTGTTGTGAATGGGACGACTTTGTCCTTTTTTATGGCTGAGTAGTATTCCATCGTATATATATATACCACAACTTCTTTATCCAATCATCAGTTGCTGGGCACTTAGGTTGGTTCCATGACTTAGCTATTGTGAATAATGCGGCAATGAAGATGGGGTGCATGGAACTTCTGGAATTGCTGATTTCAGCTTCTTAGGATAGATACCCAGTAGTGGGATGGCTGGGTCATAAGGTATTTCTATTCTTAACTTTTTGAGGAATCTCCATACTGTTTTCCATAGTGGCTGCACCAGTTTGCATTCCCACCAACAGTGTATGAGGGTTCCCTTTTCTCCACAGCCTCTCCAACATTTGTCACTCTTGGTTTTGGATATTTTTGCCATTCTAACAGGTGTAAGGTGAGATCTTAGTGTAGTTTTGATTTGCATTTCCCTGATGATTAGTGATGATGAGCATCTTTTCATGTGTCTATTGGCCATCTGTATATCTTCTTTGGAGAAATGTCTGTTTATGTCCCCTGCCCATTTTGTAATTGGGTTATTTGATTTTTTATTGTTGAGTCATGTGAGTTCTTTGTATATTATGAAGATTAACCCTTTGTCGGATAAATAACTTGTGAATATTTTTTCCCAATTAGTGGGCTGTTCTTTTGTTTCAATCCTGTTTTCCCTTGCCTTGAAGAAGCTCTTTAGCCTGATGAAGTCCCATTTGTTTATTCTTTCTATCGTTTCCCTCAGGTGAGGGGTTATGGTGTCCGAAAAGATTCTTTTGAAGCTGATGTCAAAGAGTGTGCTGCCGATATTCTCTTCTAGAAGACTTATTGTTTCAGGCCTAATCTTTAGGTCTTTGATCCATTTTGAGTTTATTTTAGTAAATGGTGAAAAAGAATGGTTGATTTTCATTCTTTTACATGTGGCAGTCCAGTTTTCCCAGCAACATTTGTTGAAGAGACTTTCTCTCCTCCATTGTAGGCCCTCAGCTCCTTTGTCAAAGATTAGCTGTCCATAGATGTGTGGTTTTATTTCTGGGCTTTCAATTCTGTTCCATTGATCTGTGAGTCTGTTTTTGTACCAGTACCATGCTGTTTTGATTACTGTGGCTTTGTAGTATGTTTTGAAGTCAGGGATTGTGATGCCTCCAGCTTTGTTCTTCTTTCTCAGGATTGCTTTAGCAATTCGGGGTCTTTTGTTGCCCCATATGAATTTTTGGATTTTTTCTTCAATTTCTGTAAAGAATGACATTGGAATTCTGATTGGAATAGCGCTGAATCTGTAGATTGCTTTAGGTACTATGGACATTTTAACTATGTTTATTCTTCCAATCCATGTGCATGGAATGTCTTTCCATCTCTTTATGTCGTCGTTGATTTCTTTCAAGAAGGTCTTGTAGTTTTCATTGTATAGATCTTTCACTTCCTTGGTTAAATTTATCCCAAGGTATTTTATTCTTTTTGTTGCGATCGTGAATGGGATTGAGTTCTTGAGATCTTTTTCTGTTAGTTCATTGTTAGCATATAGAACTGCTACTGATTTATGTATATTGATTTTATACCCTGCAATTTTGCTGTAGTTGTTGATTGTTTCTAATAGTTTTTCTATGGATTCTTTGGGGTTTTCTATATATAAGATCATGTCGTCTGCAAACAGCGAGAGTTTTACTTCTTCGTTGCCTATTTGGATTCCTTTTATTTCTTTTTCCTGCTGAATAGCTCTGGCCAACACCTCCAGTACTATGTTGAATAAGAGTGGTGAAAGTGGGCACCCTTGTCTTGTTCCTGTTCTGAGAGGGATGGGTTTCAGTTTTTGTCCGTTGAGTATGATGTTGGCTGTGGGTTTGTCATATATGGCCTTTATTATGTTGAGGTACTTTCCTTCTATACCTATTTTATCGAGGGTTTTTATCATAAATGGATGTTGGATCTTGTCGAATGCTTTCTCTGCATCTATTGAGATGATCATGTGGTTTTTGTTTTTCATATTGTTAATGTAGTGAATCACGTTGATTGACTTGCGGATGTTGAACCATCCCTGTGTCCCTGGTATAAATCCCACTTGATCATGGTGTATAATCTTTTTGATATGTTGCTGTATTTGGTTTGCCAAAATTTTGTTGAGGATTTTTGCATCTATGTTCATCAGTGATATTGGCCTGTAGTTTTCCTTCTTTGTGTTGTCCTTGTCAGGTTTGGGGATCAGGGTGATGTTGGCTTCATAGAATGTATTAGGGAGTGCTCCATCTTCCTCTATTTTCTGGAACAGTTTGAGAAGGATAGGTATTAAACCTTCTTTGAATGTTTGGTAGAATTCTCCAGAGGAGCCGTCTGGTCCTGGACTCTTATTTTTGGGGAGGTTTTTGATTACTGTTTCTATTTCTTTACTTGTGATTGGTCTATTCAGATTCTCTATTTCTTCCTGATTCAGTTTGGGTAGGTTGTATGAGGCTAGGAATTTATCCATTTCTTCTAGGTTGTTCAATTTGTTGGCATATAGTTTTTCATAGTATTCTCTTATGATCCTTTGTATTTCTTCGGTATCTCTTGTGATTTCTCCTCTCTCGTTTCTAATTTTATTTATTTGAGACTTCTCTCTTTTTTTTTAGCGAGTCTGGCTAAGGGTTTGTTGATTTTGTTAATTTTTTCGAAGAACTAACTCTTTGTTTCATTGATCCTTTCTACTGTCTCTTTTGTTTCAATATCATTTATTTCTGCTCTAATTCTTATTATTTCCCTCCTTCTACTGACTGTGGGCTTTGTTTGTTCTTCTTTTTCTAATTCCGTTAGGTGTTGTTTGAGGCTGTTTATGTAAGATTTTTCTTGCTTATTGAGGTGAGCCTGTATTGCAATGAATTTCCCTCTTAGGAGGCAGTGGTACAATTTTAACAGTAAAGCTTAATTGCTTAGGGTTCCACTTATGCAGAATTTGTGATTATATAGAAGGGGCCATGCAAAAGTTTACCTTTAGCCTGTTATGTAAAAAGGCTGTTGTAAATAATTGAACAGCGCAAATAATATATGAGGGATATGTTTAACCTACTTATGAGAATGTTCAGGTTTCACAAACTCAGTAGCAGTCATTTACAAATTAAAAATTCATGAGTCATTCTTCTGTGCTCTCCACAGCAAGTCACAGAATACCTTGACTTAGCAACACTTAGCTGTTAAAATCAGAAACACAGCCCTGGAAAGGAACTTTCAGCTCCTCCAACCCAGAGTTCTTATTTTTACAATGACGAGACTGGCTACCAGGGAGAAGTAAAATGTCTGGGCTCTCTCATTCCACTGGAAAGCCAAAAATTGAACCCAAATCTAGTGTCTGTTGTTATTCCATGCTGCCTCCTTTGTTGCCCTGGTTGAGGACTAATTTTCCACTTCCAAAGGAACACATCCTGTTTTCTTCGAGTGGAACCTTACAGAGAAACACAGACTCATCAACGATGAGAAAAACAAATCTCAGCTTTGGTAGCGCCCCACTTTCTCCTGCGTCCAGCCCTGGATGCAGGTTTCGTGGGGGGCCTGGAGCTTTGCAGATGTGGGAGATCCTCTGTCAGAGAAAAAATCCAAAGATTATTACAAATATAAATATTTATATGAATTGAGAGAAGAATCACAATCAATTAAAAATTTTAAAGTTGGCAGATATCACAAATCCAGAAAAAATAAAATATTTTTATTAACTGACTTGTTCTTGCCATTTATTAACTGCACATCTTGAAAATCTTTTTCTTTTAAAAACTTCCTTCGGCTGCAAACTCTTTCATTACCTCCTCACTTGATTATAGTTTTGTGATGTAATGTAGAGAGAAGAGAAAGGTAATTTAGTCTTTTCTTCCTTCCTCAAGCCTCTAGAATGGTGGATCATTTTTTTTCCTAATTATTGATATTTTAAAATTTTTCTTTCAGCTTCCAAACTTGTTATTGGTAATATCATGTAAATTTTTAAGATCGTATTCAAGTTTGAGAAAACTTCTGTTGCTTCTATCATGTATGAACCGTTACAAACATACTCGCTTCTGTTGTTCTGCTTGGAGTACAGGCCTTATGAACGTAGGAATTCTCATAAATCCTATTTCTCATAATTCCCATTAAAAATAACAACAGAAGAGGATTAACTTTTTGTAGTTGTATACAGTACAGTACCATTCATCTTCCTAATAAGACAGGACTTCCAGTCCGTCAGGTATTGTGAGAATAGAATCATCCACTGAACGACCTTCCACATCTGATGTTTGGAAGAGTTTTCCTTATTTTGGCTCAATACATTTCAAATTTCATCTCTTCTCCACTCTTCAAATATCTCTGGTGCTTGGGCTGAAGGACATGTTCATATTTTCGTATCACTCTAGGCTCTGTGTCTGAGTACCAAGCTGCTGGGTGAATTGGAACCGTGGGTGATAGAATTTTTCCAGAAAGCCGTTCCTGCTCTGGGATGACTGGCAGTAACATAACTATACACGGAAGTGACTGTGACCCACACAAATATATCTTCATAAACCCAAACTATACTTATCCTTCATTGACCTTCCCCTTAACAGGATTTCAAAAATGCCTGGGGCCCCTCCAATGTCACCCCACCTGAAGAAATACGTGATGGAGTAGGAATCTGAGGGAAAGAAGTAACATTCTTAGTCAATTGCAATTAAAATGTATTATGTTTGCATAGTTTACAAAAACACATGACCGTGTGAACCCATTGGCAAGACACCTCCCAGGGCGTTGGAAGGGGCCAATGCAAGTGAGAGGCTCTAAAGGTTAAGCTCATTGACTTCCTGGTGAAGGGGAGGTCTCCAGTTCATGCAAGGGAAAGAGCCACAGTGCTCAACAATCTGGACAGGGCGTGGCACATGCTTCCAAGGATGGAGGAGGGTGTTGTCGGGCAAACTGAGAAGCAAGGGTACACCATGCCTGGTCAAGGGAGGGCCAACAGTCTCATCAGCAGCTTCCAGCAGAGGGAGGTGCAGCAGTGTGCCCTAGACTAGGTGTCCTTTACCTGGGCTGCTCTGGAGAGAGGATCTGTTGGTGCTCACTGGGTGTAATCATGACTTCTGTCCACTGCAGCCCATCATTCATGGGCCAAGCCACTCACGAAAAGCAACCCCGTAATCCCTTGAAATGACATCACTATTAACCAATCACTCTGTTACAGTATAAATATAACATTTGAATCTAAATTTAGACAATTACATCACAGCAAATCTGTATGTTCTATAGACAGCAGCTAATACAAGGGGCAAGCTGGCGACCAAAGGGAAAAAGTCTCCTGAGAGGTAAAATTCTCGTAGAGGGCTCAGGTCCCACACAAAGGGCTGTTGTCCTGGAGTCCCTTTACAGTTTATCCTAATGATTTGTTTTACAATGTGAACTTGGAGAAAACCAAGCATCTTTAAAATATTCTGAAATTCTGATTTTTTTCAGTCGGTCTGGTTTTAAACTTTCAATAGAACGCATACTCTTGCCCCACCTTTGTCTCCTGTTTTCCATTCTTTCTTAACTTTCGTTTTTGCTTGTGTGGACTATTGCAACAACCTTTTAACTGAGCTGTCTGATGCATCCTCTACGCTGTTGACACATAAACGCTCAAAAGCTGGCCTTGACTAGGATGACCAACGCTGTGAACAGCTTGACTGGCTCTGCCAGAACAAGGACTTCTGTTTTCATCAAGCTTTGCCTTTGGTCTGGGGCCCCAAAACTCCCCCTGCAGAAAACTTCTCCTTCTGCATTCGAGACCAGCTCAAAACTCACCACCTGCAGGCAGCCCTCCCTGTTCTCCTCATCCAGAAGTCATCTGTCCTTGCGCAGAACACTCAGGGCCGTTTGCTTGCTTCTTGTCTTCCAAGCTTTGTGAAAGTCACCTTCATTGTGGTTGTCTGTGTATCTGTCTATCACCCCTGCTAGAGAGTAAGTGTCTTGAGGGGAAGGACTAAGTCCCATCTTTGCATTCCCAGCCCCCTGCAAAGTCAAGGCACAAAATTGGAGCTTAATAAGTATCAACGATGGGCTCCAATATTGATGTTTTACTTGACGATTATAGTAATTGTGTTCTCCTTGCCAGCGATTGGTTTAGAGACGTGTCTGGTAGAGGTGTCTGTGATAATGGAAATGTGGCTGGTGTGACTGAGGAACTTTTGATTTTATTGAATTCTAATAAATTAAGTGCAAATTTCAGTGGCTACGTCTACTGGACGGTGCAGGCCAGGTGACTCGGGTGACTCAGGTGACTCGGTTCTGGCAAATGAAATACAGGACAGCCAGAGTCTTCTGCAGGGTGCTGTCATGTCTGGGTGTGGTACCCAGCACTGTGTGGCCATCCTGCAACCTTGAGGGGAGCACACTGAGGACAAAGCCGACACACTGAGGATGGCAGCAAGGAAAAATAGAGAGAGTCTGAGCCATGGACTCGGTCAACTTGGGGCTGCTCAACCAGGATTTCCTTACGTGTGGCAAGGACATTTTCCTCCTTGCTTAAGCCATTTGATTAGAGCTTTATGCAAATTAGAGCCAAAAGCGTTGAAAATGACGGTGTTGTTACACTAACCAGGTGGGAAGAGGGGGCAGGATATGCTGTGTCCAATGGAATTTTCAGATGTCTTGTAGAGACTGTATGTTATAACGCAAGAGCAATACGCAAAAAGAAACCACTGTGGGATCCCATGTATCTAAAGAACAAGTTTTTCTCAGACAAAAGACAAGATTTATGAGTTGTTGCTGAGTGAGAAGCTAGAAGAATTCTTCAGAGGATATTTGTGGCTTTGGTCTATTGAGGACTTCTTTTGCCCTTCCTCTCATTACGGGACCCTGTGTACTATGGGGAACCATTCCTTATGACTCAGGTCAGACTGACCCCGAATCCCCTGGTCACAGGGTGAGCCTGAGACAGAGGCCTGGCCAGCGGGATACAGCATACTTTAAGCTACAGTGATTGGTTAAGGAACAGGCATGTGAATTTTCACTAGGATTTGATATATGCACAACACAGATCCTGGGAGAGAGGAAGAGTGCTCTCTTGTTGTTTTTTTTTTTTGCCCCTGGGGTGATGGTCTGTAAAGTTTCTCCTCAGAGGAGAGAGTCCTTTGAGAATAAAACTTGTCCCAGAATCCAGAGGGACAGGGGAGATAGACAGAGCCTGATGACGCTGTCCCAGCCCCTGAGTGCAGCCATGCCTGCAGCCCAGGTCCACCTTCAGACTTTTCATGCGCATGAGCCAATTTTGTCCTTGATGTACTTGAGCCAGTTTCCTTTGACTTTCTGTCACTTGCAGCTGAGAGAGTCCTGACCGATACAGTAGAGAGCCAAACAAGGAAGGAGGGAAACGCTGGATCTGCCACAGTGATCAGAGTGGGGTCAGGTGAAGAAAGATGTGCATAAGATAAACAGTTAAGGCTTCATGTGGCAGCCTAGTGCAGTGAACGGCATCCTGGTACCTAGACAAGCATAGGTTTGGGACAAACTGGTCTGAGTTTTAACACCAGTTTATCCATTTACTAGACTGATAAATCTGAGAAAGCCATTTGAACATCAAACACTGGTCTCAGTCTTTCCATCAATGAAATGGGCAAAGACAACTTACCTCACAAATTAGTCGTGAGAAGTAAGTAGGCTGATGTATGTAAAACCCCTCACACAGAACTTGGCAGGCAGCGCTCTCTTCACTGACGTTAGTTCCTGGCACCATAGAAAACAGGAATCGGAGTTGCTGCTATAAAAATGTCCAGAGACTACTAACATTCCTGGGATTTTCTCTTTTCCTTATTGCCTTTTACTTTCATCTCTTTTGCTTGCTATCTAATCCTAGTAGTTTCAATTGAAAATAATGCTCGTTGCCATGATTTGAATGTGTACCTCGTTCTTGTGCTTACCCACGCTATCTGTAACCCTGGCCGTGATGATGCGAAGTAGGAGGCACCATTTCACAGGCAAGGAGAGATTGGTGACTTGTCGACACTGTTAGTATAAGGCAAAGACAGGTGGGCATCTAGAGGCAACAGGGGTGGGCAGGGTGGAGAGACCCTAGTGGCATTTTTTTATGGTTGGGATTTTTCTTTCTCAGGAGAATTATGAAAGGCATACTCTTGTTTTGAATTTCAAACCACAGTTACCTGTGTAACTAAAGAACCCATAAGTCCTTCAGTAGGAAAAAGTGGAAACTGACCCAGTGAGCGCCACTGGAGGATGTATCCAGTTGCACTTCTTACTGGGACGTAGGAAGATAATGTTCTTGAACTTCACATAGGCTGGTCCGAAACTGAGCTTTTAGATTAAGCGAAAAAGTAGCAATTTTAGAATACAGAGCTAGAAGATGAGAGTCAAGCGAAATAGACTTTTCTTTCATTACAGTATTACAGAAATCCTCAAACCAAGCCCACACATCCACCATTATCGTCACCATCCCCTCTCTGCACCCCCCACCCCAATCTGGTTTTTTTTGAAGTATGGGTGGTCCTATTCTGATTAGCAGCGCTGTCTTCATTAGGACATAAATGAAACTATTTTTGTTCCTATGGAAACACAATAGTTGCAAAAGCATCTCTGAGGATGTTTGCTGCAGCCTGTATGCAAGAGCAAGTGTTTGTCCTGGTTGCTGATGTCCAGTAATAAGTTGTTGTTGGTGCTGTGGAGTGGATTCCGACTCCTAGCCACCCTGTGGACAGCAGAGTGGAACTCTGCCTGATCTCTTTGTGCCATCCTCTCACCTGCTGGCACTGTATCAGACAATGCTCCACTGCTGTTCATAGGGTTTTCATGGCCAATTTTTTCAGAAGTGGGTGGCCAGGTCCTTTTTCCTACTCTGTCTTAGTCTGGAAGCTCCACTGAAACCTGTCCACCATGGGTGACCCCGGTTGTATTTGAAATACCGGTGGTATAGTTTTCAGCATCACAGGAACCACAGTATGACAACCGACAGGTGGGTGGTATGGTTCCCTGACCAGAAAACAAACCCAGGCCCCAGCGGCGAGAGTGCCAAATCTTAACCACTAGACCACCAGGGCTGGCTCCAGTAATAAGGGGGTCATTTAAATAAGCGGAACACTCTGCCACAGCTAAGACAATGGGACAGATTTATATGTAATGACATGAAAAAATGTCAACAATATACCTATACATTTAAAAGTTAGCTGCAGAATGATATTTAGAACATAATCTCACTTATGTAAAAAAAAAGTGCAAAAGTAAAGAAAGTATCTATATCATGGAAAAACTTAGAACGAAGAACATCAACCTATTGTTAGTGGATATTGGGTTTTTATTTGGAGTGGGGTCACAGAGGACTTTTTCTGCTTTGTATCTTTCTATATAATCGTGAGGTTTTCTGCCTTTGAAAACACTTTTTACAATGAGCCAGTTTTATTTCTATATTCAAAAAATATATAAAGATTTTTAAAAGTTGAGTTAACATCACATTGATCAAGACCTAAGAGGAGAGGCTAAGCTATTAACTGATCCCGTTGTGCACATTAGTCTCTGTAGTCCGTGTCTTCTGTCCTGTGCTTATTTGCGTAGCTCACAATGGTTTTTCTTTTCTTTTCTTTTTTTTGAGGATGATTAGCCCTGAGCTAACATCTGCCGCCAATCCTCCTCTTTTTTTTGCTGAGGAAGACTGGCCCTGAGCTAGCATCTGTGCCCATCTTCCTCTACTTTATGTGGGACACCTGCCGCAGCGTGGCTTGACAAGTGGTATGTATGTCCGCACGTGGGACTTGAACCAGCAAACCCTGGGCCAGAGAAGTGGAATGTGCCAACTTAACCACTACACCACCGGGCCGGCCCCAGATGTTTTTTCTAATCTCTGACTTTTTAAGACTTTACCCCTCATCCAACAGACCACGGGGCTGGCCGTGGCACACAGCCTGAGCCCTCCCTGCACTGTCTCCTCCTCTGCCTGCTTCCTCTGTCTGAACTCAGAAACATCCATCCAGGAGTTGCAAGTAATCTGTTTTTTTCCCCACCTATAAAGTTTCCATGTCATGTCTATAGTCCCCAAGTAGAATTAAAACGAGATTAAATTAAAACAAATCCTTCTCCTTACAGGAGATAAAATGTTGGATAAAATATTTCCTCTAGCTCATTCTTTAACGTTTCTTCTGCATCTGCTTCTTGCCGAGCACTGTAATTGGTGAGGCACAGTCTCTGTGCTCAGGGCACACACAGCAGCCTGGTAGGGACAGACAAGCAGGCAGGGACAGTGACAACATGAGATGACACCTATATTACTAAAAATACTTTCTCAGCACCCAAATGCGTGTCTGTGTTGGGTGCTGGGGGTACAAAGATGGAAAGGACATGGTCCCTGACCCCTGGAGTCTTCCAGCCTAAGCAGTGCTGTCCAATAGAAATACAGTGCAAGCCATGCATGTCATTTAAATTGCTTTAGTAGCCACATCAAAGTAAAAAGAAACAGGTGAAATTAATTCTAATCAGATATGTAAGTTAATCTAATGTATCTAGAATATTAGAATTTTAATATGTAATCAGTATAAAAATTATCAATAAGATATTTTACATTTTTTTTTCATACCAAGTGTTTCACATCTGGTATATATGTTACATTTATAACACATCTCCATCCAGAATAGACACAGTCCCAGTGCTCAATAGTCATGTATGGCCAGTGGCTACCATATTGGACAGGGCAGATCTGAGGGGAAGATGGGATTATAAATAGATCACTCCACAACATATTGCGACTTCCCACAGAGTGTGCCTCGGATGTTGTGGGCAATGGACCTCACTCCTGGGGTGGGATGTGTTGAGGAGAAAGTAATGGTCAGGGAAGGCTTCCTGGAGGAAGTGGCATATGAACAGAGGTAGCTGGATGCATCACGAGAAGATCATGTCCAAAAGTGGAACAGGTAGCCTGAAGATGGGCTCAGTGGCTTCCAACAGTGCAGTTTGGGCAGGGTTCTTCGCTAGTTTGGTGGCTATAGCTTAAAAAGTGAAACTGAGAAACATAAATTAAAAAAAAAAAGTGAAACCTTTAGTGAATAGGAATGAGGTAGAAGGGCTGGCAGAGAGGGAAGCTTTCCTATTCAAGGATGAAGTTGTCATGAGACCAGGAAGATGAGGAGCATTTTACCAGGGTGGTACCCCAGTTAATGGAAGTCAGGCTGAATTTTGGCCATTGTTTGGCCCCTCATCTAGGCCCTTTGTGGAGTGCACAGCCTGCACAGCCATCCACAGCAGCCCTCTGCTGTTCTGTCATGCTTCACCCTCTCCAGCTGGACAGTGTCTCCACATTTATGTGAGAATAAGTGCACTGGAACCGATCATTTTGCGGGGGTAGTGGGAGGTTGGCCACAAGCATAAACTCTTAACTGTGCCTGAGCCTTGCTGTGAGCCACATAAGGCCCAGTGGAAAACACAGTCCATGCTTTCCCTGGGCTTATCTGCCCAAACACTAACTTAAACTGGCGCAGCCGTTTAAAGGGCACCTGTGCCTGCAGTCCTGGGGAACGAACACCATGCATGCTCAGCGCGTGTCCAGGCTTTGGCTATCTCAGCTGGACACCAATCACCATGTGACCTTGGACAAGTCACCTTGCCTCTTTGGGCTTCCTCTCTTCCTCTGTGAAAGTAGGGCTTAGGACAGAGGACAAAGCTCAGAGATGTGTGACTAGGAATCTGAGACAAACTGGAACAAACCTGCACTCGGCAAACTATGCCCCAGCCTCTCCCCACCCCGTGACGCAGTTCCCATCCCAAACTTCAGTCCCCAGACCCCAGTGACACACATAAACCTGAACCCTTGGTCCTTCCCCTCATCCCCCTAATCCCCACCCCCACATCCTCACCGCTGAGCAAACTGCTCGCTGAAACCCCGGGAAAATCTGGTTTCAATATGTCCTTACACAACAGATTCCCCACTTTACACCGCTGGTGCTTTAAGAAACACAATATTGGCAAAATGGATTAAGCTCAGAATGATTCCTGGGAACTAGACAGACCAGTTTGGTGAGCAGCCCAGGGCACCTTCTGTAAGGGCCTGGCCTCTCCCTCCTGCTCCACGCTAGGCTGGGATGTGTTGGATGGCTAGCCGGGAGCCAGCTTAGGTCACAGGCTGAGAAGGCTGAACTAGCTAAAGCCGCCTGGGACAGCTCTGGTGCATCCACGCCTTGGCCCTGGCTCACTGGGGCTTTAATAATGCAATAATAACCAGCTTTTAAAGCACACAAAGGCTTTTGGAAAGCTGGAGATAAAAGCAACTTTGTTCTGTTCTTGCCTAGTACAGTAGACATCCATAGGTGTTCCCACAGAAACTGGCCACTTGGCTGTCACTGTTGTTGGATTTCCCCCCCTTCTTGCTTACTGAGAAGCTATAGATAGCTTAGAATGAAAATGGCATCCAGAAAACACACTTTAAAGAGAAAGCAGACGAAAGAAGAGCATATTGGAAAGCTGGATGTGCTTTCTGCTGAGCTCTTCTCTTCCATATGACTGTTGGCCCCTGCAGGATGCAGCATCCACTTCATCAAAAAGTCATTCTGGGCCCAGTGTAAACCTTAATGCAGTCAGAGCGTGGGCGGCTGCGGGCACAAAGCCGTTTCTCCTCCGTGCTCTGCATTCCAGCTGCATCATGCCTGCTGCAGCGGCAGCCCCACACCTCACTCTCCCTGCCACCGGGACCCTGTCTGCCTGACTCCATCCTCCCTCATCTTTTCTCCCCTCCACCATCCTCACTCCCCTCTTCCCCAAGGCCTGGGCTTGTATAGTTGGCTTCTTCAACCCCCAACACCTCCACTGTCTTTTCAATTTACTCTTACGCAGAGTCCAGACTGAGGGCTGTGCTGCAGATGGGATTCACCCAGATCGACCCACCTATCCCTCTTACATTAGGGTATAAGAAACAGCAGCCCAGAGAGCAAAGTGATGAAGCCAAGGAAACGGTGGTGCCATGTTGGAAGATCCTAATCTGTATGCGTATTGCTGTGTGTGTGCAGCAACAACAAAATATTTTATTTAGAACCTCCATTGTCATCTTAAGGAGGATGGGCCCTATAAGCTGTAAGGGGAAGGGGTGGGTCTTTATCTAAGCTGTGCTTTGGATTTGGGTATGGAAATTTGGGGATAGCAGTTATGGCAGAGCAGAATGACATTGCAGAACTGAGCAGGAGGAATCTGGGAAGGAGAAAGAGGACCCAGCAGACTAAACCAGGGCGATGGGTTGAAAAAGAAAATGCTATTGTTGCTGCACAAGTATAGCAATGAGCATACAGATTAGAATCTGCTAACATGGCACCAGCTGCGTTTCCTTTGCTGGTGGCTGTCCTGCAAAGGAGGACTTTACAGAGCATACACACCTGGTGGTTTTTTGTTTTTTTTTTCAAATTGTTTGCTGTGGACTGTGCAGTGTAAACTCCCTCATGAAACCATCAGGAGATTCTCCACTGCTCATTAATGTTATGTGAGCTGTTGACCTTAAACAAATAGACAGCTGGTTATTTCTCCAGCAAAAATGGGTTTATTTGGGATCATCGAAGAATTCCAATTCTGGGTCTGCAACCATGGTGAGCCACGTACAAGTCCTCAGTAGCAAAGGGAGGATAACCTCTTTTCTAGAGGGGAAGAGAAACTTGGGAGGGCTATTGTAACAAAGAGTTCAAAGTGTGGTGGCTTTCATTGGCTGAGTTGTGACAGTCTCTCATTGGCTGATCTTCTTTCCATTCAAGAAGAAGTTTCTCTCCTCCCTGTTGGGCTCTACTATCAACGTAGGGCATGAGAGCTCCCCCTTTTGGTCTCCCGACTCTAATTTAATGAGGTTTCTGTTTATTAGTTTGACAGAGTGAATTCTTAGGGGGCGTTTAAAGAGTTGCTGAGAAGGTCTTCCTGTGGACATGGTGTGAAACAGACAGCTGCTGCAAATGGCTGTTTGAGAGGGTGAGGAGACAGCTGACAGTGGGTTCTGCATGTGACACCTGGGTTCTACATGGAAGTCCGTAGATGGCCCTGACAGTCCTTGTCATAATGGGCCCATTTAGAACTTATCAGGCATGGGTCTGCACACGGAGGTGACGTTCACTGATTTATAGCTAGTACCAGTCAGTGAGAAAGAGGTGCAGCATTTCCCACAGCTGCATGTCTTTGGCCATCTTTCCTGGCTTCCAGGCTGTGTGAGTGGAAGCCTCCCACAGGCTATCCTGATTCGTAGTTCTGCTTCCCAACCACTGGCTACTTTGATGTTCTGCTCTCAGCCACACATTATCATGCATGTTCAATCTATCATTATAGGGCTAGGACAAGCACGCTTCAGTGTTGGAAATGGAATGCCTCCCAAGACCAGTGTGATATTTCAAATACCGGTCTGATGGTATCTCCTTCCTGTTCCAAACTGCCGTGATTTCCTGTTGCCCATGGTATCATGTCTAACGTCTTGATCCCGTTATTCAAAGTTGTGTCCCTTCTGGCCTTGACTTACATTCATTTGCCAAATGCTAATTTGGCTTATTTAAAAATTTAAGTTGTCCTAGTCACTTTTATCTCCTATTTAAAAAAAAAGAAAAAATCCTTTCTACTCTTCCCTGAGTAGTCCATGAGAAATTCAGTCTTTATGCTGCCATCCATGCTGACCTGGGCTCCTGGAATTCTCTTTCCCTCTGCTCCACCTGGTTGAATCTGTTTAAGTTTAGCTCTCAGGTTGCAAGGAATAGCATTAAAACAGTCACCAGGAAAAAAGGATTAAGGAGTGGCTGGCTAAACATAGATTTAGACTGTAGCCGGCAAGACATCAAGTTCCACGGTAGATTCTGGGACTGGCTGCTCCACCTCTCCTTTCAGTCGCATGGTCTCTCTTCATTATGCCACTACCACTTGTGTTGAGTGTTGGCTCCTCTACTGACCAGCTGGTCCACCAGAGACAGCTGATCGAAGGGTGGTTCATCCTTGAGCAGTCCGAGATCTATGACTTAGCCTAGCATAAAAAGATGAGCTGCGTCGATCAGATTTCCTTCTGGAATCTGAAATTGGGAAACCAAAATGGGAGATCTGGCAGCATAGGCAGGTGCTAAAAGACTTGCCTCAGGCATTACCTTGAGGTAAAGGTGGGGCTGGAGAGTCCAGGGCAAGCCAAAGCCATGTGGAAGGCAAAGTCATGAGGAAATAGAAACCATGAATCAGTCAACCTTGTCTGGTGGGCAAGGGTCCAGTTCCATCAGTGGAGACTGGAGTTGGGGTGGGCAGCTTTAGGTGTGAGCTATCCCATCTCTGTTACAATGACCTTAAAGCCCCACACAGGTTGTATGTCCTCTGTATTTCTCTTTCAAATTACTTCCTCATTTATTTGGAACTTACAATATTGTATTTTTAGTTATTCTTGTCTGTGCATTTGTCCTTTGCCACCCAGATGATAAATTGCTCAAGGTCTGAGACTCTTAAAACAGAGGTCCAAGAACCTTGTAACCAAGGTTAAATGACCACTCAACCTGAATTCTTAGTGGCATTATAATTTCAAATATTCTTTACTGCTGTCCCTGGAAATCATTGAAACATTTAAAGAATTCCAACCTTTTAAAATTTATCTTTGTTTCTCATAGTACCTCATACCTGGAGGTGACAGAAAATTCCACGTTCCAATTTTAGAGGTTGAAAATATGGCTGCAGTATCCATAAGGGATAGAGGACTTCTCTAAAGGTGGTGATGGACAGCAGTTACTTTTTATTTTTTTATTTTTTTTGAGCGATGCCATGTCTGTACCTAGGATCTAAACTGGTGAACCCCAGGCTGCAGAAGCGGAACGTGAAAACTTAACCGCTGTGCCATCGGGCCAGCCCCAGGGCAGTTACATTTTGAAGAGAGATTACGGAAACAGAATAAGTTGGACTTGGTGACTCATTGGCTATCAGGGATAGGGAACAGTGTGGAATCTGTTAATAATATTACCCATGTTTTTGGCTTGGGTGATTGGGTGGAAAATGAGAAGGGAATCGTAAATTTAGAAAATAGGAAGAAGGTTGAATGTGATCCATATGTTACAGACCTTCAACATTGAGTCAATAAATATTTATTTAGTATCCACTCTATGCCAGGTACTGGGCTAAGACTGGTAATACCAAGATGAGTAAGACACAGTTCTTGCCATTAAGGTGTTCTGTCCAGAGGGGAAGATAGCTGTGGAAATAAAAAGTTATAATCCTTCATGATAAGTACCATAATGAAGAGAGATCTGTGCAAGATATAGTGAGAGACCCAAAAGGGGAATAATCAAGAGTTCTTAGGAAGGTCATACAAATTTTAACAGAGGAGAAGACACGTGAGAAGGGTCATAAAAGATGACCAGGTAATTAGGGAGGGCATTCCTGCTGTCAGAAACATCATTTGAAATGTCTTGGATACATTCAGAGGAGAGATAGGAAATGAAGCAAAGGTCAGTTCCTGGAGAACCTTACAAGACAGACTAATGAGTGTGGATTTTATTTTGCAGAGAAGAAGGAGTCATTGAGAGTTTTCGCATGGGAATGAGGAAAGCAGATTTGAGATTATGAAATGGTCATTCAGGCAGCAGTGTGAAGTATGAGTTAGACGGGAGTGAGACAGGAGGCCAAAAGAGTGCTGAGGAGATTATTGCAATAGTTCACAGGAGAGATTAGGAAAGCTTGATCTGAGGGAGTTGCAATAGTGATGGAGACAAGTGAAGGCTGAAGAGACATTACAGAAATATAATGCATAGGACTTGGTGACTCATTGGATGGAGGGGACAGGGAAGAAGGAGGAGTCTTGGGTAACTGGGCTGATGGTGATAAGAATAACCAGACCCAAAAATATAGAAGTTGGTTTTGGACAAACTGATCATCTCTACTAGACTTCTGTTTCCTTGAGAAAAGGGACTATGTCTTGCCCACTGTCACACTATGTGTACCTAGTACAATATATTGAATGCCTAGTGATTAGAGAGTTTTGAGCATGTGGGTTTAAAACATCTGATATCAGGTACACACATCCAGTACTTAGCTTTGAAGTTGAAGAGAGAGATCTGAGTTGGGGTTGTACATTTGAGAATCATCATATGTAATGGTGGGTGAGCTCATCCAGGAAGATCATAGAGTGAGATCAGAATAGGGTTGAGGATAAGATGTTGGGTACTGGCAATATTTAAGGGGTAGATGGAGGAAGGTGAGCCATTCGCAAAACTAGGAAAATGGTGTCATGGAAGACAAGATAGAGACAATATCCAGAACTGAGAGAGATCAATAGTGTCAGTGGCCGTTAAGAGGTTATAGATTCCATGAAGTGTCACTCCAGTCACTCCAGTTAACTGGTTTGGCTCTGGCCTCAGAATCATTGACTACCTTCCCAACAACCCCTATTCCGGGCATAGTCCCAGATTCATAGCCTCAGTTTCCTCACCCAAGGAACCACAGCTGTGAGTGACGGAAGCTATCCTGCTTCCACACAGTGCTGTTGTGAGGGTTAAACAAGAAAACATATGTCAGCAGCTCTCAAAACTTTTGGTTTCAAGACTCCCTTACACTCTTAAAATTTATTAAGAACCCAAATAAGCTTTTGTTTAAATGTATTGTAACTATCAGTATTTACAATGTTATAAATTAAAACTGGGAAATTAAAAAATATTTAGCTCATAAAATTAACAATAATAAATATATTAAATATATTAATATATAATATATTAATATAATAAATATATTTTAAAAACAGCCTATTTAGTAAAATATCACTATATTCTCAAAAATGATTTAGACAGAACAGTGGCACTGTTTTATAGTTTTGCAAATCTCTTTAATGCCTGGCTTAATAGGAACAGTAAATTCTCATATCTGCTTTTGCAATCAATCTGTTATGATATCATATACCACGTAACCTCTGGAAAATTCTACTGTACTCTCATGAGAGAATGAGAACTAAGAAGGGCAAATAACATCTTGGTATTATTATGAGAATAGTTTTGTCCTTGAGGACCCCCTGAAAACATCTCAGGGACACTCAAACATCCCCGTACCACATTCTGAGTATCACTGATGTATGTGAATTCACTCTGAAAGTTAGACAGTCTATACAAAGGTGTAATGATCACCTCGCAAATCTATACCCTGGGGGGAAAATGGGGGCCGCTCTCATGTGGCTATAATTCGCCCCTGGAGGGACATTATTGGTAACGTTGCTCCATACAGGTCCTCAAGCCAAGATAGAGAAAAGATTTCCTACTTTCTCCTTCCTGAGAATTAAATAAAAAATGTAAATGAGAATGTGCTGTAAAAATGCAGGGTGTTAATGCAAACTAGATTATTTTTAGTTAAGATCTTGTTATCCTCAGGCCAACCACTAAGGGAAAAAAAATATATATATATGCATATGTATGTAGTATATGTATATATATATACATATATATGTATGCGTATATATAAAGAAACAGCAAGGGAAGGTTTTATGCTAGAAAATATCTATTTAACACAAAAGAAGGCAGTAATGAAGGCATAGAGGAACAAAAAATCCATAAGGCATGCAAAAAAAATAGCAAAAGGGCAAATTAAATCCTACCTTATCAGCAATTACTTAAATGTAAATGGACTAAAATGCCAATAAATAAGCAGAGATTGGAAAAATGGATAAAAAACCTCCATCCAACTATATGCTATCTACAAGAGACATGCTTTACATTCAAAGATACAAATAGATTGAAAGTAAAAGGATGAAAAAAGATTTAATGTGCAAACAATACCCAAAAGAGAGCTGGAGTGGCTATACTCACAACAGGCAAAATGGACTTTAAGGCAAATATTGCTACTAGAAACAAACAAGCACATTTTATAATAATAAGAGGGTCAATTCATTAGGAAGACATAATAATTGTAAATACATATTGACCTAAGAACAGAGGCCCAAAATACCTAAAGTAAAAACTGACAGAATTGAAGAGAGAAATAGACAAGTTGACAATAATGGTTAGCAACTTCAACACCTCGCTTTCAATAATGGATAGAACAACTAGACATGAGATCAACAAGAAAATAAAGGATTTGAACAAACTGTAAACTAACTAGGCCTAATAGACATATAAAACATTCGCCCCAAGAGCAGAATACACATTCTTCTCAAGTGCACATAAAGCATTCTCCAGAATAGACCATGTGTTAAGCCATAAAACAAGCCACATTATATTTAAAAGGATTGAAATCATATGAAATATTTTCCTTGATGAATATGAAATATTTTCCTTCTAATAAAATTAGAAGTTAATAACAAAAGGAAATTTGATAAATTCGTAAGTGTACAGAAATTAAACAACAAACTCCTAAATATCCAATGGATCAAAGAAGAAATCACAAATAAAAATAGAAAATACTTTGAGATGAATGAAAATAAAAATACAACATATCAAAACAAATGGATTCAACTAAAGCAGTGCTTAGAGGGAAATTCATAATTGTAAACATCTATATTAAAAAAAGAAAGATATCAAATCAATAAACTAACCCTCCATCTTAACTAGAAAAAGAACAAACTAAATCCAAAACAAGCAGAAGGAAGGAAATTATAAACACTAGAATGGACGTTAATGAAAAAGAGAATAGAAAAGCATTAGAGAAAAATCAATGAAACCAAAAGTTGGTTCTTCGAAAAGATCACCAAAATTAACAAACCTTTAGTTAGACTAAGAAAAAAGAAAGACTCAAATTACTAAAATCAGGAATGAAAGAGCAGGCATCACCACCAGTCTTACAGAAATAGAAAGGAATATAAGAAAATACTATGAACAATTGTATGCCAACAAATTAGATAATATGGGCAAAATGAACAACTTCCTAAAAAGTCATAAACTACTGAAGCTGACTCAAGAAGAAATAGATGATTAAATAGATTTATAATGAGTAAAGAGATTAAATCATTAATTAAAAAAATTGCTCACACACAAAAAAACCAAGACGTGGATGACTTCACTGGTGAATTCTAACAAATCTTTAAAGAAATCATTCACAAACTCTTCTCCAAACAACAGAAAAGGAGGAATACTTCACAATGCATTCTATGAGGCTAGTATTATACTGCTACCAAAACCAGACAAAGACATCACAGGAAAAGAAAACTACAGACCAGTGTCTCTTATCAACATAGATGCAAAAATCCTCAACAAAGTACTAGCAAACTGAACAAGCAACATGAAAAATATCATCCCTATGAGCAAGTGAGACTTAGCCCAAAGATACAAAAAATGGTTTAGCATATGAAAATTAGTTAATGTAATACATCACATCATTAGGACAGGAGATAAAAACTACACTATTACCTCAATAAATGCAGAAAAGCCTTTGATAAAATCCAACTAGCTTTCATGGTAAGAATATTTGATAAACTAGAATAGAAAGAAAGTTCTCCAGCCTAATAAACGCCGTCTACAAAAACTCCATGGCAAACATCATATTTAATTGTGAAATACTGACAGTTTTCCCCTAAGATCAGGAACAAGACAAGTGCTCTTGCTACTTCTATTCAACATTGTACTAGAGGTTTTAGATAGAGTGATTAAGAAGAAATAAAAGGCATCCAGATAAGAAAGAAAGAAACAAAACCATCTTTATTTGCAAATGATGTGATCTTGTAAATAAAAAAATCCTAAGGAATTCGTAAAAATTATTAGAACTAATAAACAAATTCAGCAAATTTGCAGGATACAAATCAATATGCAAAAATCAATTGTGTTTCTATGCAATAGCAATGAACAATCCAAAAATCAAACTAAGTATGAAGGAAAAACACACTCCTTCTGTATGTCTCCTTTACTCTCACACTACCATCACACTACTTCTGACGGACTTCACAGATTAAGACTTCTGTCCTACAAGGCTGTTTCCTCTCCCCCTTTCCCACTTCAGATACCAATTGCAAGTCCAGGTTGTTGCTATGCTTTTGACCAACCAGCTAGATTCTGCCTCACTTTCTGCTGGAGTGACAAGACTGGGCACCATAGGATGGACTGTGTCTCCCAGAGCCACTTGAAACAACGGCTTTGCTGGCTGATGCCTGTTTAGAAATGACTGTTGCTAGGATGCATTATGATATTACAGTAGCATATATTAAAAACTAACTTGGGTGAGGGTGTTCTAGGCAAAAGATGTTGTTACCTATGCTTTTGACCAACCAGCTAGAGATCCCATGACCTCTTCCTTAGGTCCAATTAATTTGCTAGAGCGGAACTCAGGAAAACATTTTACTTACTAGGGAAATGCAAATTAAAATCACAATGACACACCATTTTACAGCCACTAGGATGGTTATAATAATAATTTTTTTAAAAGCCGGATAATAACAAGTGTTGGGAGAACATGGAGAAAGTGGAACCTCATATACTGCTAGTGGGAATGTCAAATAGTGCAGCCACTTTGGAAATAGTATAAATAAAATAGTAGAGAAAGAATAAAAGAATAAATAGAATACAGAACTTATCTATTCTGGCAGTTCCTCAAAAAGCTGAACATAGAGTTTCCATATAACCCAGGAATTCTACTCCTAGGTATATACCCAAGGGAAATGAAAACAAATGTGCATACAAAAACTGGAACCTGAATGTTCATGGCAGCATTATTCATAACAGCCAAAAGATGGAAATGCTCACAAGTCCATTAACTGATATATGGATAAATAAAATGTGGTATATCGATACAATGGAATATTATCTGGCCATTAAAAGAATGAAGGACTGATACATACTACAATGTGAATGAATCTTGAGAATGTTGTCACATAAGTGAAAAAAGCCAGACACAAAAGGCCACATACTGAATATTGTATTTACATGAAATGTCCAGTAGGATAAATTCATAGAAATAGAGTAGATGAGTGGTTTCCAGAGGATGAAGGTACCTGGAATGAGCAATGACTACAGTGGCTTCATGGGGCTTTTTCTAGGGTGATGAAAATGCTCTGGAATTAGTGGAGATGGTCACAAAACTGTGTGAAATACTAAAAACCACTGAATTGTACATCTTAAAAGGGCAAATTCTAAGATACGTGAATTCTATCTCAATAAAGCTGTTATTTCAAGGAAGACTAGATGTTTTTGCTTCTATCATGAGTACTATCTTCTGTTTCCTTGCAACCCAGTCTCCAGCGTTGTTGCCAAAATCTACACGGTTCTGAGGAGTCTAGAAGTTTGCTACCGAAGAGCCTCAATCTCCTATCTAATTTGAACTGGGGATGGAGATGCCAGTGGAAGTGGAAGTGGAAATAGCACTGGAAAAGGAGTTGGAAGATGGAGTTTACATCGTGATTCTGTCTTTCACTAGCTCATTGACCTTGGGCAAGTCACCTTGCTTCTCTGAACCTCATGTTCCTCTTCTGAGAATACAGATGACCCTGGCCCTAAACATCTCCCAGGGTTTTAAGTGTCACCAGATACCCTGTAAATGAGAATGTCTACAAAACTGTAACTGCTACACAAATATTAGTCTTTGTGATTAGGATCTCCATAGCTTAATGTCAAGGTGTACAGCTTGTGAGGGGAGATATTACCCCCATCTCAGGTGACTTCAGCCACAAACCAACCCTAAGGAAGAACGCAGGATCTCGAGTCTTGTTATAGTTGTCTCCTTTGGCTGCCTGGGAACAATGGTTATACTCTCCACTGCCCAAGAGATTGCTGTTATTTTTATGTGTTTATTCGGATTATCTTCCTTTTAAGGATTTTCGCTTGTCCAACCTACTGCTTTGCTTTTGTGCTGTTGTTTACTTCAGCATTTATAGGCATTTTTTATTAAAGCAGGGCATTCTTGAGCTTTGGTCAAATGTTGACAGGTGTGGATTAAAGGTTTACCCAACAGAGTGATCTCCAACTAACTTCCTAGAAGTAGCACAATACACAGCATAGATGTGACTGTCAGCCATATCTGGGTTTAAATTCCAGTTCTGCTACTTCCCAGCTATGAGAACTTGGGGAAATTGTACTACTTAACATCTCTGCACCTCAGTTTCTTAATCTGTAAAACAGATACTTCCAACTTCATAGGTTGTTGTGAGGATGAAAAGAGAATGTTTAGCACAAGGCCAAGCATGCAGTAAGAAGTTAATAAATCTAGTCATTATTACTGGACCTAGACAATGAGTAATCAAGGTCAAACTCACCTAAGGGAAGAGGGTAACAAGGCTGGCTTTGGGCCAGCTGAAAGGAAGAGGCTCTGATAGTCATCGATTGCCTACTCTGTGCCAAGAACTTTTCCATACGCTCCATCACCTCATCTCCACAACCCTGAAATGCAGGTATTAATTCATATTTACAGGTGACAAAACAGAGGCTCAAAGAGGTTAAGTAACTTGTCAACTTGTCTAAGGTCACACAGGTTAGTAGTTGTCTGTTTGAGTGTAGAATCCAGGTTTGATTGATTCCCAAGTCCGGGGTCTTTCTTTTATTCTGTGTGCCCCAGCCCACAGCCCCTCTTGGTCTTGCTTCTCCTTCCCTTCCACCTTGTCTTCTGTTGGCTCCATATATACAGGCCTGCCCTTTGCTGACTGATTCCGTCTGTCAAGTTCCTCTCTTCTTCTCCCCTCCACCTCCAACTCTAGCCAACCTCTGGATGCATGCTTCCAGGTCCAAGTGTTTCAGCAGAGGCTGGATTCCATGTGATGGAATGCCATAGAGGTGACTCAAGGACTGGAGGCAGGGTTGGACCAGATGAACAAAGGTCTCTCCAAAATTATTCATTTTTCAAGAATCAGGTCAAATATCACCTGTGCCCTTTCTGACTGCTCTAGAAAGAATTAGTCCTTCTTTTCTTCACCCTCCACAGTATCTTATCCAGTCCTCTGTTACATTGAAATTATCTGCTTATTTGTCTGTCTGTCTTCCAGGCTCAGTAGAATCTCCAGCCTCAGTTAAGAATTATTTAATGCAAGACTTCTTAGCATTTTTGTGCCATCTACACTTTGGCAGTTGGTTAAGCTTATAAATCCTTTCTCAGTTTATAAATACATGAAAGAAAAGATATAGTATTACACAGGAAACCAATTATATTAAAATAAGTAACGAAATTTTAATAAACCATATTTGGCTATAAAATATATTGCTTATTTATTAACACATTAAATAACATGATCTGGTGGTGGGTCTAATAACTACCATGATTTTGAAGTCATGATGAGCAGAAATAATGTCTCACGATCCACAACAACTTTAATACAATATATAAATATCTGTGATTTTTAGTATGACAGAGTCACAGTTGCTACAAATACTACTGTGGTTTATTCCTTACACTCATAAATGATGAGGACGCTAAATTTCAATTTCAGGTATTGAAAATGAAGATGTAATTTTTTTTCTCATTCAAATTAACAATCCTCTGAATTAAGGATCCCTGATACAATGAATAATAGGAAAGTCTAAGGTGATCAAGACTAACTTCCCTTCCCTGTGCTTCCGTTAATACCTGTACTTAGTACACTGACCTGCAAATACTGATATTAGTTTATGTGTCTTTCTCACCCACTAGACTGTAAACACCTTGAAGGAAGGAAGAGCCTTATTTATCTTTGTTTCCTAGAAGAGTGCTTGGCGTAAGGTAGGCCCTCAGTAAATAGCTATGGTTCTAAATTTGATGGTTCTAAAATTGATGGTGGTGATGGTTGCACAACTCTATGAGTATACTACAAACTGTTGAATTAATTGTACACTTTAAATGGATGAGTTGTATAGTATATCAGTTATATCCCAGTAGTGATAGTGTATATATATATATATATATATATATATATATATATATTTAAATGCAAATAAAGGGGAGAGAGAGCACATAGTTTGTTCAGCAAACAGAAGGAAGTTTGGCATGGCTCATGGACCACGCAGTGCAAGGGAGAGGTGTTTGAAGCTGGAGAGTTAGGCAGGGACCAGTCTCGAATGACCTTGCTGAACATGTTAAGGAGTTTTGATCGATTTGAATCTGAGGGCATTGGAAAGTTTTGCGGAGCGTTTTAATAGAGGGATGACATGATCAGATTCACAGTTTAGAAAGATCTCTAAAGATATGGGTGAAGACAGCTCCAGAGAAAGCCAGCCTGGGGGCAAGGAGACAAATTGGGGGTTGTTGTAGGCACCCAAGTGAGAGATGACAGTGGAAGGGCGAGGGGATAGTGGAAATAGAATTGATAGGACTTGAGTCTATTGGTTGTGGGGGGTGAGGGGTGTGAGGGGAAGCAAAGGCTGAGTTTTAGCAAGAAGGGGTGGGTTGAGTTTCAGGTGCGGTCTGGGTAAGGTAAACTGCCCAGACTGATCCGCCAGATTGGTGAGACACACAGATGCCTGCCAAGTAAGACAAGACAGGTTTGGAGGCAGGATTGAGTAAAGTGAGAAGACAGGAAGGGCTGGTCCTGTCTGAGGATGTCCCTATTGCCCTTCTAAGGATGGTTCTTTGAGGAGTTTGGTGTTGAAGGAATGGTCACAAAGAAGAAAAGGAAAGAGCTTAGCTGACTATTCCATTTTGGGGATATACAGATTTCTTTTCAAGTGTTGGTTCTGAATTTCATCACTTTTCTCTAGAACTTGGCTTCATTTCTTTCCATCCTTTGAATCCTCTCCTTGCTTTCTTCCACTCTCTCCTTGCTTTTTCAGCAATCACTGATCAGGGCTTAGAACCTCTTGTGGGCAAAGTCTTCGAGCACTGGATCTGAAGCAGAGTCTGGGTAACCAAGCCCTGTGTTCTTTCAGGCAGGTTCCCGGAGTGCTAAGATCAAGTGACTACTTTAAATGCTACAAGAGTCTCTGCCTCATGGTTCGTTTAGCCAGAAACATCCATTTCTTGCCTTTTTCCAAGAGCCTGTCACTTCACTCAGTGTAAAGGACTTTAAGGTTTAGAAGTGACAATGCAATTCTTAACATGCCTTTGGGAATCTGTTTGTTGGTATCTACTAAAGCTGAACATGTACATTCTCTATGACCTAGCAATTCCACTCCTAGGTATATGCCCAACAGAAACATGCCCATATATTCACCAAAAGACATGTGCTAGAATTCTCATTGACAGTAACTGTAAATTGGAGACAACCCAAATATCCATTGACAGTTGAATGGATGATAGATTATGGTAGAGTCATACAATGGAACACCCTATGACAATGAAGACGAGCCATCTACACTCACACACAACAGTGTGGATGAATCTCACAAACGTTAATGTTCAATGAATGAGAGAAGTCAGACACAAAGGAGTACTTATTATATGAATCCTATTTACAAAAGCGGGCAAAAGGGGTAATTCCCGGAAGTGGGCATGTAAGCGTTTCTGAAATGCTGGCAATGTTCTAGTTATTGATCTGAGTTCTGGTCACATGAGTGTGTTCAGCAAGCTATGTGATATATGTGCTCTTCATTATGTATGTTGCACTTCAATAAAAATTGTAAAAAATAGGAAAAATTCATTTTTCCTTGGATTAACTAGGATATTTGCTGTTGTCTAGCAAAGCCTATTGATTTCAGGCACACAATCTGAAGGGGGTTACAATAGACGTGGTGTACACCAGTGCCGATTAATTCTGACTGTCCCCTGAATGCTTTGGCATTAATGTGTAATTCATCTGCTTACCAAAGGTTGGTGGTGGGAGTGTGCTGTCCCATGTAAGGCAGTAATGGGTGCATTGTCTGTAGGGAATTTCAACAATAATAAAACAGATTAAGAGTCAGTTTGCTCTTTTATTATTACCATCCACCGGCAATTCTAAACAATGTCAGTGATGAAATATCTCTTCCTTCCTCCAATCAATAAGATGCTAATCTAAGTTTGAAACAATTGCTTTGGCTACTGCTGAGCTGAGCTGGACTGCTCCCACTGCACTGCCCTTTGTAGGCCAATGACGGAAATAGTAACTACAATTTTGTAGGTGTGTGCGTTGTATCAGAGACTGTATCAGAGACTTCCTTCTTTGTATATGAGTTTTCTTTAAACCTCACAGCTGTGTGGGTTAGGTATTATCCTTCCCATTTTACAGTTGAGAAAATTGAGGGCCAAGCAGGTTCAGTGGCTCGCCCAAATTCACTCAGTTAGTAGAGATGAGTGAGGCTGTCAGCCTAAGCCTTCTGACTCAAAGCCCACTTTCCTACCAGGCTTTCCTGTCCTTTGCTACCAATTGGCCCATGGAAGGCCCTTGAGATATATTTGCTGAATGAGCAAAAATGTAAGTGGATGGAGAATTGATCACTATTTTAGTTAGTTCAAGGAAAAGGTTCTCTGTGAATATAACTTCTTACCTAAGCTGCTTTAGAGAAGAACACTCTCCATATGCCTCTTTCCTTCAAACCTTGAAGGTAAGTCCCTTGGAAAGTGTAGTACCATTTCTCTGCTTATTGCTTCAGATACATCAGCTAAATCTCACAGCTGTTTTAAGTAGGTTTTCTTATCTCCATTTTATAGATGAGGAAACTTCAACCTGAGCCCTGAAGTGATGGATCAGCGGTCCCATGGGTAGTAAGGGTGTAAGGATTAACCTGGTGATTAAGACCATGGGCTTTGGGATCTGGAAGACCAGTGTGGGCTCTACTTCTTGCTAGCAATGTGACCTAGATAACATTTGCAACATTTCTGGGCCTCTGTTTTATTACCCATAAAGTTAGAATTATAGTGTTCACCTCAGAGGTTGCAAAACCAAATGCCCCAGGGGCCGGGGAAGGGAGTTCTGCATTGCTGGTTAATGAGAGGCTTAGCACCTGCCTGGGATGCCCCTGAGGGGGAGCTGCCGGGGCTGGAGGCGGGGTTGGACTCCACTCTTCAGGCTCATGCTCACTCATTCCCTCAGTCAGTATTTCTGGACCACCCATGACTTTCTAGCATGGTTCTAAGCTCTGGACATCTAAAAATGAATAATGCTCAGACCCTTTCTGCTCTTAAGGGAGACAAACGTGGAAACAATCACTGAAAGCACAGTGTCATATCATGGCATCTTCAAGTTCTGGGAATCTCATTACAGCAATTCTAAGGCTGAAGAGGCTGCTGACAGCTCATGTAGGATATTTCTGTCTTTCAATAGGATGGCACCAAAACTGTTTCAGCCATGTGAAGAGCTCTGTTTCAGTAAAGCCTGAAGAAAGTGTATTTCATGGTATTCTGTTGCAATTCATCAGGCATTTAAAGACACTCAAGTCTGGGAGTCAAGTCATGTAGCCAGTCAACAAATCCATGAGCACAGAGTTGCCTGCCCCTTGTTGTTGTCAGCAACAGGCTCTTTGTGCCCGATGGAGCACAGGACAGTGCTTGATGTGGGCCCAGCCCTGTCCTCCAGAGGTTTACAGCCTAAGATAGACAAACCAATCTGGACAGACACCTCAAGACCAGAATAGTAATATCAATCAAGCAGCACACTTCTGGTCACACCCACTGGATCCCTGTCATCCGCCTACCTCCCCCTCTTTCCTGCTCAGCCCTCACCTCTGCTCTCAGTCACTCTTGCTTCTGGAGAGCACAAGCCGGGGACACTTTCACCCAGTGTTCTGCAGGGACCTGTGGATGTCAGTATGCTTATCTTTGGGCTCCCCTGAATGAACGCTTCAGGCTATTTGTGGGCACACCTCGTTTTGTGCTTATCTCTGCATGTCACTCATATGGGTCTTCAGCTGCTTGTTTGTGGGTGTTCTTAGTTGTTTGGGGAACATTTGTGTTTATTTGCATGGATGGGAACATGATAAGGAGAATATGTGAGTAGACGTAATTAAGATCCACCTTGTTCCAGAGAGGACTCTGGTGGTTTACTTGGGTAATAAAAAAAATTAAGTAGGATGAGTTAAAAGCAGGAAGAAAGAAATAAGAAAATGGATGGTTGGGGTTAAGTGGAACAGGAATCGGTCAAGAAGAAAACCTGCATTGCGTAATGACCTCTCACTTCCTAGATGAAGAAATGTGCGTGAACATAAATGCGTGGATTTCAAGCTGGGGGGATTCCAGATACTTGAACATCTGTTTCCTGCCCTGCCAAGGTTTACTAAGTTCTCAGGCCCAGTCCCCCTGCAGCCTTGCTAGGGTGGGAGATGGAGGTGGAGAAATGCCCCTGTCTCCCTTTCTTGCAATCTTGTTGTCTCCTTCCCCACTCCACCACCTGTTCTCTTATGTTGGTTTGTTTTTTTCCTCAGTAAGTACTTTTTGGTTGTGGAGTCTAAAAGATTAACTGGAGTGGATCAGGGAAAACACACCACCTCTCCTCTCACATGCCCAGGAAAGCCTAAGAAAAGAGGAAGTGTTTCTGGAAGCAACTAAAGAATGGGAGATAGATACTTGGCCGAGGTCAGGGGGCAGAGTATTGGTCAGGTGACTTGGGAGAAGAGTTGGAGGTGAGCATGGGCCAGAAAGGACCAAGCCAATGGGGGAAGGATGAGAGCTTGGAAGCCAAGGAGAGTTTCAGGATATAATCTGGGTGCCAGTGGAGAGGCCAACGTGCAGTTCCCATAATTTGGCTTTAGATGAAGACACCAAGAGAGGGCAGGGAGGGGCATAGGTTATCCAGAGAGGAAGAACTCTGCTCTGTGAAAAATGAGGCCAACACCCGGACTGAGGCAATGACAGGGTGAGGTCGGTCAGGTTTGTGTCAAGCCAAGCAGAGCAAGCCCTCAGATTCGTGCGCATGAACATTCCTCAGCAAGCTGGAAAGACTCTGCGCCCTGGAAGCTGAAGAGGCCAACCCTGAAGGCCCAGGCATAGTGTTACATCCAGAAGGCTCTGCTAATTTCTCAAGGCTTTTGTATAAAATATTGTAGGAGGCCTTTGTAAAACGTTGCAATTCCATACACTACTAGTAACTAAGGCCCCTATGCTTATCTAGGGGCCTCCCACTTCCTGAAAAAAAGCCACCTTCTTGTTGAGGGTTTCTGATGCCTTTGGTTCTTATCTACATTGAGATAGCTCAATGGGTGACTAAGAGCGAGTCAAGCCAGAGGGAAGGAGCGAGTCCTTGTCAGCCTTCTTTCTTGTCTCCCTTCACTTGGACAAATATCACCTATAGCAGGGAAATGGAGGATTTATTTTTCAAGTAACAGAACTTCTGGATAGGGGATCACCTATGTTTTGGGCTAGGTCACTGTAATATTGAGTGTAAGATACCTCAAAGTTTGATTGCCTGAGAGAAGGGGGTGTGGCCCTTGTGAGGATGGAGAGAATCACAGAAGGAAGATGAAGTGGATTATGAGTTCCTGCATGAGCCTGGAACCTGGATCTACTCCAGATTTTCTTATTCAAAGCTCCTCCCACTCTCCCATCATCTGCCAAGCTCTCCTGCTCTTTAATAACTCTTCCTCATAGGATTTGGAATCAGTCTATGGATGTTTATGGGATCATTTAGGGGCATGTGTTGTGCTTTCTGGAAGGATATAGAAAGATGTTCAAGTTACCAGTGGGACACACAAAATTTGTGGCTATTTTGGAATGTGCTTGGGGGCATGTGGCAGTCTACTTACTAGCTAGTGGTTGATATTTATGGTTGAAGGTCAGAAGGAAGTGACCCAGGAGAGAACTTTAGAGATAGAAAACTTTCAGTGTTTCTCTCTGCGGAGAGATGGTAATTGATTCCCAGGAGAATGGATTATAATGTCCTGGAACCTGATATATAAGACAAAAACATGAAAAAATGAAAATCTGCATTGTCTCTCTTCAGTTTCCTTCTTATTAAATCTTTATTCCTCAGAACAAACACAGCAGATTCCCAGACCCTAGAGATACCGATAATTGAATTCTACATAGGGAGAGAGTGGTTCTCAGTGCGAGCTATGATTTGAGGGCCAGGTGTTGGGGCACAATGCGTGTGGATGTGGGAGAGGGGTGAGTCTCCAGTTGCCATTCTCACATAGGAAAATGCGCTTGCCAGCATAGTCCCAGAAAGTTCTGGAAATTGCCATGTTTCTCCCTACATAAGTGAAGAAAACTGATGTACCGATATATTGGAAACAGGCATGAGGGGTAATTTGCAAAATCTCAGAATCAGGGAAGCTATCGACATGGGCATTTTCAGTCCTGAGTTACAACATTTCTGACTCAGCCTCCTGCTGGTGTGGATTTGCACATATCTGTGATTATTTTGTTTCTTCCTTAACCTGGGGAATTGGAGGCTTGGAGACTTCTGCCAAAACACCTAGGATGCTTTAAGAGTTTCTGTCAGGAAAAAATAATGTATGTGAAATGACACCACCCACGACACAAAGGGGCCACACTTGTACTACATGAGAAAACACCTCCCTCTTTGAGAACTCGACTGCCAGCTTGTAAACAGGGCCAATCTCAGTCCTTTTATGACCACATAGCTCCCATGGGCTGCCATGACCTCAAGCTGGTCACCCCAGACTCAAACCAGTTGTATGCAGTTGTTCATCAGGGGAATGAGTGAGAGAATATGAATGGATCATTATTTTTCACTATTGGAAAAACACCTGACCAGTCTATAGTCAATTAAATCTTGCCTAGTCATTCGCTATCTTAAATATCATCATGTGAAAGTTGACCGACTAGTAGCTTTCTACTAGTTTAGACGTTGAGCTGTCTAACAATCATCTCTGAACTTGCCCTTTCTCCTCTTCCTGTGGAGAACTAATTGTGGTGGAGGAACCGGAGCTCAGGCCTGCTGACGCTGACGCTCTGCTTTGTGATGTCCACGCTGGTCACCTCTGAGCTCTCTCACCAGAGACCCCTCAAAGTTATTAACAACTAGGTAATGTGTGTTCAGTAGTTACGTGAGCCAGACTCTCTGCTTTCTGTGCAGTATGGGATTTGGTCTTTCATCAAAAATGGTTAGTATTATTGCTGTTTTACAAATGAGGCATATGAAATGCAGGGAAGCTAAATAATTTGTCTAAGGTCGCACTACTTGTAGACGGTGGGACCAGGATTCAAGACCAGATCTGTCTGGCTCTGAAGTCCATGCCTCTATATTTTAAAGTAAGGTTATGGCACCTCTGCAAAACTAACAGAGAAAATGGTTCCTTCATTCATCAAAAGTTTGCTGAGCATCTGCTGTAATATAGGCAATATTCTAGACGAGGGGTTGTCAACTTTCTCTACAAAAGTCCAGAGAGTAAATAGTTTAGGCTTCCTGGGCTATATGGTCAGTCGTAATGATCCAACTCTGCCGTTGTAGTGCAGAACCACGTAAATGAACAAGCATGGCTGTGTTCCAATAAAACTTCATTCACAAAAGCAGCCTGTGGGCCAGATATGGCCCATGAGCTGTGCCCATTCTCTAGGCACTGGGGCTACAGTAGTGAAAAAAACTGCACAAAAATGCCTGCCTTTGTGGAGCTTCCATTATAGAAAGGGGAAATAATTGTGTTTCCTGGCCTGTTTATCATGTAAAAACTGTCATAGAATCTTGGAGTAACTGAGACCTCAGGGGTGATGTAGTTTAGTACTCTTCTCCCTGGGAGCCCCCCTTACACCTCTCCTGGCTGGTGAACCTTCATTCTGTGTGAGAGCATCCAGTGTCAGGGGAACTCACCCCCAACCCGCGTCCCCCAGAGTCCCATCCTTGTTACAGAGGCCCTCCTTATCTACCTCCTGACAGTGAGACCCATTCATCCTAACGCTGCCCTCTAGGCCGGAGAGCCTCAGACTTTAGAGGAGCGGATCCCTTGTGGGGCTTGATGAAACAGTTTGCTGGGTCCCTCTCCACAGATCCTGACTCAGTAGGTCTGGGGTGAGGCCCAAGGTTTTCCATTTCTAACAAATTCCCAGGTGATGCTGATGCTGCTGGTCCCTGGACCACACTTTGAGAACCAATGTTCTCTGAAAGTAATGAGGGAGACTAACAACTCCTCTTCTACAACTTTTGAGGTATCTGATCATCAGTATCAAGCCACCCTGAAATCTTCTTCAAGGAAAACTGTCCTAGGCGCTTTAACTGCTCCACATATGAGAAATCACTTACAGATGACCAGCTCTGTCACCACCACTCAGGCTGAATCACTAGGATACAGTGCTGGTAGCCACCAAGAGAGTTACTGCAGTTATACACAAACAATGAGAGAGAGTGAAACCGTTTCTCAAGGTCAAAGAGAGAGAACCAGTCTAACGCTGAGACTGTGGGAGGCGGAGGACAACAGCACTGGGACGGCAGTCAGGAAGGCTGGATTCTAGCCCCTCTTCTGCTGTGTGGCCTGGGGCAAGGTATTTCCACTCTCTGGGTCTCAGCTTTCTCATCTGCAATGTGGAAGCTGGCTGCGGTCCTCGGAGCAGTGGCAATTCTAGAATTCTTTAACACGTGGGGAAATCTCAATAGACATCCCCACCACCTCACTCCTGGGGGTATCCTAGGGGCCACTTACCCAGATTGCTCTTCTCTTCCAGCAGTCTGCAAGACCTGCCCCTTATGTCTGCTCTACATTCAATTCTATCATTTTCTCTCAAGAGTTGCTTTGCGTTCACTGAGTTTGTGTTAAAATCTGATGTGTTATCTGTGACTGCCACTGGCTTACACCAGTTAAGCTCCTTTCCTCTGCTCCACATCTGTGAGCAGAATGTTGTTTCGGGGCCTCAGATCAGCAGTTTGTAAACCCTCAATGCTAAGCCAAACCTGGTTCCCTCTGTTCCTGCCACTTGGCCCTGGAAGGTAGCTCTATTGGCTTCTAGGACTTCTGCAGGGATCAGTGAGGCCCCAGGGCCACCCAAGGTGGCTTAATACTCTCCTTCCACCCTGGGGTCCAGGCCTCGGCCACAGAGCAGGAGCTCCCTGGTTCCCGGCCTTTGGACCTCTGGAAAGTTAAATTGCCATCTATCCCTTTGTCTGTGACGCAGCTCAGCCACTCTTAAGTTTAAATTCCAACCACAAAACAAACATCACCAAGGGCTCTTTGCAAGGTTTCTTTTGTTCAGTAGGATGCAGTATCCAAAGTTTGGGCAATATTATAAAGTGGGTCCATTTCCCTTCCTGTGAAAAGCTGCTCACGACAATTTCCATGAGGAGAATGGATCTGGGTAAGGAGTTTGGGTAAACAGGCCGGCTGGGTGAGTCAGCCACCCATCCATCGCCAGGAGGTCATGTAGCAAGAATCAGGTGAGCAGCTGAGTTAGGGGCTGCTGGTGCCAAGTTCCAGTCTGGATGGAAAATAAACCTGGTGAAGGAAGAGAAAGCACTGCTGAGACCACCAGTAGATTTGTTATGTCAGTTTGTATAATAATTATTCATTCCTTCTAAGCCACCTATAATTATTTCCAGATGAGTCAGTAAATCTTAGTAAAGTATTCGGGTTCTGGAGTCAGACCACCGTGGGTTTTTATCTTGATCCTGCTGTTTATTTGCTGTGTGCCCTGGGCCACTTCCCTTAATCTCTCAGAGCCTCTGTTTTCTTCTATATGAATGGGGATGAGAACACCTATCTCCCCAGAACTGAGGGTTAAGCGATGTAACATACATAACAGCATTCAACATATTGCTATTAATATTATT